>NC_141874.1:644507367-644810398 GCF_056163025.1 Triticum urartu
CAAACCCAGAGAAAGTTGGTGCAATACTCCGAATGAAACGTCCTGTGCGCATACACGACGTTCAGAAGCTTACTGGTTGGTTGGCCGCTTTGAGTCAGTTCATCTCTCGTCCCGGTGAAAAGGCATTACCTCTTTACCGATTGATGAAGAAATCTGATAAGTTCGAGTGGACTCCTGAAGCTGACGCAACGTTTGCAGAGGTCAAAACCCTGCTTTCCACCCAGCTGGTGCTCACTGCTCCAATCAGCAAAGAGCCTTTACTGCTTTATATTGCATCCACTGGACAAGTTTTCAGTACAGTACTCACGGTCGAGCGGGAAGAAGAAGGTAAAGCCTATAAGGTTCAGCGCCCAGTGTATTCTATTTCTGAAGCCTTAACTCCGTCCAAGCAGAGATATCCGCATTATCAGAAGCTTGTCTATGGAATTTACTTGACTTCGAAGAAAGTGGCACATTATTTCTCAGATCAGTCCATCACAGTCGTCAGCGATGCTCCATTGTCAGAGATTCTGAACAACAGAGATGCAACTGGTCAAGTGGCAAAGTGGGCGATTGAACTCCTTCTGTTGGATATCAAGTTTGAGGCAAAGAAAGCAATCAAGTCCCAAGCAATAGCAGATTTCCTCGTCGAGTGGATTGAACAGCAGCAACCGACTCAAGTTCAGTCGAAACATTGGACTTTGTTTTTTGATGGATCCAAGATGCTGAATGGTTCTGGTGCTGGAGTAGTTCTGGTATCTCCGCGAGGCGACAAACTCAGTTATGTCCTTTAGATTCATTTTGATTCCTCCAACAATGAAGCTGAATATGAAGCACTTCTGTACGGGTTGTGAATGGCCATTTCACTCGGCGTCCGTCGCCTAATGGTCTACGGTGACTCAGATTTGGTGGTCAATCAAGTGATGAAAGAGTGGGATGTCAGAAGTCTAGCTATGAATGGTTATTGCAATGCAGTAAGAAAGTTAGAAAAGAAGTTTGAAGGTCTAGAGCTCCACCACATTCCCCGACTGAAGAACCAGGCAAGAGATGACCTAGCAAAGATAGGTTCCAAGCGAGAGTCCATTCCCAACAATGTGTTTTCGGAGCATCTTCACACACCATCAGTTCAAGAGGATCCCTTCACAGAAGAACCCCCACAGCCTAAGAGTTCTATTGATCCGACTGAAGTTGAAGTCCCAGCCGTGGTCGACTTAGTCATGGAGGTTTTGGTCATCATTCCTGACTGGACAGTACCATATATCGCATATATTCTCAGGAAAGAACTTCCAGAAGACGAAGATGAAGCACGGCAGATTGTCCGTCGGTCTAAAGCCTTCACTATGATAGGTGGTCGATTGTACAAGGAAAGTGTGACCGGAGTTGCCCAGCGATGCATTACCCCAGAAGAAGGTCGAATGATTCTCAACGATATCCACTCGGGGACTTGTGGTCACCATGCGTCCTCACGGACAATCGTGGCCAAAGCATACCGAGCAGGTTTTTACTGGCCGCGAGCAAATGAAATGGCAAAGGAAATAGTCGACAAGTGTGAGGGTTGTCAGTTCTACTCCAACATGTCTCACAAGCCCGCTTCAGCGTTGAAGACCATTCCACTCATCTGGCCATTTGCCGTTTGGGGGTTGGATATGGTTGGATCCTTGAGGACTGGTAGAAGTGGTTTCACTCACCTGCTTGTTGCAGTCGACAAGTTCACTAAATGGATCGAAGCCAAGCCCATCAAGAACCTTGATTCGGGCACTGCCGTCAGCTTCATCAGTGAGTTAACATTCAGATTTTGTGTCCCACACAACATCATCATAGACAATGGTTCAAACTTTGATTCAGATGAGTTCAGAGCTTTCTGTGCTTCCCAAGGCACTCGGGTCGACTATGCTTCAGTCGCTCACCCACAATCGAATGGACAGGCAGAAAGAGCAAATGGTTTGATCCTCCAAGGGTTGAAGCCCAGATTAATGCGAGACCTCAAGCATGCAGCTGGCGCCTAGGTAGATTAGTTACCATCAGTACTATGGGGTCTGAGAACAACACCAAATTGGTCTACTGGCCAGACTCCCTTCATGGTATATGGAGCTGAAGCCATACTGCCGACAGATTTGCTCCACAACGCCCCATGAGTAGAGCTTTTCTCAGAGGCAGAAGCAGAACAAGCCCGACAAGATGTTGTTGACCTTCTGGAAGAGGAAAGAGAGATGGCCCTGATTAGGTCGACTATCTATCAACAAGACCTTTGTCGGTTCCATGCCAGAAACGTCAGGGGTCGAGCATTTCAGGAAGGGGACCTGGTTCTCCGAGTGGATCAACAACGACCACACAAGCTGGCTCCTGCTTGGAAGGGCCCTTTCATCATCACCGAAGTGCTTCACAATGGAGCATACCACCTGTACGATGTGGAACACAAGAAGGACGAGCCATGCGCTTGGAATACGGAGTTTCTCCGCCATTTTAATACTTGAATAGTCAGACTGTTGAGATGTAATAAGAAGTACCTTTCAGTTTGTTTATCAAAGACATGGTTTTACAGTCTCCTAAATGATTGTTATTACTTATACATGAGTACAAAATCCCCTAGTGGGTGGCTTAGCTGCGAATCCGATTCGCCTAAGTTTCAAAAACAAAATCCTACCGAGTGGGGAGCATGCCTCCCACTCGGGGACTTAGCTGTAGTCCAGTACTCGCCTAAGTTCAAAAAATCCTACCGAGTGGAGAGCAAACCTCCCACTCGGGGGCTTAGCTGCAGTCCAGTACTCGCCTAAGTTTAAAAAGTCCTATCGAGTGGAGAGCAAACATCCCACTCGAGGGCTTAGCTGCAGTCCAGTACTCGCCTAAGTTTATAAAATCCTACCGAGTGGAGAGCAAACCTCCCACTCGGGGGCTTAGCTGCAGTCCAGTACTCGCCTAAGTTTATAAAATCCTACCGAGTGGAGAGCAAACCTCCCACTCGGGGGCTTAGCTGCAGTCCAGTACTCGCCTAAGTTTAGAAAACCCTACCGAGTGGAGAGCAAACCTCCCACTCGGGGGCTTAGCTGCAGTCCAGTACTTGCCTAAGTTTCAAACACGCTCTATCCTTATCCGCAAGGATGACGAGGTGCAGGTCGACCACAACCTTATCCTCGGAGCTGCGACACAAGTACAACGTCCGCTCCATCCTTATCCACAAGGACAACGAGGTGCAGGTCGACCACGACCTTATCCTCGGAGCTGCGACACAGATACAACGTCCGCTCCATCCTTATCCGCAAGGATGACGAGGTGCAGTTCGACAGCAACCTTATCCTTGGAGCTGCGGCACAAATACAATGTCCGCTCTATCCTTACCTGCAAAGACGACGAGGAGCGGGTCATGGACGACACTGAATGCCCTTGTCTGTGACCCACTCGTCTGAGCTGCACCACAAAGTCAGTAGAAATTCAGACTGAAGAATCGAATTCCACTCAGAGCTAAGAGATTCAAAAACAACCAAGTTCAGATAAAACCCGCGAGGTTCCAGACCACAGTTTAAAGTACTTGGGCATCAGGCCCGAAAGAGTTTAACGGTTACAAAACCAATCGGCATACCGAGGCAAATTTAATTGGATTATAAAAGTTTGTTCACTCCGCGGGAGGACTAGCGGGCCCGATGAACTAATCCAAGTCGATTCCATCTGCAATTTGAGTGGCGACAGCAATAAAGGTCTCCATGAAAGACTGGAAGTTGTGTCTCCTGGTGTTGGCAACCTTGATCGCTGCTAGTTTTTCCTCCTTGGACTCCTTGCAATGGACTCAAACTAGTGACAGAGCTACGTCAGCACTGCATCGAGCAGACGACTTCTTCCATTCCTACACTTGACCAGGGATCTCATTAAGTCGAGTCATCAAAGACTCGAGGTCGTTTTGGAGCGTCTCCTTCGGCCAGAGCGCTGTGTCAATTCGCGACACCGCAACTTCCAGGTGGGCGAGGTAGTCTGTGACGCCGGCAAGGCGAGATTCCAGTCGGAGCACGTTCGTAGTAGCTTCATCATTGACAGGGGAATTTATGGGGTCCAAGCTCGTCTCGATTCACCCAGTTTCTTTCTCAAAGTTTTGGCAGAATTCTGCAACCACAAAGAGCTAATGAGTCAACCGATTTATGGTGACTTGACAAACGGCAAAACAGTTGTACAAGGAAAAATACCTTCAAGCATAAGGAATAACTTCTTGGCGAGGGCTCCCAGATAGGCCTCCAGGTCATTTCTCTTACGAGAAATGCCTTCAATCTTCTCGTTCAAAGCTACTTTGTCTTTCTTTAGGCGGGTCACTTCTTTGTTGGCTTCAGTAAGAGCACTCTAAAGCTTGGCGTTATCTTCCTCTAGCGCCTCGATTGAAGTCAGCTTCTTATCAGCGAGTACTGTTTTCTCCTGAGCCTCCTTCTACGCAGCTGCAAGATCAAGGTCCTTTTGTGCCAGAGCTTGCCTCATTTTCTCTGAAGAATATACACTCGAGTTAGAAAGAAGAACAAAGAGATAACTTGTGAGATGGTCAAGATAGACAGTCGACATGTTGTTAGCTTCCGTACCAGCTGCTTCGTCTTTGGCCTTTTGCAAGTTCTGATTGGCCAGCTCCAAGTCAAGTTTGAGCTATCTCTGCTTCTCCTCGAATTCGACAAATTTGGAGATGAGCTCATAGGATTTCTGAAATCAGCAAAAAGATACATTAGTGGACAGAATCAAATACGGTTCGCTTCCGAGTGAAAAGAACTCTAAGACTACTGCCGAATCAAACATTCAACAGTAGTCTCGGGGACTACACCCAATGGGTGCACTTAGCGTGCCCCCACTGGTCCAGATTCCACTCGACATGGTCCCCCAAGACTGAGTGGAAAATAAAAAACAGTTATTCTCAGACCCCACCCGACTGCCCGCAGTCGACCGTGGTCTCGGGGACTACACCCAGTGGGTGCACTCTGCGTGCCCCCACTGGTCCAGATTACACTCGACCTGGTCCGCCCAGACCGAGTGGAAGAACTAAAGGACAAGATATTTTTATCAAGGCCCCCGCTGAATCACACTTTCGACGACGGCCTCGGGGACTAAACCCAGTGGGTGCACTCTGCGTGCCCCCACTAGTCCAAAACTACAATCGACATAACCTAGTCGACCCAACTGGAAGAACTACTCAGCATAAGTTGAAACACCCACTGGGTGTACAGATGCGAAGAACAGCCTAACAAATGGAAGCGCAATGAAAAGTTTTCGGGTAGCATATCCTAACAGAACAAGCGCCAAGATAAGAGTTCAGTCGGAAACCAATTTACCTGGACATTGGCTCAGAGGGCTGCACTGGCATCATAAGCAGCTTGGCTGTTCTCGTGCACCGTCTTCACTCGCTCCATCATCAGACCCGCTTGGTGTATGGCTTCTGCAGCGGCACTTGCCTGGTCCTCCGGAACATAATGGGTAGTGAAGAACGGAGACAGCGGTTCTGTCGCGGTAGCCTGAGAATCTGAGGCATGATGTTGGACAGATGAAGAAGGGGCTGGCACAGTCGACGATGAAGGGCGTTCACTCGACACTGGAATAGCAAAGGTAACAAAAGCCTAGTTCACGTCTTCAGACTGTTGAATCACGGGCTCTTTCACTGGCACCGATTGAGACGTCTGGCCAGCGGGTGCCTTCTTGCTCAAAGCTCTGCCCCTCCTTCCCATGGCCCTTTGCGGAACGTCTTCGTCATCATTGGGAAGTTCAATGACATTGGGTGGAGCTGCAAAGCAATCGATTACAGAAGTTCAGCCGACCATCAAAGCGGATGAAAAAGAAGAGTCAAAGTCATAAAAGTTATACCTGCGTGGGAAGTGACTGCGTCCTCCATATCCTCATCATCATCATCTCGGTAAATAGAGGTTCCAGAGGCAGCATTGCAAATTTCAGAATTCACTTGGTCAAAACAAGAAAATGAGTTGACCAAAGTTTGAGTCATGCAAGAACTAAGAAGTCGAACTCAGTAGTTACCCAGAAGCAATGGGGACAGCCACTTTAATCTTGGGCAGGGCCTTCCGAGGCTTTGACTTCACGACTTTGGGCTGCTTAGGAGCCTTCTCTATCGGCACAGGAGATGACGTCCGAGTGCACTTGGAGGTTTGTGCAGTCGGTGGAGTCGCTTTTCCACGGACGCTGGTCGGGTCCTGCCTTTGCTTGGAGCTCCTTTCCGTGCGAGGAGGGGACTCAACCTCTTCACCACTGCTCAAGTCCTCACTCACCTCGTCTCCCCTTCCATCAGAATGCCACTCGCCACTGTCGCCTCCACTCGCCTCCCCTTCATCCTCCTACTCTCCGTTGGGCATCGAGTACATTTCAGTGTAGATTTGCAAGACACAGAATCGAGTGGATACCAATCAGTTTCAAGAGCAAACACATATCAGAACAAGATACACTCGGAAGGAAAGAATAAGACCTTGTCAGGTTCGGTGGTGTGCTCGAGTGGAGCAACCCTCCTAGACCCCCTGGGGTTGTCCTTGTTGTCAGTGATACCTTGCAGCCACAACGCCACCGTCTCCTCTTCGACCTCCTCCAGATGGATCCGAGTGCTGTCTTCAACACCAGAATACATCCACATTAGATGGTCACGGGCTTGGAGTGGCTGGATGCATCGACTGAGAAATGCTTCTAACGGGTCCATGCCAGTCACACTGTCGCGGACAAGCTGGACGACTCGCTCAACCAACATATTAACCTCCGCTTTCTCAGCTGGAGTCACTCTCAAGGGGGGAGGTTTCTCAACTCGCTCTATGGAGAACGGGGGGAGACCAATCGACTGACCAGGGGTCAGTTGATCCTTACAGTAGAACCAAGTCGACCGCCACCCCCTGACCGACTCGGGAAGAATCATAGCAGGGAAAATACTTTTGTTCCTCATCTGGATCCCTAAACCCCCACACATCTGGATCACGTGTGTCCTCTCATCACTCGGATTGGCCTTCTTAACCGACTGAGAACGACAAGTGAAAATGTGTTTGAAGAGGCCCCAGTGCGGTCGACAACCCAGAAAGTTTTCACACATGGACACGTACGCGGCGAGGTATGTGATGGTGTTGGGAGAAAAATGATGAAGTTGGACTCCAAAGAAGTTCAGAAAACCCTGGAAGAAAGGGTGGGGAGGCAAAGAAAAACCACGGTCGACGTGGGTCGCAAGAAGGACGCACTCACCCTCTTGCGGTCGCGGCTCAGTCTCGTCCCCCAGAAGCCACCAAGACTCCTGGGCGATCAGCCCCCCGTCAACCAGATCCTCGATATCTTCTTTCAAGATCGTTGACCGGATCCAGTCGCCCTGGATCCAGCCGGGCGGCAGGGCAGATCTTGACGACGACCCGCCCCGGCTCGTCTTCTTCACCTTCGCCTTCTTCACGTGCTCCGGAGCAGCGGTCTTGTCCTTCCCCATTGCGGCAGATCGAGCTTGAGCTGGGCGGTGGCGCCGAGAGCAGAGGCAGAAGGAATGGGGAGCGGAAGAAGAAAGGGGAGAACGGGGCGCACAGTGCGAAGGTGTGACGCCCCAAGACCGGAGCTTCAGATGCCTTCCATGTGTTCCGGGTTTTGCCGTGTGTTTCATTTGTGCCCACCCTTTTATTCGTGCATTGCATCATGTCATCATGTCATAAGTCTTTTGCATCTCACTAAATAAATTGCATGGATCTTCGGTCCATTTAAATCGAGGGATATTCACTATGGTGATTACTCTTTAAAACATATCCACCCGATAATAGGGAGCTATATTAAATATTTCTTTAATTTGCAGTTCACCATAACACACTTGAAAAATCCCAATGCTTTAGTCATCACGTCTCTTGGCCTTTAACTTTGCCCATAAATTCTTTCGCCATTTTCCGGAGCTCCACCAAAAATCTGAACATTTTTTGGACCTTCCTAACCCTCACTTCCTATTCGAACCATTTGAATTTAAATCAAATGAGTTTGAATTTAAACTTTCAAAAATGCCCACTCCATTTTTCTTGGAACAGGCGCATTTATGCGAGTCCGGGAAATTTATTCCCGTGCTCAAATTCTTCCTCTAACATTCTCTTTTCTCTTTTCCTTTCTCTTATTGTTCTCTGTTTTTGTAAAGAGAAGAATTAAGAGGGAGGAGAGAAGCCTAGCCAGCCTGGCCATTTGGGCCTGCAGCAGCCCCGACCCACCAGTGGCCCAAGGCCCAGCCGGCCTCTGTCTAACTAACCCTAACCTAGCGAGCCCCGATCCTCTCTCCCCCTTCGTTTCCTCCTAGCGCCGCCAGGAGAGCCCCACGCTCGATCTCCCCATTCTTTCCCCTCCCACAGCGCCACACGCACACACGCACAGGGCTGCGCCCGATCCCCATCTCTCCCTCCTCACGCTCTCTTCCTCGCGCCGCCCGACACCGAACGCCTCCTCCTTGCTGCCTCGCATGTCCCTTGCAGGAACTCTGCCGGCCGCTCCTTCCCGGCCTCGGCCTCGTCCCCGACTGCCCAGGCCAGAGTTTCCACCCCTGCGCCTTGGACAGGAGGTCCCCCTCGGCCGCCCGCCTTCGTCCTTGTCCGTGCGCAGAGGAGCACGCCCACCGAGCCCCATCGCGCCCCCGCACCCTCAAGTGCCTCGCGCCCCTGGCCGTCCTTGTTCGTTCATCGCGACACCGAGCCAGCAGGACTCCCGGCATCGCTGAACCCCGCTCATCGTCGTCTTGCTTCGCTGGAGGAGAGGGCCAGCGTCGTCCCCATGCCCCTCGCTCGCGCCAGGACTCGTCATCGCCGCCGATCAAGTTCCTCGCTGAACCCCGCTCGCCGGTGTCCCGTTCCCGTCCGGATCCAGAGGATCCCGTCGCCTCTTGCCGGCTCCTCGCAGGGTTTCGAGAGCTGCTGCTCGCTTGGACCGCTGCCCTGCCAAGACGAAGACTGCCCTGTACCGTTGCCTCGCTGGATCATCGAGATCGTCTCGGATTGCGCCAAGAACACGGGAGGACTGTGCCTTTTTCGTTGCTTCATACCCATTGAATCGTCAAGGCCTCCGCTCGACTCCGCGTTCAACTACACGGTGAGACGCCAAGTACCACGACTATAGTCGTTGCCCCGAGGACACCGAGTACGACTACACACGACGATGCGCCAAGTACCTCTACCCATGACCCGAGAACGTCTACGACCCGTGTACAACTACCTTCGCCAAGACCCGGATCGACAAGCACCACCCCCGTCAAGTACTACTACAAACCCAGAGAATTCGGATGCATCAAGTCCCCGAGGAGACCCGCTTTTTCGTCAAGTTCGACTACCGTAGCGCCGAAGACCTTGGATGCTCGAACGAGTACCGAACGAAACGCCAAGTACCACTATCACCGAGTACGACTACTTCTGCGATGATACAAGAACAACTACCGTCGACCCTCGAAGCCTCCGTGGACGTCAAGTCCCTCGTCGTGATCCCGAACATCTACGGAAAATTGTGCAACTAAGAACATGAACGACTACCGCCGCCAAGATCACGAGTACCTCTACCGTCGTCATGTACCCCTACTTCCACTACGAATGTCCCGAGAACGTCTACTTCCTCTACTTGGCACCGAACGAGAACCGTCTCGTTTACACACGCTTCGAAGGTATAACCATCGAGACGACATCCGTGATCGAATGCTTGCGATGTTTGAGATGCTCATGTTCGAACCGTGTTCGAATTGTCGATGCACGTTGCCCCTCTTTTGCCTTGTTACCATCGTCTCATGGGACACCCGAAATCCGGGAGCGCCCCACCATCTTTTGCACGCATCCGCACATTTCTCCTTTGCATCGATATCTCACTCGAGTTACCGGAACCGGAACGTTATCGTTGCTGTGGCACCCCTTTTGTTTCCGCCACGATGACAAATGCTTCTTAATGCTCTTGTCAACTTTTAATAAAATTGCATAAACTTGAACATGCCATCCGCATCATGTTAACAACTTTATGTTTAAAATTTTTGTTGCACCAAATTGATAAATGCATATGGGGATTTACCGGATTTGTTTTTGGTTATATCCGGCCTCATTTAAATTGTTAGATGGTATAGTTTTGTTATACTTCACCTCTTGCCATATTAACCAACATTTAATATTGTTGGGTACCTAACCGGGAGAGAACTAAATAATTAATGTGATGTTCCGTAAATATGCAACTCGTTGCATATTGAGCTCCACTTAATTTGTAGGGCTGTTTGTGCACTTTGCCATGCCATGCCTCATTAAACCGGACATGCATCATACTTGTTTGCGCATCGTGTCATGCTTATGTGGTGGTTGTTTACCATGATTGTTTGCTTCTTTCCGGTGTTCCTTCTTCGGGTTGGTTTCGATAACGTCGTGTTTGGGAGGAACCGTTCGACTACGTCCGTTTGTCTTCTTCATGGACTCGTTCTTCTTCCTTGCGGGATTTCAGGCAAGATGACCATACCCTCGAAATCACTTCTATCTTTGCTGGCTAGATGCTCGCTCTTTTGCTATGCCTATGATGCGATACCTACCACTTGCTTATCATGCCACCCATATTGTTGAACCAAGCCTCTAACCCACCTTGTCCTAGCAAACCGTTCATTGGCTATGTTACCTCTTTGCTCAGCCCCTCTTATAGCGTTGTTAGTTGCAGGTGAAGATTGAAGTTTGTTCCTTGTTGGAACATGGAGATGTTGTTCCTTGTTGGAACATGTTTACTTGTTGGGATATCACAATATCTCTTATTTAATTAATGCATCTATATACTTGGTAAAGGGTGGAAGGCTCGGCCTTATGCCTGGTGTTCTGTTCCACTCTTGCCGCCCTAGTTTCCGTCATATCGGTGTTATGTTCCCGGATTTTGCGTTCCTTACGCGGTTGGGTTATAATGGGAACCCCTTGACAGTTCGCTTTGAATAAAACTCCTTCAGCAAGGCCCAACCTTGGTTTTACCATTCGCCACCTAGCCTTTTTCCCTTGGGAGTCGCGCATCCCGAGGGTCATCTTATTTTAACTCCCCCCCGGGGCCAGTGCTTGTCTAAGTGTTGGTCCGAAATGGGCAGCCTGTGGGGCCACCTCAGGGAAACTTGAGGGCTGGTTTTACTCGTAGCTTGACCTATCCGGTGTTGCCCTGAGAACGAGATATGTGCAGCTCCCATCAGGATGTCGGCGCATCGGGCGGCTTTGCTGGGTTTGTTTTACCATTGTCGAGGATGTCTTGAAGAACCGGGATACCGAGTCTGATCGGAATGTCTCGGGAGGAGGTCTATTCCTTCGTTGACCGTGAGAGCTTGTGATGGGCTAAGTTGGGACACCCCTGCAGGGATTTGAACTTTCGAAAGCTGTGCCCGCGGTTATGGGCAGATGGGAATTTGTTAACGTCCGGTTGTAGAAAACCTGAATTTAATCCTAATTAAAATACATCAACCGCGTGTGTAACCGTGATGGTCTATTTCCGGCGGAGTCCGGGAAGTGAACACGGTGTTGGAGTTATGCTTGACGTAGGTTGTTTTAGGATCACTTCTTGATCATAGCTTCTCGACCGCGCTTTTCCTTCTCTTCTCGCTCTCTTTTGCGAATATGTTAGCCACCATATATGCTAGTCGCTTGCTGCAGCTCCACCTCATACCTTTACCTTACCCATAAGCTTAAATAGTCTTGATCGCGAGGGTGCGAGATTGCTGAGTCCCTGTGGCTCACAGATACTTCCAAAACCAGCTTGCAGGTGCCGATGAGTCCGTGCAGATGATGCAACCAAGCTCAAGGAGGAGCTCGATGAAGATCTTGTCCTTTGTGTTGTTTCGTTCTAGTTGATCAGTAGTGGAGCCCGGTTGGGGTCGATCGGGGACCTTGTCGCATTTGGGGTTCTTCTTTTATTTTGGTTCCGTAGTCGGACCTTGATTGTATCTGGATGATGTAATGCTTTATTCTTGTAATTGTGTGAAGTGGCGATTGTAAGACAACTATGTATCTCTTTCCCTTATGTATTACATGGGTTGTGTGAAGATTACCTCACTTGCGACATTGCTTTCAATGCGGTTATGCCTCTAAGTCGTGCTTCGACACGTGGGAGATATAGCCGCATCGAGGGAGTTACAGAAGGCATCGGCTCCGACGCCTTATGTGGCCCCATTCCCCGAGTGACTGACTTGTGGACCCAGACGATCCTCTCAAATCCTGCAACAGGCGCGCGTAGTACGTGGCGAAAAAGGTGGCACAGGGATCGAGGCGCTTGATAACCCACAAGTATAGGGGATCAAATGTAGCCTCTTTCGATAAGTAAGAGTGTCGAACCCAACGAGGAGCTAAAGGTAGAACAAATATTCCCTCAAGTTCTATCGACCACTGATACAACTCTACGCACACTTGACGTTCGCTTTACCGGAAACAAGTATGAGACTAGAAGTACTTTGTAGGTGTTGTTGGATAGGTATGCAAGATAATAAAGAGCAAGTAAATAAAAAATAGGGGCTGTTTAGATAAAGACACAGCTAAGTTAGATTTAGTAGAGAGTTTGTTGTTACGAGAAAGTTATTTGTCCCTAGGCAATCGATAACTAGACCGGTAATCATTATTGCAATTTTATTTGAGGGAGAGGCATAAGATAACATACTTTCTCTACTTGGATCATATGCACTTATGATTGGAACTCTAGCAAGCATCCGCAACTACTAAAGATTCATTAAGGTAAAACCCAACCATAGCATTAAAGCATCAAGTCCCCTTTATCACATACGCAAACAACCTACTTACTCGGGTCTGTGCTTCTGTCACTCACGCCACCCACCATAAGCAAATCATAAGCATATTGCAAACCCTACAGCGGGAATCCCTCATGCTTGCGCAATACGGAGAGCACCATAGGACAGCACCAATAATAAAACATACAACTCAAACCAATCACGATCATCAAATAGCCATTAGGACAAAACAGATCTACTCAAACATCATAGGATAGCCATACATCATTGGGAAATAATATATAGCATTGAGCACCATGTTTAAGTAGATATTACAGTGGGTAAGAGAGAGGTTACACCGCTGCATAGAGGGGGGAAGAGTTGGTGATGATGGCGGTGAAGTTGTTGGTGAAGATCGCGGTGATGATGATGGCCCCCGGTGGCACTCCGGTGCCACCGGAAGCGAGGGGGAGAGAGCCCCCCTCCTTCTTCTTCTTCCTTGACCTCCTCCCTAGATGGGAGAAGGGTTTCCCCTCTGGTCCATGGCCTCCATGGCGTGGGAGGGGCGAGAGCCCCTCCGAGATGGGATCTATCTCTCTGTCTCTCTCTGGTTCTGCGTTCTATTCTGGCTCTGTTTCACCGTTTTGTGTATATATGGAGATCCGTAACTCCGATTGGCCTGAAACCTTCACCGTGATTTTTTCCGAAAATTAGCTTTCTTGCGGCAAAAGAAGGGCTCCAACCGCCTTACGGGGTGGCCACGAGAGTTAGGGGCGCGCCTGACACCCTGGGGCGCGCCCCCTACCTCATGGGCCCCTCGAGCATCGTCTCGCATGGATTCTTCTTCCCAAAAATCATATATATTCCAAAAAAAATCTCCGTCAGTTTTTATTCCGTTTGGACTCCATTTGGTATGGATATTCTGCGAAACAAAAAACATGCAACAAATAGGAACTGGCACTGGGCACTGGATCAATATGTTAGTCCCAAAAATAGTATAAAAATTTGCCAAAATGTATATGGAAGTTGAATAATATTGGCATGGAACAATAAAAAATTATAGATACAACGGAGACGTATCAGCATCCCCAAGCGTAATTCCTGCTCGTCCTCGAGTAGGTAAATGATAAAAAAAATAATTTTTGATGTGGAATGCTACCTAGCATAATCTTGATCATATGTCTAATCATGGCATGAATATTAAGACACGGGTGATTCAAAGCAATAATCTATCCTTTGACATAAAAACAATAATACTTCAAGCATACCAACCAAGCAATTATGTCTTATTGAAATAACATTGCCAAAGAAAGCTCATCCCTACAAAATTATATAGTCTGACTATGCTCCATCTTCACCACACAAAGCATTCACATCATGCACAACCCCGATGACAAGTCAAGCAATTGTTTCATACTTTTGACGTTCACAAACCCTTTCAACTTTCACGCAATACATGAGCGTGAGCCATGGACATAGCACTATAGGTGTAATAGAATATGATGGTGGAGAAGACAAAAAGGAGAAGATAGTCTCACATCAACTAGGCGTATCAATGGGCTATGGAGATGCCCATCAATAGATATCAATGTGAGTGAGTAGGGATTGCCATGCAACGGATGCACTAGAGCTATAAGTATATGAAAGCTCAAACTGAAACTAAGTGGGTGTGCATCCAACTTGCTTGCTCATGAAGACCTAGGGCATTTGAGGAAGCCCATCGTTGGAATATACAAGCCAAGTTCTATAATGAAAATTCCCACTAGTATATGAAAGTGATAACTCAAGAGACTCTCTATATAAAGAACATGGTGCTACTTTGAAGCACAAGTGTGGAAAAAGGATAGTAGCATTGTCCCTTTTATTTTTTTTATTTGGCCTTTTTTGGGACAATGCTCTATTAATGATGATCATCACACTTTTATTTACTTACAACTCGATACTAGAACAAAGATATGACTCTATATGAATGCCTCCGGCGGTGTACCGGGATGTGCAATGATCTAGCGTAGCAATGACATCAAAAAATGGACAAGCCATGAAAACATCATGCTAGCTATCTTACGATCATGCAAAGCAATATGACAATGATGCTCAAGTCATGTATATGATGATGATGGAAGTTGCATGGCAATATATCTCGGAATGGCTATGGAAATGTCATAATAGGTAGGTATGGTGGCTGTTTTGAGGAAGGTATATGGTGGGTTTATGGTACCGGCGAAAGTTGCGCGATACTAGAGAGGCTAGCAATGGTGGAAGGGTGAGAGTGCGTATAATCCATGGACTCATCATTAGTCATAAAGAACTCACATACTTATTGAAAAAATCTACTAGTCATCGAAACAAAGAACTACGTGCATGCTCCTAGGGGGATAGATTGGTAGGAAAAGACCATCGCTCGTCCCCGACCGCCACTCATAAGGAAGACAATCAATAAACACCTCATGCTCCGACTTTGTTACATAACGGTTCACCATACGTGCATGCTACGGGACTTGCAAACCTCAACACAAGTATTTCTCAATTTCACAATTACTCAACTATCACGACTCTAATATCACCACCTTTATATCGCAAAACTATTGCAAGGAATCAAACATATCATATTCAGTGATCTACAAGTTTTATGTAGGATTTTATGACTAACCATGTGAATGATCAGTTCCTGTCATCTCTCTAAATAGATATAATTGAAGCAAGAGAGTTTAATTATTTCTACAAAAGATGTGCCCGTGCTCTAACAAATATAAATGAAGCAAAATAGCATTCTACAAATGGCGGTTGTCTATGTAAAGAGAAACAGGAAATCCAAACTTCAAATGATATAAGTGAAGCACATGAAGCATTCTATAAAGCCATACTCAAAAGATATAAGTGAAGTGCAATGAGCATTCTATAAATCAACCAAGGACTATCTCATACCAGCATGGTGCATAAAATAAAAATAAAAACCTAAATGCAAAAGACGCTCCAAGACTTGCACATATCGCATGAACGAAACGAATCCGAAAACATATCGATACTTGTTGAAGAAAGAGGGGATGCCTCCCCAGCATCCCCAAGCTTAGACGCTTGAGTCTCCTTGAATATTTACTTGGGGTGCCTCGGGCATCCCCAAGCTTGACCTCTTGCCTCTCTTCCTTCTTCTCACATCGAGACCTTCTCGATCATCGAACACTTCATCCACACAAAACTTCAACAGAAAACTCGGTAAGATCCGTTAGTATAATAAAGCAAATCACCACTATAGGTATTGTTGCAAACCAATTCATATTTTGTTTTTGCATTGTGTCTACTGTAGTATAACTTTTTCATGGCTTAATCCACTGATATAAATTGATAGTTTCATCAAAACAAGCAAACTATGCATCAAAAACAGAATCTGTCTAAAACAGAACAGTCTGTAGCAATCTGAACATTCACCATACTTATGGTACTTGAAAAATTCTACCAAAATTAGGAAATATAAACAATTTGTATAGGAAGACATTTCAAAAAGAATCAGAACCATTTGACGTTCGAGCTAAAAATGTAAAATCGCGCACTACAGCCAAAGTTTCTGTCCTGCACCGTACAAACCATCAAGCAAATGTAAACATCCTAAAGACAAACCTTGGCACATTATTTTTATATTTAAACTTTCTAAAAGCACACAACAGAAATAAATGACTCTTTAAAACTTCCGGGTTGTCTCCCTGGCAGCGCTTTCTTTAAAGCCATTAAGCTAGGCATATAGTGCTCAAGTAATGGATCCACCCGGATCCCAAGGTATATCAAAGCCAATTTTAATCAAAAATGATTTGTAATTTAGTAGTGAGCACAAAGCAACATATATCAAGCAATGACGAAGTCTAACTCTCTTCCTATGCATCGGCATGTCATGAAAGAACAATTCATGCACACCTAGTAAAGGCCAATGCATAGTATAAACAGTTTCTTGCAATTTTATCATGTTGGAAACATAGAGAGGTGGAGATATAGTTCCTCTCTCATAATAATTGCAAGTCGGAGCATCAAGCACATGCATATTATATCTATCAAAATCATCATGTGCAATGGTAAAAGGCAACCCATCAATATAATCCTTAATAAGAGCAAACTTCTCCGATATAGTATAATCGGGAGAATTCAAGAAGATAATAGGACTATCATGCATGGGTGCAATAGCAACAATTTCATGTTTAACATAAGGAACTATAGCAAGTTCATCTCCATAAGCATCATTCATATTGGCATCTTGGCCACAAGCATAGCAAGCATCATCAAAAAGGGATATTTCAAGATAATCAATGGGATCATAATAGTCATCATAGCAATCATCCTTCGGTAAGCACGAAGGGGAATTAAACAATGTATGAGTTGAAGAGTTACTCTCATTAAAAGGTGGGCACGGGTAGCTAATCCGCTCTTCCTCCTTTTGTTCTTCGCTCTTCTCCTCATCTTTTTCATCCAATGAGCTCACAGTTTCATCAATTTCTTTTTCCATAGACTCCTGCAAAATATTAGTCTCTTCTTGGACAGCGGAGTATTCCTCAATATATAGTTTAACATAGGCATTAGAAGCATAATTATCATAGCAATATTTAAGTATGGCAAAATTTTCAGATTTGTGAAAAGTAGCATCATACTTTTCAATCAAAGAAGCAATTTCATAAGCACCCTTAAAAGCAACAAATTCTTCAATTTGTTGAACATCATAGTAATTGTAAACACCCTTAGCATACTAGGATACGATTCCATTATCACTAAACAAACATTGGTAGGGGAGGTGTTTCTTAGGGTCTTCAGAACAACAAGTATAATCATATATTTCACATAAATTCCAAGCATAGCATTGCAAACAATGAATTTGATCTAGTAAAGTTTTCCCTTTTTCAGATATTCTGTGTCGCACAAAACAAGCATGCTCATCTAAAGATTTGCCCTCAACTAAGCTAGTTGGGGTTTCAGCACGAGCACATAGGGATCGAAGAAGATCCAAGTAATAAGCTTCAGCAGTGTGATAGATTTTGATTGGTTCTTCAACCATTGGTTCAGTAGGTACAACTATTTTTTTGGTATTTTGCGTTTCCTACCCATAACTAAAGATAGAAAACAACTAAGAACAGCAAATAAAAATTACTTAGTGATAAAGCAAACAGGCACACACGAGAATATTCACCCCACGCTATTGCTCCCCGGCAACGGCGCCAGAAAAAGGTCTTGATAACCCACAAGTATAGGGGATAAATTGTAGCCTCTTTTGATAAGTAAGAGTGTCAAACCCAACGAGGAGCTAAAGGTAGAACAAATATTCCCTCAAGTTCTATCGACCACCGATACAACTCTACGCACACTTGACGTTCGCTTTACCGGAAACAAGTATGAAACTAGAAGTACTTTGTAGGTGTTGTTGGATAGGTATGCAAGATAATAAAGAGCAAGTAAATAAAAAGTAGGGGCTGTTTAGATAAAGACACAACTAAGTTAGATTTAGTAGAGAGTTTGTTGTTACGAGAAAGTTATTTGTCCCTAGGCAATCGATAACTAGACCGGTAATCATTATTGCAATTTTATTTGAGGGAGAGGCATAAGATAACATACTTTCTCTACTTGGATCATATGCACTTATGATTGGAACTCTAGCAAGCATCCGCAACTACTAAAGATTCATTAAGGTAAAACCCAACCATAGCATTAAAGCATCAAGTCCCCTTTATCCCATACGCAAACAACCTACTTACTCGGGTCTGTGCTTCTGTCACTCACGCCACCCACCATAAGCAAATCATAAGCATATTGCAAACCCTACAGCGGGAATCCCTCACGCTTGCGCGACACGGAGAGCACCATAGGACAACACCAATAATAAAACATACAACTAAAACCAATCATGATCATCAAATAGCCATTAGGACAAAACAGATCTACTCAAACATCATAGGATAGCCATACATCATTGGGAAATAATATATAGCGTTGAGCACCATGTTTAAGTAGAGATTACAACGGGTAAGAGAGAG
Organism: Triticum urartu; assembly: GCF_056163025.1. Taxonomy (NCBI): domain Eukaryota; kingdom Viridiplantae; phylum Streptophyta; class Magnoliopsida; order Poales; family Poaceae; genus Triticum; species Triticum urartu. The sequence continues at coordinate 644,525,989 of NC_141874.1, forward strand.
GTTACACCGCTGCATAGAGGGAGGAAGAGTTGGTGATGATGGCGGTGAAGTTGTTGGTGAAGATCGCGGTGATGATGATGGCCCCCGGTGGCACTCCGGTGCCACCGGAAGCGAGGGGGAGAGAGCCCCCCTCCTTCTTCTTCTTCCTTGACCTCCTCCCTAGATGGGAGAAGGGTTTCCCCTCTGGTCCATGGCCTCCATGGCGTGGGAGGGGCGAGAGCCCCTCCGAGATTGGATCTATCTCTCTGTCTCTCTCTGGTTCTGCGTTCTATTCTGGCTCTGTTTCACCGTTTTGTGTATATATGGAGATCCGTAACTCCAATTGGCTTGAAACCTTCGCCATAATTTTTTTTTCGAAAATTAGCTTTCTTGCGGCAAAAGAAGGGCTCCAACCGCCTTATGGGGTGGCCACGAGGGTCAGGGGCACGCCCCTACCTCATGGGCCCCTCGAGCATCGTCTCGCGTGGATTCTTCTTCCCAAAAATCATATATATTCCAAAAAAATCTCCGTCAGTTTTTATTCTGTTTGGACTCCGTTTGATATGGATATTCTACGAAACAAAAAACATGCAACAAACAGGAACTGGCACTGGGCACTGGATCAATATGTTAATCCCAAAAATAGTATAAAAAGTTGCCAAAAAGTATATGGAAGTTGAATAATATTGGCATGGAACAATCAAAAATTATAGATACGACGGAGACATATCAGCGCCCCTGCCTAATCTGCTCCGATTACTACGGCCCTCTCCGCCTCGCGTGCTTCCCCAAATTTCGAATCCCGCAAGATCCGAAAACGGTAGAGTAGTCAATCATGCCGAAATTTTTATGCAACACCAGCAGTCGAAGCTTATTAGCAGAAATCCACTCGACAACCTCTGAATGGCTCAAGGTGACTGAAAAGTGAAATCGAAGCTGTTGCATGGTTCACCAATCCAGTAAAATGCTTCCGTGGCATAAAGATTGGGTCGAAACTACCTTCACCTCCATTTTCCACTCGGACCCAGAACAATTCGGGGGCTAATGACGATGGAGTGTACCTAGGGTAGGGCAATAGACCTGATCTAAGCACCCCTCCCAAGGACACTGCCCTATAGTCAAAGGACAATAAGTTCAAACCGACTGGAGTCACCAGAGCGCATGCCCACTCGACCAACATCTCCATTCGGATATCCCAATTTCATTCGACCGGCATATCATCACTTGACGATACAAAAAACCACTCGGAGTATAGAAGGCCTAAAGTCACCTCGGGCAGCAACGGTCAGACATTCACTCCGTAGTATTAATGATAAATTATATGACTTTATTGCTGGCGTTACCAGTAACGCGTCGTCTTAATGTACATTGGACCCTGTGTAACGTGGGATGGCGGGGGTCCTGGCGCACTCTATACAAGTCGCCCCCTCCTCTGGCACAAGGGTTCGCACCCCCTATAACTTCACACATAATCCAATCGACCGAGCCTCCAGGCACCGAGACGTAGGGTTGTTACTTCCACCGCGAAGGGTCTAAACTCGTACATCTTGCGTGCACAATCTCACCGTAGCTAGGATCTTGCCTCTACATTCCTACCCCCCTACTTTACTGTCAGACTTAGAACCACGACAGCCGCGCCCCTTCCCCATGGACTGGTCTGAATTGGACTAGGAAAGGGGGCGCCCCCTTCCTTCCTTCTCCTTCTCCCTTCCCTTTTTCCTATTCCGTGTGGGAGGTGGAATCCTACTAGGACTAGGGAGTCCTAGTAGGACTCCACACTTTGGGCGCGCCCTATGAGGGCCGGCCTCCTCCTCCCTCCATCCTTTATATACGTGGCCAGGGGCACCCCATAGACACACAAGTTGATCATTGATCCTTTAGCCGTGTGCAGTGGCCCCCTCCACCATAATTCACCTCGATCATATCGTCGTACTGCTTAGGCAAAGCCCTGCGCCGGTAGCTTCATCATCACCGTCATCACGCTGTCGTGCTGACGAAGCTCTCCTAGACACTCAGCTGGATCGAGATTTCGTGGGACGTCACCAAGCCGAACGTGTGCAGATCGTGGAGGTGTCGTACTTTCGGTACCAGGATCGGTCGGATTATGAAGACGTACGACTACATCAACCGCGTTGTCATAACGCTTCCGCTTACGGTCTACGAGGGTACGTGGACAACACTCTTCCCCTCTCGTTGCTATGCATCACCATGATAAATCTTGCGTGTGCGTAGGATTTTTTTTTGAAATTACTACGTTCCCCAACACTATGAACATGAGATTTTGTTTCAGAAGCATCACTATCTTGCTTCAATCAACAAGAGAATTGCTTCGAACATGGTCCCATCAAAAAACAAATTATTCCACATGTTTGAGAAAGAGAAAATTCCTTATATAACACTATTTTAAATTTTGTTTTCCTATTTAACACTGTAAAACTATTTCTTCCTTATATAACACCTTGTCTAAATTTTATGCCCTTTATAACACTTCTGTCCATTTTAAGCCTTAACAGTGTTAAATGACACATGAAAAGACCTATTTGCCCCTCGTGGGTATGTGACCAAAAATTTCAAGTAAAATGCATTATGTGGTCTCTAAAGTAGTTGACGATGTTCAGAACTGTCCTCTAACTCATGAACTGTCTCAATATGGTTCCGAAACTTACAAATACAGTCTCAATACGGTCGTGAAAATTGATGCGCCGGTCCTCCAATATGCAGTACGAATTGTTAACCACCACCGATACTAGCACTTCATGGAAATTGGGGCCAGATTTTATATAAAATTTCCATCAACCATGGCGGGTGTGCGGCGCGCGTGAGGGCTGGAACAGATCAACAGACCATGTTTACGTACGCATGCAAGTTTGTGCGCAGTGCACAGCTAGAGCTAGCCCAGGCCATGTTCACGTACAAGTACTTGTGTAGAATCGATCAAAGCTCTTTCTTTTAGCTAGCTTTGGGTGTATATATTATTTATTGCTCAACAGGGCATGAGCGGCTTACGTACATGCACTGGCAAGGCATACGAAGAGGCGCTAACATCACCGGTGAACGTGAAGATATAGCACGTGTCCGACGTGCAATCGGTGGTCTAAGCTATAATTTTCTGTCCGGTGCCGGCGGTGGTTCATAGGTGCAGCAAGACCAACGAGGGTCGGTTGATTTTGCTTGGGAATTGAATACACACATACACATAAAATTTTGGTCACACATCATTTGAGGGGCAAATAGGTCTTTTTAGGTGTCATGTGACAACTTTAAGACTTAAAATGGGCAAAAGTGTTATAAAAGGCATAAAATTTAGACACCGTGCTAAATAAGGAAGCAAAATAAATCCAGTGTAGGCAATAAATTTTAAGAGAATGTTAAATAAGGAATTCCCTCTTTGAGAAACATCACACATTTTGTTTACACCGACTAGAGAGTTGCTCCTAACTAAATTTCTAGTTTGACGTACATTTTTAAGTTTTAAGAACTTTAAAATTTGCAACCATTTTATATTTCATGAACTTTTAAAAAAAATCTAATCCATAATTTTTTTGTCATACAGAATATGTTGTAGCTCCGTCTCTTCTTTCCTCGTTCCGACTCGTTACAGATCCAGGCCTATTCGGATGCTACCCGGCCTAGTGATTCTTTAGATCGCTGTTCACTTTCTGCTTACTGTGTTTTTTTTTGTGGTTCTCTTATTGCCTGGAAGACGAAGAAACAGACTGCAGTTTCTCGATCGAGTGCAGAGGTTGAGTTATGAGCTATGACTCTTCTCACGGCAGAGGTGACTTGGTTACGCTGATTACTTGAGGATTTTGGTGTTACTGTTACTACACCTACTACACTCTTGTCAGATATACTTGTGCTATCAGTATTGCGCGGGACCCAGTGATGCATGAGCTTACCAAGCATATTGGTGTTGATGCTTTCTTCGTACGCGCCGGTGTACAGGACCATGTTATCGCTCTTCGGTATACAGCCTCCTGTACATGTATATATCATGGCTTTTGTCTCCTGATAATATCAAGTTGCTATTTCTAACATTTTAGACACAAACAACAAAAAACAACAAATTATCGTGTTTTAAATCAAAATTTTGCGCATGTTAACTATACTTTATCCTGATGCTTCTCACTGGATATGCTTCGTCTTGATCGAAGGTAAACGTCAAGGGAGGCTGCCAGCCTGCAGCCCCACTCCCGATTCGCATGCAAAATAATCAACGCCCATTGTTCGTATCGCCCCCATTTCGTTGGTTAACCAGGCATCGCATTCACAAAGCTGGCATTTGGAGCAATCTATTGGACACTGTGACAGGATCCTAGCACGTACGTAGTATATATGCTCCCACACGAACAACATCTCAAGCAAGAAAAGCCATGGAAACCACAAGGCTATCCTTGCTCTCTCTTCTTCCGTTCCTTCTCCTCGCGATCGCTGCCGAGGCAACCGGCGGCGAGCTTAGCACGTACATCGTCCACGTGCAAGCAGAGGAGAACCGCGTGTTCGGCACCGCGGACGGCCGGAAGGCGTGGTACCACTCGTTCCTCCCGGACCATGGCCGGCTCGTGCACGCGTACCACCACGTCGCGAGCGGGTTCGCGGCCCGGCTGACGCGGCGTGAGCTTGAGGCGTTGTCCGCCATGCCGGGGTTCCTCAGCGCGACCCGTGCCCGGACGTACACGACGCTGACGACGCACACGCCCGAGTTCCTGGGGCTGAACGTCGAGCAGGGGCGGCGGAACTACACGTCGGAGTTCGGCGCCGGGGTCATCGTCGGTGTGATCGACACCGGCATCTTCCCGGACCACCCGTCCTTCAGCGACGAAGGCATGCCGCCGCCGCCGGCCAAGTGGAAGGGGCGCTGCGACTTCAGCGGCACCTCGTGCAACAATAAGATCATCGGCGCGCGCAACATGGTCGCCGCCCTCAACGGCCCGAACGGCACTTCCGCGCGGGTGCCGCCGGTCGATGAGTTTGGGCACGGGACTCACACGGCAAGCACCGCCGCTGGGGCGGTCGTGCCGGGCGCTAACGTGCTCGGCCACGCATGGGGCACCGCCGCCGGGATGGCAGTCCGCGCGCACATCGCCATGTACAAGGTGTGCTACGGAAAAGTTTTTGTAGACTGCGAGGATGCCGACATACTGGCTGGCATTGACGCCGCCGTGGGCGACGGCTGCGACGTCATCTCCATGTCTCTCGGCGGGCCGTCGGTGCCCTTTCACCTAAACCCTATGGCCATCGGGACGTTCGGCGCCATGGAGAAGGGCATTTTTGTGAGCATGGCTGCTGGCAACTCCGGCCCGGGAGAGAGCACCGTGATAAACGAGGCTCCATGGATGCTCACCGTCGCCGCGAGTACCATGGACCGCTCGATTCGTTCGACCGTGCAGCTGGGGAACGGTGCGTATTTCCACGGCGAGTCGCTATACCAGCCAAACGTTGGCTTCTGCCCGTTGGTCTATGCGGGCGCGAGTGGGAAGCCATTCGCCGAGTTCTGCGGAAATGGCAGTCTGGACGGCTTCGACGTCAAGGGCAAGATAGTGCTGTGTGAACTCACGAAAAACATCTCGGTGATCAACCAAGGTGAGGTGGTGGAGAGTGCCGGCGGCGTCGCCATGATCTTGGCGAGCCCGTTTTTCCGAGGGTACGACAAGTTAGCCCAGGAGAACATCCTCCCGGCGTCGAGCGTCGACTACCTCGCGACCGCAGCCATCAAATCCTACCTTAACTCCACGGCGAACCCGATGGCGCGTATGGGCTTCAGGGGTACATTACTCGGCACGTCACCTGCTCCGTCGATCGTGTTCTTCTCGTCTCGGGGGCCTAACCGTCAGAGCACTGGCATTCTGAAGCCCGACATCACGGGCCCCGGAGTGAACGTGCTCGCGGCATGGCCGTTTCAGGTCGGCCCACCGTCGGCGCCGGTCCTCCCTGGGCCGACCTTCAACATCATCTCCGGCACATCCATGTCCACACCGCACCTTGCCGGCATCGCCGCTTTGATCAAGAGCAAGCGTCCGGACTGGTCACCGGCGGCGATCAAGTCGGCAATGATGACGACAGCCGACATCACCGACCGCTCCGGCAATCCCATACTCAACGAGCAGCGTGTGGTGGCCAACCTCTTCGCCACCGGCGCCGGACACGTCAACCCAATGAAGGCTGCTGACCCTGGCCTAGTCTACGACATCACCCCCGAGGATTACGTCGGCTACCTCTGTAGCATGTACACGAGCCAGCAGGTCTCGGTGATCGCGCGCCGGCCGATTGACTGCTTGACCACCGTCGTCATCAGCGACCGCCTGCTGAATTACCCTTCGATCTCGGTCGCTTTCCCAGCTTCCTGGAATTCAACTGCGCCCGTGGTCGTCAGGCGCAAGGTGAAGAACGTCGGGGAGGTGCCTTCGGTGTACTACGCGGCGATCGACATGCCGAGCAGCGCCGTAAGCATGGACGTATTTCCGAGGGAGCTTGATTTCGTCGAGGAGGGCCAGGAGCTGACTTTCTCGGTATACTTGTGGCCGAGGCAGAGTGCTACGAGGGCGGTGCAGGGTGCGCTGCGGTGGGTGTCCGAGAAGCACACCGTACGGAGCCCAATCTCTGTCACCTTTGCTTGATTACATACTTGATTTTCGGCATGAGAGATGAAGGATCCAAGAGCAGAATAAAGAGAGGACTTTCAGGAGGAACGCCGCCGTCTCGAGGCCGAATTTGGGCAAGGGCACTTTTGCCCTCCTGTGAAGCGATTCTGCCGGGGAAAATTCCCTCCGAAAAGGGGAAATCGAAGCCATCGTCATCACCAACAACCCTCTCATCTTTGGGAGGTCAATCTTCATCAACATCTTCAACAACACGATCTCATCTCAAACCCTAGTTTGAATATTCAGTTTTGCCTTTTTTTAAATCAAGAAAAAAAAACTTTTGGATATTCAATCTTACCTTTTAAAAAAATCAACGGGGAAAAACATTTTCTGACAACTGCGTAGTGAGGTTCACAAAACGAAACTTTGAAAACACCAACAGTTGCGACTTGCACTGATTTGGCACGGATGTATTTTGGTTGACAATATCGTGTGGACTTCATGTTAAGATTTTTTTTAAGGGAATCATGTTATGTTAAGTGTTTTTGAGACAATCATGTTATGTTAAGTAATAATCCCAAATTACCTTTTGAAAAAGGCTGGTCACAAGCTCAGGTTTGCAGCTTTGATATTGGCCCGCGTTCACGTCAAATCGTTGGCCAGGCCGGCCGGGTGCTAGGCCTCGTTGCAGGCCTTTTGCCTTTTGGTGGACAGCAATGCAAAAGCTGAAGCTGGCCTACAACAGCCCGTCAATTTAATTTTTTACTTTTTCTGGGTTGTTAAAATCACTAAGCACAATAAATGCCTTAAAAAATTATTTCCTCCGTTTCAAAATAGATGACTTAACTTTATACTAACTTTAGAAGGAGTACTACTAAGCATGTAGGCACAATCTTTCAGAAAAAGATGACATTACTAAGCATAAAGCAACTGGAATAAGATGGCACGGCTGGAGCCAAACAACAAAGCTTCCCGCATGCTAGGTACATCTTCTCCATCTCTTTGGCATGTTCGACTCCGAACCGTGGAGGAGTCACTGATCAATATAAGAGGTAAAGTTTAATTTTCACTTATGTTATATATATATATATATATATATATATGTGTGTGTGTGTGTGTGTTGAAAGCACGAGTGATGGCAGATCCAAACAATCTCGACCGTCTATCCACACTATCTGACAGTCGAAAACATCCCAATGTTAAGCACCAAGCCACCAACCACATTGAGCGCACATGCATCCCACTAATCAATCATTCCACTCTAATTCCTCCCTACCCGCCAATTGAATATCCCTCCCATGCAACCAACTCAGGTTGCTCCTCCGCACGGGTCGCCTCCTGCCGCACTCCATCCCCGCAGATGCCGCTCGTTCTTGTACTCCCATCGTACGCTTGATGTCAATGGTACACAAAGCAGCGAGGGTTGTGCGGCGAAGAACAGGCTCCTTCCGACGTTGGTACCTCTCTCTCCCCCTCCCCCTCCCCCTCCCCCCCCCCCCCGATCTCTCGATCGAGCAAAGGCATGAGCTGACGATCTAGATCGAGCAGGTCAACAACCGATCTTTGATTTGGTTTGTCGTTCATCTCAGGTGATTTCTTCTCTAGAAAATAACTTAGAACATCAAAAACTGCAATTTGAAATGGTTCATGCAAACTGAATTTGATCGATCCCGCATTCCTGAAAATTTATGAATAGGACAATGGTTCGTGTTTTCTTCTAGACGTCTGCTGTATCAAATCCCTCTGAACATCCATACACTTATTAGATTTCAAAACAAGGCCATGATAGTTGGCATTCCCGCTTCAGGTATAAGCTCAACTCAATCATCTCCAATTAGTATTCTTTCTTGCTATCCATGTCTTAAAAGAGTACACGGTTTGGACCCCTCTGCAGAATGAATTTTCAGAACTCAAACACAGGTGTTCAAGTTGCGATTCCAATGTGCAATTCCGATTTGTATTTTCTCATGCTGCTTCATCATCCCCTTTTGTTTGCGCTTATACTTGGAACATTTATTCTCACTGGCTGTATATACTTCTAAGTCTGCCAGATTATAGCCCAGTTAAGCTAATTCTGCCAGTTGCATTTGATTGAAAATAGAATCAAACAGCATGAGAAATTTGCAATGCATATTTATTTGAAAAGTTTGGTTGTATTTAATTTTGAATTTCCTGTTACTTTTAAGGGAGCGGCCTATTGTTTAGTATCAACCGATGCAATAACAACAATTCAAATTTTGAATGAGAATAATCTTGATGCAGTACACGTCAGAAGTTTAATTCTTTACCAGACACGCTGCAAAAATTGGAAGGTTACATTAACGCAGCAGGGATGCCACAAAATAGATCCAGAAGGATTTCAAGAAATAATCAGCAGCAATATCCAGGTTTAGGAATAAATTGCATCATCCAAATCGTACAGCTAACGAGTAGGATCAAGCAAGCAATTCCAGCGCAAGCAATGAACAGAAATGAAATCAGAGAAGGAATAGTAAGATCATTGCCAAACAAGCAACACAAGCACAAGATTTGCCCGAAAGTTCACTTATCCATTACTTAGATGTTACTGTACCAGCAACTTCGTAAACCAAACACGTAACAGTGACTTGATAGTTCATTAAACCAACATAGGACTGATGCGAACGATGAAACAGTTCAAATGAAACAGACACAACGAACGACCATGCATAAACCAGCAGGTCCAACGCCAGGGCAATTACTGACCACCACGGAGGCGGAGCACAAGGTGGAGGGTGGACTCCTTCTGAATGTTGTAGTCCGCAAGGGTGCGGCCATCCTCCAGCTGCTTGCCGGCAAAGATCAGGCGTTGCTGGTCCGGGGGAATGCTCTCCTTATCCTGGATCTTGGCCTTGACATTGTCAATGGTGTCAGAGCTCTCAACCTCCAGAGTGATGGTCTTCCCCGTCAGGGTCTTCACGAAGATTTGCATGCCACCACGAAGACGCAGGACAAGGTGAAGGGTGGACTCCTTCTGGATGTTGTAGTCAGCGAGGGCGCGGCCATCCTCCAGCTGCTTGCCAGCAAAGATGAGACGCTGCTGGTCTGGAGGAATGCACTCCTTGTCCTGGATCTTGGCCTTGACATTGTCGATGGTGTCGAAGCTCTCAACCTCAAGGGTGATGGTCTTGCCAGTGAGGGTCTTCACGAAGATCTGCATGCCTCCCCGAAGGCGGAGGACAAGGTGGGGGTGGACTCCTTCTGGATGTTGTAGTCAGCGAGGGTGCGGCCATCCTCTAGCTGCTTGCCAGCAAAGATGAGACGCTGCTGGTCCGGAGGAATGCCCTCCTTGTCATGGATCTTGGCCTTGACATTGTCGATGGTGTCAGAGCTCTCAACCTCAAGGGTGATGGTCTTGCCAGTGAGGGTCTTCACAAAGATCTGCATGCCTCCCCGAAGGCGGAGGACAAGGTGGAGGGTGGACTCCTTCCGGATGTTGTAGTCAGCGAGGGTGCGACCATCCTCCAGCTGCTTGCCAGCGAAGATGAGACGCTGCTGGTCTGGAGGAATGCCCTCCTTGTCCTGGATCTTGGCCTTGACATTGTCGATGGTGTCAGAGCTCTCAACCTCGAGGGTGATGGTCTTGCCGATGAGGGTCTTCACGAAGATCTGCATCTGCAAAGAAGAATCCCAAAACAGAATGGTTAGGCTCAAGAAGCAGACCGAGCAAACTAATATGACAAATATTAAAACATAGATAAAGCTTCTATATCATGCCGTAGAGATTACACAAACAGCAGTAGCATATTTTTTGACTTAAGAGAGAAACTAACATACGGTATGTGCATGCAGATGCACCAAAAAAACTGAAAATTAATTATCTCAAGGGTTCCACATAGCAGTCGGACATGCTTATATCAGGCAAAGGAAGAAGCCTACCTTTTTCAGAGGAAAATCAACTAACAACCCTAAGCCTAGGTTAGGACTATCTCGGTAGAACAAGAATATGATCACGAGGCAGATTATGCGGCTACCATTTTATTCAATCATAAAGAGTTACGCAAATCTATCACGCAGGAGCGGATGAACTACCAGAGAAATCATGCATACGAGCCTATACGTCTTAATAAGGAATTAATTGACCGAGAACACGAACAAATCTGCCCCTTCAATCTATCAATCTACATGCACATGGCCCCCAGGGACGAGTCTCTCTGGATAGAGCTAGCAAACCAAAAAAGGAAAGAAACGCCTCACGCACATGGCCCCCAGGGACGAGTCTGTCACAATCGTAACTGCTGGTCACGCCGATGCAGCAAATCCTCCTTCCCCTTCCCAGTCGTAGACTCCCAAACCTCCCCCTTGACATGCCCTTCTCCATCTGTCCTCTCCTCCATTGCCACAACTATTGCCCCCATTTTGGAGGCCATGGACCTGAGAGGTGAGCTTCTATCTTGATGTGCCCTCTCAAACACCTTCACTTTTACAAAATCCTATGGAACGAAGGGTTTATCAATGAGGGAATATACAACAACATGGCAGTTAATGCTTTTGAAACTGCAAAAAAGAACTACTAAGGCATTATGCATGCAAAATAATGTGTTTTTTGGGCAAGTTGGAATGATGTGAAGGCAAGTCTGGAATGATTTCTAGGCAACTCTTGGTGGAAACACAGGGAAACCCCTCTCTTGAAATTACTATTCTAGTTTATGCTTGGATTTTAAGCATCTACAGAGTGTTGTAGGTTGCCCGACGTTGTTGTTTTTTAGCTGATCTTCAATCTTGTCAAAGCTTTTGGGAAAGTTGTGTAGGCAACCACGTAGAAAAAAATGCAGGCAACTCATGTTTCTTTTGTGGTAGAAAAATAAATTAAGGAAAAAAGAGGTCTTGAAAGTTACAGGGTTTGGATTTTACTAGTGAATTTTGGGGCAAATATATCCTCGAACTACAGGTTGCGCAATTGTAGTAGTAGTTGACGTGTTTCGTTGTGAATTTTGCTACTCCCTCCATTCCCTTATACAAGGCCACTATCAAAAATACATTTTGCATCAATACGAGGCCACCAATAGTAATCAAAGCAAAAATTAATGATGTTTCCTCGTACTAGCAACTTTTTAATACTTGCTGTATAGGTTTAATTGGTCACACTCGTGACTCTTTGCTGCAATCTTGTGCATGCGTGTAATTGTAAGTGTATCTAGTGCCCCCTTAGTGATTTTGGTGTATTGAAGACTTATAAGTTAAGGGACTAATGCGTTTGTGAGTGTACACAGGTCTATAAGTCTATGAGGAGTTTGATATTTATAGAGAAAGTCGACCCCTAAAAATGAAGTTCTTCGACTGAAGACTTTGGATTTCTGAAGACTTTCTGAAGACTTTGAAAGTGAAGAAATTGGTGTGACCTTGAAGACTTGGTATTCATTAGAGGAACATGAAGCGTGAAGACTTTTGTTTTCGTAGTTTCATTTTCTGTTTCTTGAGTCATAGGAAACACCGTACTGTTAAAGGGGGTCGAGAAAATACTAAGGAAAAATTTCCATGTGATGCTCAACTCAAAATCCTACACCTAACAATCCCTTCGAGTGAAGCCATTGGAAATCTCATACAGTCCAGTCATATTCTTTAGCGACAGAGACGAAGTTCTTCTGGTCTCTGAGGAATTTGTTCTGACTGAGGAGTTAGGAATTCGCCAGTGCGGATTTCCTACACAGTGAGGAACATGATAGCCCTGAGGATTTTGCTACTCAAAATTCCGATTGTTGCTGTGCTATGCGCAAGCTGTCGTGGTTCTAAGTCTGACAGTAGTGTAGGGGGGTACGTATGGAGAGGCTAGATCCTAGCTATGGAGAAGTTGTAAGCACACAAGGTTTACGAGTTCAGGCCCTTCTCGAAGGAAGTAATAGCCCTACGTCTCGGAGCCCGGAGGCGGTCGACTGAATTATGTGTGTATGAGTTACAGAGGTGCGAACCCCTGTCTCGGAGGAGGTGGTGGCTTATATAGAGTGCGCCAGGACCCCGGCCAGCCCACGTTACCAAGGGTTCAATGTACATTAAGGCGGGGCGTTACTGGTAACGCTGGTAATAAAGTGCTATGATGACCATAAAAGCTATTTAATGACCGACCGTTAGCGTGCGGAGTGACTTTAGGTCTCCTGGCCGTCGAGTGGTTTGGTCTTGGTCGAGTGATTGCTTCTTGGTCGAGTGTCTTTGAGTCTGTCGAGTGGGACACCTTCAAGCTGATTGAAAGGTGATTTCTTCTAGAGATGTCCTTGGGTAGGGTAGGTAGGACAGGTCCATGACCCTACCCTAGGTACATAGCTTCATCATTCACCCCCGAATGGATCGAGGTTTGAGTGCGGAAGGAGTTGAGAACCTCTCCGACTCTTTTTTCATGCCGTGAGCATATCTAGGTTCAGACCAACGGACCTGAGTGATGACAGCAACTTCCTTTTCAATTGCCTTGATCCATTCTTAATTCCTCGTCGAGTGGGTTTCTTTACTTGTAAGGCTCCGAGTGATGGTGTGGAGGAGATCTTTGGTCTGACAAGTTGTTTGCTGTGCGCAGATTTCGTGGGATCCAAATTTTGGGGAAGCGCGCGGGACGGGGAAGGCCGCAGTAATCGGATGGGATAGAGCAGAGCCGCCTTGATCCCCGTGCCACCTTTTTCGCCATGTATCGCTCGCGCGGTCGTTACGGGATTTCATAGAGCCACCTGGGCCTACCCGTCAGCCACTTGAGAGCGGCCTGATATAAAGCGCCGGACCGGAGTCTCCCGAACAGCGCACCTCATTACTTCTTCTCTTCCTCACGCCCCTCCGCTGCGCTCGCTCTCGCCCTAGCGCCACCGCACCGCACGCGTTTCGCCGGCGACAATGGGGAAGGAGAAGACAGCGGCTCTGGAGCGGGCCAAGAAGGCGACGACGAGGTCGAAGGGGAAGGAGACCAGCCGGGGCGGATCTTCCTCGTGGTCTGGCCTGCCGAGGGGTTGGATCCAGGGCGACTGGGTCCACTCGAGGATCTCCCAAGAAGACCTCGACGACTTGGCCGAAGGGGGGCTGATCCCCTATGACTCGGCTGTTGAGGAACGTTGCAGAAAACAAAAAAAATTCTACGGTTTCACCAAGATCTATCTATGAGTTCATCTAGCAACGAGTGATCGGAGTGCATCTACATACCTTTGTAGATCGCGAGCGGAAGCGTTCAAGAGAACGAGGTTGAGGGAGTCGTACTCGTCGTGATCCAAATCACTGGAGATCCTAGCGCCGAACGGACGGCACCTCCGCGTTCAACACACGTATGAAGCGGATGACGTCTCCTCCTTCTTGATCCAGCAAGGGGGGAGGAGAGGTTGACGGAGATCCAGCAGCATGACGGCGTGGTGGTGGATGCAGCAGTGATCGCAGCAGGGCTTCGCCGAGCTTCTGCGAGAGGGAGAGGTGTAGCAGGGGAGAGGGAGGCGCCAAGACTTCAGGTGCGGCTGCCCTCCCTCCCCCCTCCTTTATATAGGCCCCCTAGGGGGGTGCGCCGGCCCTCGGAGATGGGATCTCCTAGGGGGGCGGCGGCCAAGGGGGTGGAGTGCCCCCCAAGGCAAGTGGAGGCGCCCCCTCCCCTAGGGTTCCCAACCCTAGGCGCATGGGGGGCCCAAAGGGGGGGCGCACCAGCCCACTATGGGCTGGTTCCCTTCCCCACTTCAGCCCATGGGGCCCTCCGAGATGGGTGGCCCCACCCGGTGGACCCCCGGGACCCTTCTGGTGGTCCCGGTACAATATCGGTGACCCCCGAAACTCTCCCGATGGCCGAGTCTGCACTTCCTATATATAATTCTTCACCTCCGGACCATTCCGGAACTCCTCGTGATGTCCGGGATCTCATCCGGGACTCCGAACAACTTTCGGGTTACTGCATACTCATATCTCTACAACCCTAGCGTCACTGAACCTTAAGTGTGTAGACCCTACGGGTTCGGGAGACATGTAGACATGACCGAGACGGCTCTCCAGTCAATAACCAACAGCGGGATCTGGATACCCATGTTGGCTCCCACATGCTCCTTGATGATCTCATCGGATGAACCACGATGTCGAGGATTCAAGCAACCCCGTATACAATTCCCTTTGTCAATCGGTACGTTACTTGCCCGAGATTCGATCGTCGGTATCCCAATACCTCGTTCAATCTCGTTACCGGCAAGTCACTTTACTCGTACCATAATGCATGATCCCGTGACCAGACATTTGGTCACTTTGAGCTCATTATGATGATGCATTACCGAGTGGGCCCAGAGATACCTCTCCGTCATACGGAGTGACAAATCCCAGTCTTGATCCGTGTCAACCCAACAGGCACTTTCGGAGATACCCGTAGTATACCTTTATAGTCATCCAGTTACGTTGTGATGTTTGGTACACCCAAAGCACTCCTACGGTATCCAGGAGTTACACGATCTCATGGTCTAAGGAAAAGATACTTGACATTGGAAAAACTCTAGCAAACGAACTATACGATCTTGTGCTATGTTTAGGATTGGGTCTTGTCCATCACATCATTCTCCTAATGATGTGATCTCGTTATCAATGACATCCAATGTCCATAGTCAGGAAACCATGACTATCTGTTGATCAACGAGCTAGTCAACTAGAGGCTTACTAGGGACATGTTGGTGCCTATGTATTCACACATGTATTACAATTTCCGGATAACACAATTATAGCATGAATAAAAGAAAATTATCATGAACAAGGAAATATAATAACAATCCTTTTATTATTGCCTCTAGGGCATATTCCCAACAGTCTCCCACTTGCACTAGAGTTAATAATCTAGTTACATTGTGATGAATCGAACACCCATAGAGTTCTGGTGTTGATCATGCTTTGCCCTAGGGAGAGGTTTAATCAACGGATCTGCGACATTCAGATCCGTATGTACTTTACAAATATCTATGTCTCCATCTTGAACATTTTCACGAATGGAGTTGAAGCGACGCTTGATGTGCCTGGTCTTCTTGTGAAACCTGGGCTTCTTGGCAAGTGCAATAGCTCCAGTGTTGTCACAGAAGAGTTTGATCGGCCCCGATGCATTGGGTATGACTCCTAGGTCGGTGATGAACTCCTTCACCCAAATTGCTTCATGCGCTGCCTCCGAGGCTGCCATGTACTCCGCTTCACATGTAGATCCCGCCACGACGCTCTGCTTGCAGCTGCACCAGCTTACTGCTCCACCATTCAACATATACACGTATCCAGTTTGTGACTTAGAGTCATCTAGATCTGTGTCGAAGCTAGCGTCGACGTAACCCTTTACGACGAGCTCTTTGTCACCTCCATAAACGAGAAACATGTCCTTAGTCCTTTTCAGGTACTTTAGGATATTCTTGACCGTTGTCAGTGTTCCTTGCCGGGATTACTTTGGTACCTTCCTACCAAACTTATGGCAAGGTTTACATCAGGTCTGGTACACAGCATGGCATACATAATAGACCCTATGGCTGAGGCATAGGGGATGACACTCATCTCTTCTATATCTTCTGCCGTGGTCGGACATTGAGCTGAGCTCAATTTCATACCTTGCAACACAGGCAAGAACTCCTTCTTAGACTGATCCATATTGAACTTCTTCAATATCTTATCAAGGTATGTGCTTTGTGAAAGACCTATGAGGCGTCTTGATCTATCTCTATAGATCTTGATGCCTAATATATAAGCAGCTTCTCCAAGGTCCTTCATTGAAAAACTCTTATTCAAGTAGGCCTTAATGCTGTCCAAGAGTTCCATATCATTTCCCATCAAAAGTATGTCATCTACATATAATATGAGAAATGCTACAAAGCTCCCACTCACTTTCTTGTAAACGCAGGCTTCTCCATAAGTCTGCATAAACCCAAACGCTTTGATCATCTCATCAAAGCGAATGTTCCAACTCCGAGATTCTTGCACCAGCCCATAAATGGATCGCTGGAGCTTGCATACCTTGTTAGCATTCTTAGGGTCGACAAAACCTTCCGGCTGCATCATATATAGTTCTTCCTTAAGATAAGCGTTAAGGAATGCCGTTTTGACGTCCATTTGCCATATCTCATAATCATAGTATGCGGCAATTGCTAACATGATTCGGACGGACTTCAGCTTTGCTACGGGAGAGAAAGTCTCATCATAGTCAACCCCTTAAACTTGTCGATAACCCTTAGCGACAAGCCTAGCTTTATAGATGGTCACATTACCATCCGCGTCTATCTTCTTCTTAAAGATCCATTTATTTTCTATGGCTCGCCGACCATCGGGCAAGTCAGTCACAGTCCATACTTCGTTTTCATACATGGATCCTATCTCGGATTTCATGGCTTCCAACCATTTGTCGGAATCCGGGCCCGCCATCGCTTCTTCACAGTTCGAAGGTTCACCGTTGTCTAACAACATGATTTCCAAGACAGGGTTGCCGTACCACTCTGGTGCGGAACGTGTCCTTGTGGACCTACGAAGTTCAGTAGCAACTTGATCTGAAGTTTCATGATCATCATCATTAACTTCC
The DNA here is from genome assembly GCF_056163025.1 of Triticum urartu. Taxonomy (NCBI): domain Eukaryota; kingdom Viridiplantae; phylum Streptophyta; class Magnoliopsida; order Poales; family Poaceae; genus Triticum; species Triticum urartu. Next base: position 644,543,035 of record NC_141874.1, read on the forward strand.
TCTCTAGTCGGTGCAGGCACCTCAGGAACATTTTCCTGAGTTGCGCCACTTTCCGGTTCAAGAGATAATACTTCGTCAAGTTCTACTTTCCTCCCACTTCTTTCGAGAGAAACTCTTTCTCTAGAAAGGATCCATTCTTGGCAACAAAGATCTTGCCTTCGGATCTGAGGTAGAAGGTATACCCAATAGTTTCTTTAGGGTATCCTATGAAGACGCATTTTTCCGACTTGGGTTCGAGCTTTTCAGGTTGAAGTTTTTTGACATAAGCATCGAATCCCCAAACTTTTAGAAACGACAGCTTAGGTTTCTTCCCAAACCATAATTCATATGGTGTCGTCTCAACGGATTTCGACGGAGCCCTATTTAAAGTGAATGCGGCAGTCTCTAAAGCATAGCCCCAAAATGATAGCGGTAAATCGGTAAGAGACATCATAGATCGCACCATATCTAATAGAGTGCGATTACGACGTTCGGACACACCATTACGCTGAGGTGTTCCAGGCGGCGTGAGTTGTGAAACTATTCCACATTTTCTTAAGTGTGTGCCAAATTCGTGACTCAAGTATTCTCCCCCACGATCTGATCGCAAGAACTTGATTTTCCTATCACGTTGATTCTCAACCTCACTCTGAAATTCCTTGAACTTTTCAAAGGTCTCAGACTTGTGTTTCATTAAGTAGACATACCCATATCTACTCAAGTCATCAGTGAGGGTGAGAACATAACGATAGCCACCGCGAGACTCAACACTCATTGGACCGCACACATCAGTATGTATGATTTCCAATAAGTTGGTTGCTCGCTCCATTGTTCCTGAGAACGGAGTCTTGGTCATCTTACCCATGAGGCATGGTTCGCACGTGTCAAATGATTCATAATCAAGAGACTCTAAAAGTCCATCTGCATGGAGCTTCTTCATGCGTTTGACACCTATGTGACCACCAGTGCCACAAGTATGTGGGACTATCATTATCAACCTTACATCTTTTGGTATTCACATTATGAATATGTGTAGCATTACACTCGAGATTCATTAAGAATAAACCATTCACCATCGGAGCATGACCATAAAACATATCTCTCATATAAATAGAACAACCATTATTCTCGGATTTAAATGAGTAGCCATCTCGAATTAAACGAGATCCCGATACAATGTTCATGCTCAAAGCTGGCACTAAATAACAATTATTGAGGTTTAAAACTAATCCCGTAGGTAAATGTAGAGGTAGCGTGCCGACGGCGATCACATCGACCTTGGAACCATTAGCGACGCGCATCGTCACCTCGTCCTTTGCCAGTCTCCGCTTATTCCGCAGCTCCTGCTTTGAGTTACAAATGTGAGCAACCGCACCGGTATCAAATACGCAGGAGCTACTACGAGTACTGGTAAGGTACACATCAATTACATGTATATCACATATACCTTTCGTGTTGCCGGCCTTCTTGTCCGCTAAGTATTTGGTGCAGTTCCGCTTCCAGTGACCACTTCCCTTGCAATAAAAACACTCAGTCTCGGGCTTGGGTCCATTCTTTGGCTTCTTCCCGGCAGCTTGCTTACCGGGCGCGGCAACTGCCTTGCCGTCCTTCTTGAAGTTCTTTTTACCCTTGCCTTTCTTGAACTTAGTGGTTTTATTCACCATCAACACTTGATGTTCCTTTTTGACTTCTACCTCTGCTGATTTCAACATTGAATATACCTCAGGAATGGTCTTTTCCATCCCCTGCATATTGAAGTTCATCACAAAGCTCTTGTAGCTCGGTGGAAGCGACTGAAGGATTCTGTCAATGACCGCGTCATCTGGGAGATTAACTCCCAGCTGAGTCAAGCAGTTATGTAACCCAAACACAGTGAGTATGTGCTCACTGACAGAACTGTTTTCCTCCATCTTACAGCTGAAGAACTTGTCGGAGACTTCATATCTCTCGACCCGGGCATGAGTTTGAAAAACCATTTTCAGCTCTTCGAACATCTCATATGCTCCGTGTCTCTCAAAACGCTTTTGGAGCCCCGGTTCTAAGCTGTAAAGCATGCCGCACTGAACGAGGGAGTAATCATCAGCACGTGTTTGCCAAGCGTTCATAACGTCTTGGTTCTGTGGGACAGGTGCGTCACCTAGCGGTGCTTCTAGGACATAATCTTTCTTGGCAGCTATGAGGATGATCCTCAGGTTCTGGACCGAGTCTGTATAGTTGCTGCCATCATCTTTCAGCTTGGTTTTCTCTAGGAACGCGTTGAAGTTGAGGACAACGTGGGCCATTTGATCTACAAGACATATTGTAAAGATTTTAGACTAAGTTCATGATAATTAAGTTCATCTAATCAAATTATTCAATGAACACCCACTCAGATTAGACATCCCTCTAGTCATCTAAGTGAAACATGATCCGACTCGACTAGGCCGTGTCCAATGATCACGTAAGACGGACTAGTCATCATCGGTGAACATCTCCATGTTGATCGTATCTTTCATACGACTCATGTTCGACCTTTTGGTCTCTTGTGTTCCGAGGCCATGTCTGTACATGCTAGGCTCATCAAGTTAACCTAAGTGTTTGCATGTGTAAAACTGTCTTACACCCGTTGTATGTGAACGTTGGAATCTATCACACCCGATCATCACGTGGTGCTTCGAAACAACGAACTGTCGCAACGGTGCACAGTTGGGGGAAACACTTTATTGAAATTATTATGAGGGATCATCTTATTTACTACCATCGTTCTAAGTAAACAAGATGCAAAAACATGATAAACATCACATGCAATCAAATAATAGTGACATGATATGGCCAGTATCATATAGCTTCCTTTGATCTCCATCTTGGGGCTCCATGATCATCTTGTCACCGGCATGACACCATGATCTCCATCATCATGATCTCCATCATCGTGTCTACATGAAGTTGCTCGCAAACTATTACTTCTACTACTACGGCTAACACGTTTAGCAATAAAGTAAAGTAATTTACATGGCGTTTCTCAATGACACGCAGGTCATACAAAAATAAAGACAACTCCTATGGCTCCTGCCGGTTGTCATACTTATCGACATGCAAGTCGTGATTCCTATTACAAGAACATGATCTCATACATCACATATATATCATTCATCATTCATCACAACTTTGGCCATATCATATCACAAAACACTTGCTGCAAAAACAAGTTAGACGTCCTCTAATTGTTGTTGCAAGTTTTACGTGGCTGCAATAGGGTTCTAGCAAGGACGTTTTCTTACCTACGTAAAAGCCACAACGTGATTTGTCAACTTCTATTTACCCTTCATAAGGACCCTTTTCATCGAATCCGCTCCAACTAAAGTGGGAGAGACAGGCACCCGCTAGCCACCTTATGCAACTAGTGCATGTCAGTCGGTGGAACCTGTCTCACGTAAGCTTACGTGTAAGGTCGGTCCGGGCCGCTTCATCCCACAATACCGCTGAAGCAAAATAAGACTAGTAGCGGCAAGAAAGTTGACAACATCTATGCCCACAACAAATTGTGTTCTACTCGTGCAAAGAGAACTACGCATAGACCTAGCTCATGATGCCACTGTTGGGGAACGTTGCAGAAAACAAAAAAAATTCTATGGTTTCACCAAGATCTATCTATGAGTTCATCTAGCAACGAGTGATCGGAGTGCATCTACATACCTTTGTAGATCGCGAGCGGAAGCGTTCAAGAGAACGGGGTTGAGGGAGTCGTACTCGTCGTGATCCAAATCACCGGAGATCCTAACGCCGAACGGACGGCACCTCCGCGTTCAACACACGTACGGAGCGGATGACGTCTCCTCCTTCTTGATCTAGCAAGGGAGGAGGAGAGGTTGACGGAGATCCAGCAGCACAACGGCGTGGTGGTGGATGTAGCAGTGATCGCAGCAGGGCTTCGCCGAGCTTCTGCGAGAGGGAGAGGTGTAGCAGGGGAGAGGGAGGCACCAAGACTTCAGGGGCGGCTGCCCTCCCTCCCCCCTCCTTTATATAGGCCCCCTAGGGGGGTGCGCCGGCCCTCGGAGATGGGATCTCCTAGGGGGGTGGCGGCCAAGGGGGTGGAGTGCCTCCCAAGGCAAGTGGAGGCGCCCCCTCCATTAGGGTTCCCAACACTAGGCGCATGGGGGGCCCAAAGGGGGGGCGTACCAGCCCACTATGGGCTGGTTCCCTTCCCCACTTCAGCCCATGGGTCCTCCGGGATGGGTGGCCCCACCCGGTGGACCCCCGGGACCCTTCCGGTGGTCCCGGTACAATACCGGTGACCCCCAAAACTCTCCCGATGGCCGAAATAGCACTTCCTATATATAATTCTTCCCCTCCGGACCATTCCGGAACTCCTCGTGACGTCCGGGATCTCATCCGAGACTCCGAACAACTTTCGGGTTACTGCATACTCATATCTCTACAACCCTAACGTCACCGAACCTTAAGTGTGTAGACCCTACGGGTTCGGGAGACATGTAGACATGACCGAGACGGCTCTCCGGTCAATAACCAGCAGCGGGATCTGGATACCCATGTTGGCTCCCACATGCTCCTTGATGATCTCATCGGATGAACCATGATGTCGAGGATTCAAGCAACCCCGTATACAATTCCCTTTGTCAATCGGTATGTTACTTGCCTGAGATTCGATCGTCGGTATCCCAATACCTCGTTCAATCTCGTTACTGGGAAGTCACTTTACTCGTACCGTAATGCATGATCCCGTGACCAGACATTTGGTCACTTTGAGCTCATTATGATGATGCATTACCGAGTGGGCCCAGTGATACCTCTCCGTCATACGGAGTGACAAATCCCAGTCTTGATCCGTGTCAACCCAACAGACACTTTCGGAGATACCCGTAGTATACCTTTATAGTCACCCAGTTACGTTGTGACGTTTGGTACACCCAAAGCACTCCTACGGTATCCGGGAGTTACACGATCTCATGGTCTAAGGAAAAGATACTTGACATTGGAAAAACTCTAGCAAACGAACTATACGATCTTGTGCTATGTTTAGGATTGGGTCTTGTCCATCACATCATTCTCCTAATGATGTGATCTCATTATCAATGACATCCAATGTCCATAGTCAGGAAACCATGACTATCTGTTGATCAACGAGCTAGTCAACTAGAGGCTTACTAGGGACATGTTGGTGCCTATGTATTCACACATGTATTACGATTTCCGGATAACACAATTATACCATCAATAAAAGACAATTATCATGAACAAGGAAATATAATAATAATCCTTTTATTATTGCCCTAATTATCATGAACAAGGAAATATAATAATAATCCTTTTATTATTGCCTCTAGGGCATATTCCCAACATCGGCGCGGCTTCCGGGGAAGGAATCTGAGCCGCATCCTCGGGAGGGTGAGCGTGTTCTTCTTGCCACCCACGTCGACCGTGGATTTTCTCTGCCCCCTCACCCCTTCTTCCAAGGGTTTCTGAACTTCTTTGGGGCACAACTCCACCATTTTACCCCCAACTCAATCGTTTATCTCGCCGCTTTCATCTCTTTGTGTGAGAACTTCCTGGGTTGTCGGCCTCACTGGGGTCTCTTCAAACATATTTTCACTTGTCGCTCCCAGACAATGAAAAAGGCCAATCCGAGTGACGAGAGGACCCAAGTGATCCAGATGTGTGGGGGTCTGGGCATCCAGACGACAGGGAAAAGCTCCTTTCCGGCCATGATTCTTCCCGATTCAGTTCGCGGATGGTAGTCGACTTGGTTTTACTGTAAAGACCAGTCGATGCCAGGGCAATCGACTGGCCTCCCTCCCTTTACCATGGACCGAGTGGAAAAACCCTCCCCTTTGAAGGTGCTCCCGGAGGAGAAGGCGCAGGTGAAGGTGCTGGTAGAGCGAGTGGTCCGGCTTACCCGTGACGGGGTCACCGGTATGGATCTCTTGGAGGTCTTCCTTCAGCGTCGCATCCAGCCCCTTCAAGCTTGAGACCATCCGATGTGGATGTATTCGGGTCTTGAGGACTCCACTCGGATTCATCCAGAGGAGGTCGATGACGACACACTGGAGAAGTGGTTGTCGGGCATGACCGAAAACAAGGACAACCCCAGGGGAGCCAGGAGAGTCCCTCCATTCGACCAGTCTCACGCACCAGAGCAGGTTTGATTCTGAGTTTTACTTGTAATCCGAATTCACTCGCATGGCTGCATGTATCGCGTCGACTGACTTTGATCTACCTGCTTTCTTTCAGGCCATTATTGAGATGTATTCAATGCCTAACGGGGAGTAAGAGCGAGTTCTGGAAGGCGAGGCGAGTGGCGGCAATAGTGGCGAGTGGACTTCTGATGGTGAAGGGGGTGGAGGAAGCAATGACTCAAGTGATGGAGAAGAAGTCGAGTCGCCTCCTCGCAGGGAGAGGCGATCCAAGCTCAACCAAGAACGGCCGAGTGCCTGTGACAAGGCGACTGCTCCGGTTGGTCAGTCTTCGAAGCGTCCTCGGATCTCTTCGCCAACCCCGACTGAGAAGGCGTCAAAGCACCCCAAAGTTGCAGAGCCGAAGACTCAGAAGGCGTTGCCGAAGATCAATATTGATATCCCCGTTGCTTCCGCGTGAGTGTCTCTCTTTGTATTCACTCGACGCTCCGCACTGTTTGTTTTTCTTGTTTTAACTGGACGAACTTTGGAATTGTCAGCGCTGCCACTTCTGGGACCTCAGCTTACAGGGATGATGATGAGGTGATGGAGGATGCGGTCACTTCTCACCCGGGTATGATTTCTGCCATACTATCTTTATTCGGTCGATTCAACTGCAACGTGCATTATTGGGTGACGTGATTTTGACAATTGAACTTTGTACAGCTCCCCACATTATTGACCTCCCTGATGATGAAGAAGAGCCCGAGAGGCCTTTGACGAGGAAGAACAGGCGAGCTCCTGCAAGCGAGGCGCTACAGGCGACGCCGAGGGCGGAACCAGTTGTTCAGGACACTGGCGACGTCAATCGGGGTTCTGTTACCTTCGCTGAGCCGCTGTCGAGTGCCTTGCCTTCTTCGTCGACTGCTCAGGCCCCTGTCGACCCGCCTTCAGTTTTTGCGACCCATCATGTCCCATAGGACGAGGTGAATGCTGCTAGGGAAGCCATACGCCAGGCGGGCATTATGATGGAGAAGATGAAGACGATGCGGAACGCCAGCCAAGCCGCCTATGATGCCAGCTCGGCTCTCCAGAGCAACGTTCAGGTTAGTTGGTCACCGCTTGTTCTGTTAGGATATGCTGACTAAAGATTCTTTCCGAATATCTTTGCATCTGTACACCCACTAGGTGCGTCGATTGAATTTTTGGACTAGTGGGGGCACGCTGAGTGCACCCGCTGGGTGTAGTCCCTGAGACTACGATGGACTGCTGGCAGTCGACTGTAGTCTTTGTATTTTGCCGAATGTATAGTTTGTCTCTTCCACTCGGTCGGGTCGAGTGGGATCAGAACCGGTGGGGGCACGCTGAGTGCACCCACTGGGTGTAGTCCCAGAGACTACGGTGGACTGCTGGCAGTCGACTGTAGTCTGAGTTCTACTTTCTCTCTTCCTTCCTGCCCTTTTTTTGAACTCGACTTCGGCGGGCCGGTCAAGTGGGATCAGAACCGGTGGGGGCACGCAAAGTGCACCCACTGGGTGTAGTCCCCGAGACTATGGTGGACTGCGGGCAGTCGACCATAGTCTTAGTATTTATTGCCTTTGTTGTTTTTCCCTGTAAAATAACTTCTCCCCTTTGACTTCAGAAATCTTGTGATCTTGGAGCTTGCTTTGCTGACTTGGAGAGGCAGCAGATTCAACTGAACCTTGACTTGGAGCTGGCCAGGACGGAACTGCAAAAGGTTAGAGACGGTGCCGCTGGTAAGACGAGTTTGTCGACTGGTCAGTTTTAGGCTCGAGTACTCTTCTGCTATTTCTGAGTCAATCGTTACTTCTTTGCAGAAAAACTGAGAGAAGCTCTAGCGAAGAGGGATGAGGATTTGGCTGCTGCTCGTAAGGAGGCCGACGACCAGACCGCTCTGGCCGAACAGAAGCTGGCTTCGGTCGGCCAGTTGGAAGAAGAGAACACCAGGCTGAAGACCGCTCTGAATGATTCCAACAGGGAGTGCTCGCGCTGGAAGAAGGCGAATCTTGACCAGGGCAAGAAAATGGAAGGCATTGCTCGCAGAAGGGATGATCTGGAGAGCTATCTGAGAAGTCTTGCCAAGAAGTTGTTCATCAAGCTTGAAGGTGCATATTCTGTTCCGACTGATTTTTTGTGTCGACTCAGTGTACGAAAATTAACTTATCCTTGGATCGTGAATGCAGAGTTTTGCCAGAACTTTGAAGAGGAGACTGGGCGGATCGAACTAGGTTTGGATCCAATCAACTCTCATGTGAAAGATGAAACTGCCATAAATCTGCTCCGTCTGGAATCTCACATCGACAGTGCCGTGGACTACTTGGCTCGACTGAAGGTCGCCATGTCTCGGATTGACCCGGCACTTTGGCCAGAGGCTGTGCTCCAAAATGATCTTGAGTCCCTAATGACTCAACTCAATGAAATCCCAGACCGAGTGCAGGAGTGGAAGAAGTCTGCTACTCGGTGTGGCACTGATGTGGCTCTGTCTTTGGTCCGTGTCCACTGCAAGGAGGTGCGATAGGACAAACTGGCAGCAATCAAGGTCGCCAACACCCAGAAACATGACTTCCGAAACTTCATGGAGACTTTCATCACTGCAACCACTCGGATAGCCGACGGCGTCGACCTGGATGAGTTCGTCGAGCCTGCCAGCCCTCCTCCCGCGGAGTGAACAAACTCTTATGTCCCACCTTAAATTTGTCTCGGAATGCCGAGTGGTTTTTGTAACCGTTAAACTTTTTCGGGCTGCGTGCCCGAGTACTTCGATCTGCGATCTGGAACCTTTAGAACTTTCCTGAACTTGGTTTACCGTTGAATATGTTTATGAATCTCCTGCTGAGTGAACCCATTCTTCATTCAAGACAACTTTTGTATTCGCAGTGCAGCTCCGAAGGAGAGAGAATATGTCTTGTATTTGTGGCAAAGCTCCCCAGGAGAAGGTGGCGGCCGACCCACACCCTGTTACTGCAGAGTGGGACGGAGCGCACATTGTATTTGTGGCGAAGCTCTCCAGGAGAAGGTGGCAGCCGATCCACACTTTGTTGCTGTAGAGCGGGATGAATAGCGCATTGTATTTGTGGCGAAGCTCCCTAGGAGAAGATGGCAGCCGACCTGCCCCTCGTCGTCCTTGGGTATTGAGATGTGTTTCGTACTTAGGCGAGTACTGGACTGCAGCTAAGCCCCCGAGTGGGGGGATTGCTCTCCACTCGGTAGGATTTTTTCAAACTTAGGCGAGTGCCGGACTGCAGCCAAGTCTCTAAGTGAGAGAACTTAGGTGAGTACTGGACTGCAGCTAAGCCCCCGAGTGGGAGGATTGCTCTCCACTCGGTAGGATTTTTTCAAACTTAGGCGAGCGCCGGACTGCAGCTAAGTCTCTAAGTGAGAGAACTTAGGCAAGTACTGGACTGCAGCTAAGCCCCCGAGTGGGAGGATTGCTCTCCACTCGGTAGGATTTTTTCAAACTTAGGCGAGTGCCGGACTGCAGCTAAGTCTCTAAGTGAGAGAACTTAGGCGAGTACTGGACTGCAGCTAAGCCCCCGAGTGGGAGGATTGCTCTCCACTCGGTGGGATTTTTTCAAACTTAGGCGAGTGCCGGACTGCAACTAAGTCTCTAAGTGAGAAACTTAGGCGAGTACTGGACTGCAGCTAAGCTCCCGAGTGGGAGGATTGCTCTCCACTCGGTAGGATTTTTTCAAACTTAGGCGAGTGCCGGACTGCAGCTAAGTCTCTAAGTGAGAGAACTTAGGCGAGTACTGGACTGCAGCTAAGCTCCCGAGTGGGAGGATTTCTCTCCACTCGGTAGGATTTTTTCAAACTTAGGCGAGTGCCGGACTGCAGCTAAGTCTCTAAGTGAGAGAACTTAGGCGAGTATTGGACTGCAGCTAAGCCCCCGAGTGGGAGGATTGCTCTCCACTCGGTAGGATTTTTTCAAACTTAGGCGAGTGCCGGACTGCAGCTAAGTCTCTAAGTGAGAGAACTTAGGCGAGTATTGGACTGCAGCTAAGCCCCCGAGTGGGAGGATTGCTCTCCACTCGGTAGGATTTTTTTCAAACTTAGGTGAGTGCCGGACTGCAGCTAAGTCCCTAAGTGAGAGAACTTAGGCGAGTACTGGACTGCAGCTAAGCCCCCGAGTGGGAGGATTGCTCTCCACTCGGTAGGATTTTTTTCAAACTTAGGCGAGTGCCGGACTACAACTAAGTCTCTAAGTGAGAAAACTTAGGCGAGTACTGGAGTGCAGCTAAGCCCCCGAGTGGGAGGATTGCTCTCCACTCGGTAGGATTTTTTCAAACTTAGGTGAGTGCCGGACTGCAGCTAAGTCTCTAAGTGAGAGAACTTAGGTGAGTACTGGACTGCAGCTAAGCCCCCGATTGGGAGGATTGCTCTCCACTCGGTAGGATTTTTTCAAACTTAGGCGAGTGCCGGACTGCAGCTAAGTCTCAAAGTGAGAGAACTTAGGCGAGTACTGGACTGCAGCTAAGCCCCCGAGTGGGAGGCTGGCTCGCCACTCACGTTTCTGGCATGGAATCGATGCAAGCCTTGCTGATAGATGGTCGATCAAATCAAGGCCATTTCTCTTTCTTCTTCTAGGAGGTCGACTGCGTCCTGCCGGGCTTGTTCTGCTTCATCTTCTGAGTAGAGCTCAACTCTGGGAGCGTTGTGAAGCAGGTCGCTCGGTAAGACTGCCTCGGCTCCATAGACCAGAAAGAATGGGGTTCTTCTGGTCGATTGATTTGGGGTTGTCCTTAATCCCCAAAGGACTGATGGAAGCTCGTCGACCCATGCACCTGTCGCGTGCTTGAGATCGCGCATCAATCGGGGTTTCAGTCCTTTGAGGATTAGGCCGTTTGCCCTTTCTGCTTGCCCATTCGACTGGGGATGAGCGACCGAAGCATAGTCGACCCGAGTGCCCTGAGAGGCGCAAAAGGCCCTGAATTTGTCGGAATCGAAGTTTGACCCGTTGTCGGTGATGATGCTGTGTGGAACTCCATATCTGAATATCAACTCTCTGATGAAACTGATAGCGGTGCAAGCATCAAGATTCTTGATAGGCTTGGCTTCAATCCATTTGGTGAACTTGTCGACTGCTACCAGCACATGAGTGAAGCCGCTCCTGCCTGTTCTCAGTGGTCCAACCATGTCCAACCCCCAAACAACGAAAGGCCAGACGAGTGGAATGGTTTTCAGGGCTGACGCGGGCTTGTGCGGCATATTGGAGTAATACTGACATCCTTCACATTTGTCGACTATCTCTTTGGCCATCTCATTAGCTCTTGGCCAGTAGAACCCCACTCGGTATGCTTTAGCCACAATGGTCCGAGAGGACGCATGATGACCACAGGTCCCCGAGTGGATATCGTTAAGGATCATCTAACCTTCTTCTGGTGTAATACACTTCTGGCCGACCCCAGTCGCGCTTTCTCTATATAACTGTCCTTTTATGACTGTAAAGGCCTTGGATCGACGGACGATCTGTCGAGCCTCTTCTTCGTCTTCTGGGAGTTCTTTCCTTAGGATGTACGCGATGTACGGTTCTATCCAGACGGGAGTGATAACCAAGACTTCCATGATCAGGTCGACCACAGCCGGAACTTCAACTTCAGTTGGATCTGTGGCATTTTTTGGCTGCGGGGCCTCCTCAGTGAAGGGATCCTCCTGGACCGATGGTGTGTGGATGTGTTCCAAAAACACATCGCTAGGAATGGCTTCTCTTTTGGAACCTATTTTTGCGAGATCATCAGCTGCTTGATTTTTCAGTCGGGGTATGTGATGAAGCTCTAACCCCTCGAATTTCTTCTCCAGCTTTCTCACTGCATTGCAATAACCAGTCATGGCTGGACTTCTGACGTCCCATTCCTTCATCACTTGATTGACCACAAAATCTGAGTCGCCATAGACCAGGAGGCGACGGACACCGAGTAAAATGGCCATGCGCAACCCATATAAAAGTGCTTCGTATTCTGCCTCATTGTTAGAGGCATCAAAGTGGATTTGAAGAACATATCTGAGTTTATCTCCTCTGGGGGAGACTAGCACCACTCCGGCTCTGGAACCATTTAGCATCTTGGAACCGTCAAAGAACATGGTCCAATGCTCCGAGTGAACCTGAGTCGGCAGTTGCTGTTCGATCCACTCGGCGACGAAATCCGCGATTGCCTGGGACTTGATAGCTTTCTTTGCCTCAAACTTGATATCTAGAGGAAGAAGTTCAATCGCCCATTTTGCCACTCGACCAGTTGCGTCCCTGTTATGCAAGATCTCTAACAACGGAGCGTCGTTGACGACTGTAATGGAATGATCAGAGAAATAGTGGGCAACTTTCTTTGTAGTCATGTAAATCCCATATACGAGCTTCTGATAATGAGGGTATCTTTGCTTCGACGGGGTCAAGACTTCAGAAATATAATACACTGGGCGCTGAACTTTGAAGGTTTTCCCTTCTTCTTCCCGCTCGACCGTAAGTACCGTACTGACGACTTGTCCTGTGGCTGCAATGTAAAGCAGCAAAGGCTCCTTGCTGATTGGGGCAGCAAGCACCAGCTGGGTGGAGAGCAAAGTTTTGAGTTCTGCAAATGCTGCATCAGCTTCAGGAGTCCACTCGAACTTGTCAGACTTCTTCATCAATCGGTAAAGAGGCAATGCCTTTTCACCGAAGTGAGATATGAATCGACTTAGGGCGGCCAAGCAACCAGTAAGCTTCTGAACATCGTGCACTCGCACAGGACTTTTCATTCGGAGTATAGTACCGACTTTTTCTGGATTGGCGTCGGTTCCCCCGTTCGGAAACGAGAAAACCGAGTAACTTTCCGCCAGGAACTCCGAATGTGCATTTTGATGGATTAAGCTTGATATCAAACCTTCTGAGGTTGGCAAAGGTTTCAGCAAGGTCAGTCAGCAGGTCGGAACCCTTCCGTGACTTGACCACAATATCATCCATGTATGTCTCCACATTCCGACTGATTTGGGTGAGTAAACACTTCTGAATCATCCTCATGAACGTGGCTCCGGCATTCTTGAGGCCGAATGGCATGGTAACATAGCAGAAGCACACGAATGGGGTGATGAAAGCTGTTTTGATCTCATCAGGTCCATACAGACGGATCTGATGGTACCCGGAATAGGCGTCTAGAAAAGACAGTCGCTCACATCCCGCAGTCGAGTCGACTATCTGGTCGATGCGGGGGAGAAGAAAATGATCTTTCGGGCAGGCCCGATTGATATTTTTAAAGTCAATGCACATGCGAAGTGACTTGTCCTTCTTGGGGACCATGACAACATTGGCGAGCCACTCTGAGTGGTAGATTTCTCGGATAAACTTCGCCGCTAAGAGCCGAGCTACCTCTTCACCAATGGCCTTTCTCTTCTGGACGACGGACCGTCGGAGATGTTCCTTGACAGGTTTTACTTTTGAGTCGACTCTTAGGCGGTGCTCAGCCAGCTCCCTGGGAACACCCGGCATGTCAGAGGACTTCCATGCGAAGATGACCCAGTTCTCATGGAGGAACTGGATGAGCGCTTCTTCCTATTTGGAGTCGAGTGTTGTCGAGATATGAGTTGGAGCAGTGCTGGGGTCGGTCGGGTGGATATGAGCTGTCTTTGTATCGCTAGTCGACTGAAAAGCTGACTCCGTAGCGGGCTTCTTGGCTCGCAACAAATCACTCGGGTATGCAGTCTTCTGGTATTCCTGCAACTCCACCACTGCCATCTGAGCATCGGCGATCTTCGAACCTTTCTAAAAACATTCTTCCGCTTTCTTCCGATTGCCCATGACAGTAATCACACCTTTGGGACCAGGCATCTTCAATTTGAGATACACATAACACGGTCGGGCCATGAAGCATGCATAAGCCGGCCTGCCCAAAATAGCGTGATAGGCACTCTGGAAGTCTACAACTTCAAATGTCAACTTCTCCTTGCGGTAATTCTTGGAATCACCGAAAACCACATCAAGAGCAATCTGGCCGAGTGATTCGGCCTTCTTCCCAGGAATGAATCCATGGAAACTCATGTTGCTGGCACTGAGTCTGGACATCAGAATGCCCATCCCTTTCAATGTCTCAGCATACAATATGTTCAATCCACTGCCACCATCCATCAGGACTTTGGTCAGTCGAGTGCCTTCAACCACTGGGTCGACCACCAGAGCTTGCCTCCCCGGGGTGGCAATATGCGTTCGGTGATCGGACTGGTCGAATGTGATGGCAGTCTGGGACCATTTCAAATAACTTGGTGTCGCCAGAGCAACCATATTCACCTCTCGGTTAATGTCTTTCAGTCAACTTTTGCTCTCAACATCAACAAAAATCATCAAGGTGGAATTGACTTGAGGGCATCCGTCGTCACTGTCCTCTTTGTCCTCGACTTTGTCCGACTCCTTTTCTTTACCTCTAGGTTGCTTTCCCTGGAACTGCTGGATCAAGAGTCGACACTGTCGAGTGGTATGTTTCGGGTAAATGAAATTACCCTCTTCATCATTCTTCGTGTGGACGAGACATGGCAAGTCCAACACATCATTTCCGTCCTGGTCTTTAACCTTTTTGGGGTTCCAAGGCCCTTTAGGTTTCCCTTTGAACTTTCCCTGAGTTACAGCCAAGGCTTCCCCGGGAGCAGCTGGCTTGGCTTTCCGCTTCTGTTTCCGATTGGAATTTCCTCCGGTTTCTTGGGCGACTGACTTCAGCTTGCCACTCCGGAGTCGATCCTCATCTTCAACATTAGCGTACGATTTCAAACTCAGTTCTCTGTACTTGAGGCCTTCCTTGAAGGCACAAACTGCTTGGTGGTTAGGCACATTTTGTTGGGGAACGTTGCAGAAAACAAAAAATTTCCTACGGTTTCACCAAGATCCATCTATGAGTTCATCTAGCAACGAGTAATCGGATGCATCTACATACCTTTGTAGATCGCGAGCGGAAGCGTTCAAAGAACGGGGATGAGGTAGTCGAACACGACGTGATCCAAAACACCGGAGATCCTAGCACCGAACGGACGGCACCTCCGCGTTCAACACACGTACGGTCAGCGTAACATCTCCTTCTTCTTGATCCAGCAAGAGGGAAGGAGAGGTTGAGGGAGATGGCTCCAGCAGTAGCACGACGGCGTGGTGGTGATGGAGCTGCAGTACTCCGTCAGGGCTTCGCCAAGCGCTATGGAGGAGGAGGTGTTGGAGAGGGAGAAGGAGGCAACCAAAGGCGTGAATCAAAAAGCCCTCCTTCCCCACTATATATAGGAGGGCCAAGGGGGGGAGGCCGGCCTAGGAGATCCAATCTCCTAGGGGGCGGCGGCCAAGGGAGGTTTCCCTCCCCCCCAAGGCACCTAGGGGGTGCCTTCCACTTGTGGGACTCTTCCCCTTTTGGAACCCTAGGCGCATGGGCCTCTTGGGGCTGGTGCCCTTGGCCCATGTAGGCCAAGGCGCACCCCCTACAGCCCATGTGGCCACCGGGGGCAGGTGGCCCCACCCGGTGGGCCCCCGGGACCCTTCCAGTGGTCCCGGTACAATACCGATGACCCCGAAACTTGTCCCGATGGCCGAAATAGCACTTCCTATATATATAATTCTTTACCCCCGAACCATTCCGGAACTCCTCGTGACGTCTGGGATCTCATCCGGGACTCCGAACAACATTCGGGTTACTGCATATACATATCCCTACAACCCTAGCGTCACCGAACCTTAAGTGTGTAGACCCTACGGGTTCGGGAGATATGTAGACATGACCGAGACGACTCTCCGGTCAATAACCAACAGCGGGATCTGGATACCCATGTTGGCTCCCACATACTCCATGATGATCTCATCGGATGAACCACGATGTCGAGGATTCAAGCAACCCCGTATACAATTCCCTTTGTCAATCGATATGTTACTTGCCCGAGATTCGATCGTCGGTATCCCAATACCTCGTTCAATCTCGTTACCGGCAAGTCACTTTACTCGTACCGTAATGCATGATCCCGTGACCAGACACTTGGTCACTTTGAGCTCATTATGATGATGCATTACCGAGTGGGCCCAGTGATACCTCTCCGTCATACGGAGTGACAAATCCCAGTCTTGATCCGTGTCAACCCAACAGACACTTTCAGAGATACCCGTAGTATACCTTTATAGTCACCCAGTTACGTTGTGACGTTTGGCACACCCAAAGAACTCCTACGGTATCCGGGAGTTACACGATCTCATGGTCTAAGGAAAAGATACTTGACATTGGAAAACTCTAGCAAACGAACTATACGATCTTGTGCTATGTTTAGGATTGGGTCTTGTCCATCACATCATTCTCCTAATGATGTGATCTCGTTATCAATGACATCCAATGTCCATAGTCAGGAAACCATGACTATCCGTTGATCAACGAGCTAGTCAACTAGAGGCTTACTAGGGACATGTTGGTGTGTATTATTCACACATGTATTACGATTTCCGGATAACACAATTATAGCATGAATAAAGACAATTATCATGAACAAGGAAATATAATAATAATGCCTTTATTATTGCCTCTAGGGCATATTTCCAACACATTTTCCATCGAGTGATGTAAGGTGATCCACCTCTGGATGTAATCCCTCAAAGTTTCGTTTGGCTTCTGTACACAAGACTGCAGTTTCGTCAGCCCTGCCGGTCGCTTGCACGTGCCTTCGAATGTGGTGATGAACACTCGAGAGAGATCCTCCCAAGTGTAAATGCTGCTAGGCGCTAACTGGTTCAGCCACGCTCTGGCCGAGCCCTCCAACATGAGAGGCGGGTGCTTCATGGCCACTTCATCATTGCCGCCGCCGATATGGACGGCCACTCGGTAATCTTCAAGCCAAGTATCGGGCTTGGACTCGCCAGTGAACTTACTGACTCCAGTCGCCAACCCGAAGTTGGGAGGAATCACAGAGGCCGTGATGGCTCTACTAAAGCACTCTGGCCCCGAAACATGTACTCTGCTGCTGGTAGGTGCATCTCTGTCGTGACCTTCTCAGTGAGCCCTGTTCCTGTCGACCAAACCTTGGACGAGAATGGATCTCACGTCAAAGCCTGGCCCTCTGGGGTCGACTGGAATCCTTCGCCCACCACTATGAGGGCGCCTGTCATCCTGCTGGCGAGGCACATACGACTCGCTCCTCGGGGGAGGCGTGGGCACTCGACGTCGACCGTCACGATCGACTCGGTGTTCAAACTGCTCATGGTTCCCATACTGGTCACGCCGGTCCCCACGTCCCTCATGCCTCGGGGGCGATCTCGGGCTGTGAGCCGACTGGACCGTGTTGCGGCAATGGATCTACTGTGAATCCTGTTCCGCGACTGAGAAACAGCGGAATTCTGATCTCCTGCTGCCTGGAGTAATGCTCTGATCTGCAGCAAGCCTCTGCCAGCCTCCGACTGGGAAGGCTGAATCGACTCCGCTATACGGGCCGCAGCTGCTAAATTCTGAATCGGAGTTCGATATACCTGCGGGGGCGGGAAGAGCTGACGTCGACTGGATTCGGGAACCCGTTGTCGCGCACGCTCGTCGAGTGCTCGCTAGAGGTTTTCCAGTCGAGTGCCCTCGGCTAAGTTCGCCAGGCGCGCGTCCTCCAAGGCGCGAGCCTCGGGGGTTTCTCCAATGATAGGAGTGTGCAGTGCGTCCATGTTCCGGCGGTGAAGTTCTTCTCTCTACGGCGACGTGAGAGGCTCGGGAAGATACTCCTCATGGGGACGTGACGGGTCGCCTCCACCCGCGCCTCCGTCGGTGCGGGGAAAACCGGGAGGACTGGGTGGTCCATCGGCCATCAGAACCTCCGCCGCCGAATCGCTACTGTCGCACTCGGATGCGGTCTCTGTTGGAAATATGCCCTAGAGGCAATAATAAAAGCATTATTATTATATTTCCTTGTTCATGATAATTGTCTTTATTCATGCTATAATTGTGTTATCCGGAAATCGTAATACATGTGTGAATAATAGACACCAACATGTCCCTAGTAAGCCTCTAGTTGACTAGCTCGTTGATCAACGGATAGTCATGGTTTCCTGACTATGGACATTGGATGTCATTGATAACGAGATCACATCATTAGGAGAATGATGTGATGGACAAGACCCAATCCTAAACATAGCATAAGATCGTATAGTTCGTTTGCTAGAGTTTTCCAATGTCAAGTATCTTTTCCTTAGACCATGAGATCGTGTAACTCCCGGATACCGTAGGAGTGCTTTGGGTGTGCCAAACGTCACAACGTAACTGGGTGACTATAAAGGTATACTACGGGTATCTCCGAAAGTGTCTGTTGGGTTGACACGGATCAAGACTGGGATTTGTCACTCCGTATGACGGAGAGGTATCACTGGGCCCACTCGGTAACGCATCATCATAATGAGCTCAAAGTGACCAAGTGTCTGGTCACGGGATCATGCATTACGGTACGAGTAAAGTGACTTGCCGGTAACGAGATTGAACGAGGTATTGGGATACCGACGATCGGATCTCGGGCAAGTAACATACCGATTGACGAAGGGAATTGTATGCGGGGTTGCTTGAATCCTCGACATCGTGGTTCATCCGATGAGATCATCAAGGAGCATGTGGGATCCAACATGGGTATCCAGATCCCGCTGTTGGTTATTGGCCGGAGAGTCGTCTCGATCATGTCTACATATCTCCCGAACCCGTAGGGTCTACACACTTAAGGTTCGGTGATGCTAGGGTTGTAGGGATATGTATATGCAGTAACCCGAATGTTTTTCGGAGTCCCGGATGAGATCCCGGACGTCACGAGGAGTTCCAGAATGGTCCGAAGGTAAAGAATTATATATAGGAAGTGCTATTTCGGTCATCGGGACAAGTTTCGGGGTCACCGGTATTGTACCGGGACCACCGGAAGGGTCCCGAGGGGTCCACCGGGTGGGGCCACCTGCCCCGGGGGGCCACATGGGCTGTAGGGGGTGCGCCTTGGCCTATATGGGCCAAGGGCACCAGCCCCAAGAGGCCCATGCACCTAGGGTTCAAGGAAGGGAAGAGTCCCAAAGGGGGAAGGCACCTCCTAGGTGCCTTGGGGAGGAGGGATTCCTCCCTTGGCCGCACCCCCCTAGGAGATTGGATCTCCTAGGGCTGGCGCCCCCCCCCTTGGACTCCCTATATATAGTGGGGAAAGGAGGGCCTCTCACAACACGCCTTTGGTGCCTCCCTCTCGCTCTCCAACACATCCTCCTCCTCCATAGTGCTTAGCGAAGCCCTGCCGGAGTACTGCAGCTCCATCACCACCACGCCATCGTGCTGCTGCTGGAGCCATCTCCCTCAACCTCTCCTCCCCCCTTGCTAGATCAAGAAGAAGAAGTCGTTACGCTGACCGTACGTGTGTTGAACGCGGAGGTGCCGTCCGTTCGGCGCTAGGATCTCCGGTGATTTGGATCACGTCGAGTACGACTTCCTCATCCCCGTTCTTTGAACGCTTCCGCGCGTGATCTACAAAGGTATGTAGATGCAATCCAATCACTTGTTGCTAGATGAACTCATAGATGGATCTTGGTGAAACCGTAGGAAAATTTTTGTTTTCTCCAACGTTCCCCAACAGTGGCATCATGAGCTAGGTCTATGCGTAGTTCTCTTGCACGAGTAGAACACAATTTGTTGTGGGCGTTGATGTTGTCAACTTTCTTGCCGCTACTAGTCTTATCTTGCTTCAACGGTATTGTGGGATGAAGCGGCCTGGACCAACCTTACACGTACGCTTACGTTAGACCGGTTCCACCGACTAACATGCACAAGTTGCATAAGGTGGCTGGCGGGTGTCTGTCTCTCCCACTTTAGTTGGAGAGGATTCGATGAAAAGGGTCCTTATGAAGGGTAAATAGAAGTTGACAAATCACGTTGTGGCTTTCACGTAGGTAAGAAAACGTTCTTGCTAGAACCCTATTTCAGCCACGTAAAACTTGCAACAACAATTAGAGGACGTCTAACTTGTTTTTGCAGCAAGTGTTCTGTGATGTGATATGGCCAAAGTTGTGATGAATGATGAATGATATATATGTGATGTATGAGATGTTCATGCTATTGTAATAGGAATCACGACTTGCATGTCGATGAGTATGACAACCGGCAGGAGCCATAGGAGTTGTCTTTATTTTTTGTATGACCTGCGTGTCATTGACAAACGCCATGTAAATTACTTTACTTTATTGCTAAACGCATTAGCCATAGTAGTAGAAGTAATAGTTGGCGAGCAACTTCATGGAGACACGATGATGGAGATCATGATGATGGAGATCATGGTGTCATGCCGGTGACAAGATGATCATGGAGCTCCAAGATGGAGAACAAAGGAGCTATGTGATATTGGCCATATCATGTCACTATTATTATTTGATTGCATGTGATGTTTATCATGTTTTTGCATCTTGTTTTCTTAGAACGACGGTAGTAAATAAGATGATCCCTCATAATAATTTCAAGAAAGTGTTCCCCCTAACTGTGCACCGTTGCGACAGTTCGTTGTTTCGAAGCACCACGTGATGATCGGGTGTGATAGATTCCAACGTTCACATACAACGAGTGTAAGACAGATTTACACATGCAAACACTTAGGTTGACTTGACGAGCCTAGCATGTACAGACATGGCCTCGGAACACAGAAGACCGAAAGGCCGAGCATGAGTCGTATAGAAGATACGATCAACATGAAGATGTTCACCGACGTTGACTAGTCCGTCTCATGTGATGATCGGACACGGCCTAGTTAACTCGGATCATGTTATACTTAGATTACAGGAGGGATGTCTATCTAAGTGGGAGTTCATTGAATAATTTGATTAGATGAACTTAATTATCATGAACTTAGTCTAAAATATTTACAATATGTCTTGTAGATCAAATGGCCAACGTAGTCCTCAACTTCAACGCGTTCCTAGAGAAAACCAAGCTGAAAGACGATGGCAGCAACTACACGGACTGGGTCCGGAACCTGAGGATCATCCTCATAGCTGCCAAGAAAGATTATGTCCTACAAGCACCGCTAGGTGACGCACCTGTTCTCCCTGCAGAACAAGACATTATGAACGCTTGGCAGGCACGTACCGATGACTACTCCCTCGTTCAGTGCGGCATGCTTTACAGCTTAGAGCCGGGGCTCCAAAAGCGTTTTGAGAGACACAGAGCATATGAGATGTTCAAAGAGCTGAAAATGGTTTTCCAAGCTCATGCCCGGGTCGAGAGATATGAAGTCTCCGACAAGTTCTTCAGCTGTAAGATGGAGGAAAACAGTTCTGTCAGTGAGCACATACTCACTATGTCTGGGTTGCATAACCGCTTGACTCAGCTGGGAGTTAATCTCCCGGATGACGCGGTCATTGACA
This sequence comes from Triticum urartu, assembly GCF_056163025.1. Lineage (NCBI taxonomy): Eukaryota > Viridiplantae > Streptophyta > Magnoliopsida > Poales > Poaceae > Triticum > Triticum urartu. Next base: position 644,564,455 of record NC_141874.1, read on the forward strand.
GAATCCTTCAGTCGCTTCCACCAAGCTACAAGAGCTTTGTGATGAACTTCAATATGCAGGGGATGGAAAAGACCATTCCTGAAGTATTTGCAATGCTGAAATCAGCAGAGGTAGAAGTCAAAAAGGAACATCAAGTGTTGATGGTGAATAAAACCACTAAGTTCAAGAAAGGCAAGGGTAAGAAAACCTTCAAGAAGGACGGCAAGGGAGTTGCCGCGCCCGGCAAGCAAGCTGCCGGGAAGAAGCCAAAGAATGGACCCAAGCCCGAGACTGAGTGCTTTTATTGCAAGGAAAGTGGTCACTGGAAGCGGAACTACCCCAAATACTTAGCGGACAAGAAGGCTGGCAAAACGAAAGGTATATGTGATATACATGTAATTGATGTGTACCTTACCAGTACTCGTAGTAGCTCCTGGGTATTTGATACCGGTGCAGTTGCTCACATTTGTAACTCAAAGCAGGAGCTGCGGAATAAGTGGAGACTGGCGAAGGACGAGGTGACGATGCGCGTCGGGAATGGTTCCAAGGTCGATGTGATCGCCGTCGGCACGCTACCTCTTCATTTACCTACGGGATTAGTTTTAAACCTCAATAATTGTTATTTAGTACCAGCTTTGAGCGTGAACATTGTATCAGGATCTCGTTTAATACGAGATGGCTACTCATTTAAATCCGAGAATAATGGTTGTTCTATTTATATGAGAGATATGTTTTATGGTCATGCTCCGATGGTGAATGGTTTATTCTTAATGAATCTCGAGCGTAATGCTACACATGTTCATAGTGTGAGTACCAAAAGATATAAGATTGATAATGATAGTCTCACATACTTGTGGCACTGCCGCCTTGGTCACATAGGTGTCAAACGCATGAAGAAGCTCCATGCTGATGGACTTTTAGAGTCACTTGATTACGAATCATTTGACACATGCGAACCATGCCTCATGGGTGAAATGACCAAGACTCCGTTCTCAGGAACAATGGAGCGAGCAACCAACTTATTGGAAATCATACATACTGATGTGTGCGGTCCAATGAGTGTTGAGGCTCGCAGTGGCTATCGTTATGTTCTCACCCTCACTGATGACTTGAGTAGATATGGGTATATCTACTTAATGAAACACAAGTCTGAGACCTTTGAAAAGTTCAAGGAATTTCAGAGTGAGGTTGAGAATCAACGTGACAGGAAAATCAAGTTCCTGCGATCAGATCGTGGAGGAGAATACTTGAGTCACGAGTTTGGCACACACTTAAGAAAATGTGGAATAGTTTCACAACTCACGCCGCCTGGAACACCTCAGCGTAATGGTGTGTCCGAACGTCGTAATCGCACTCTATTAGATATGGTGCGATCTATGATGTCTCTTGCCGATTTACCGCTATCTTTTTGGGGCTATGCTTTAGAGACTGCCGCATTAACTTTAAATAGGGCTCCGTCGAAATCCGTTGAGACGACACCGTATGAATTATGGTTTGGGAAGAAACCTAAGCTGTCGTTTCTAAAAGTTTGGGGATGCGATGCTTATGTCAAGAAACTTCAACTTGAAAAACTCGAACCCAAATCGGAAAAATGCGTCTTCATAGGATACCCTAAAGAAACTATTGGGTATACCTTCTACCTCAGATCCGAAGGCAAGATCTTTGTTGCCAAGATTGGGTCCTTTCTAGAGAAAGAGTTTCTCTCGAAAGAAGTAAGTGGGAGGAAAGTAGACCTTGATGAAGTATTACCTCTTGAACCGGAAAATGGCGCAACTCAAGAAAATGTTTCTGAGGTTCCTGCACCGACAAGAGAGGAAGTTAATGATGATGATCAAGATACTTCTAATCAAGCTCCTACTGAAATTCGAAGGTCCACAAGGACACGTTCCGCACCAGAGTGGTACGGCAACCCTGTCTTGGAAATCATGTTGTTAGACAACGGTGAACCTTCGAACTACGAAGAAGCGATGGTGGGCCCGGATTCCGACAAATGGCTAGAAGCCATGAAATCCGAGATAGGATCCATGTATGAAAACAAAGTATGGACTTTGACTGACTTGCCATTGAGTGGCGAGCCATAGAAAATAAATGGATCTTTAAGAAGAAGACAGACGCGGATGGTAATGTGACCATCTATAAAGCTCGGCTTGTCGCTAAGGGTTATCGACAAGTTCAAGGGGTTGACTACGATGAGACTTTCTCACCGGTAGCGAAGCTAAAGTCCGTCCGTATCATGTTAGCAATTGCCGCATTCTATGATTATGAAATATGGCAAATGGACGTCAAAACGGCATTCCTTAATGGTTTCCTTAAGGAAAAATTGTATATGATGCATCCGGAAGGTTTTGTCGATCCTAATAATGCTGACAAGGTGTGCAAGCTCCAACGCTCGATTTATGGGCTGGTGCAAGCATCTCGGAGTTGGAACATTCGCTTTGATGAGATGATCAAAGCGTTTGGGTTTATGCAGACTTATGGAGAAGCCTGCGTTTACAAGAAAGTGAGTGGGAGCTCTGTAGCATTTCTCATATTATATGTAGATGACATACTTTTGATGGGAAATGATATAGAACTCTTGGACAGCATTAAGGCCTACTTGAATAAGAGTTTTTCAATGAAGGACCTTGGAGGAGCTGCTTATATATTAGGCATCAAGATCTACAGAGATAGATCAAGACGCCTCATAGGTCTTTCACAAAGCACATACCTTGATAAGATATTGAAGAAGTTCAATATGGATCAGTCTAAGAAGGGGTTCTTGCCTGTGTTTCAAGGTGCGAAATTGAGCTCAGCTCAATGTCCGACCACGGCAGAAGATATAGAAGAGATGAGTGTCATCCCCTATGCCTCAGCCATAGGTTCTATTATGTATGCCATGATGTGTACCAGACTTGATGTAAACCTTGCCGTAAGTTTGGTAGGAAGGTACCAAAGTAATCCCGGCAAGGAACACTGGACAGCGGTCAAGAATATCCTGAAGTACCTGAAAAGGACTAAGGAAATATTTCTCGTTTATGGAGGTGATGAAGAGCTCGTCGTAAAAGGTTACGTCGACGCTAGCTTCGACACAGATCTGGATGACTCTAAGTCACAAACCGGATACGTGTATATTTTGAATGGTGGGGCAGTAAGCTGGTGCAGTTGCAAGCAGAGCGTCGTGGCGGGATCTACATGTGAAGTGGAGTACATGGCAGCCTCGGAGGCAACACATGAAGCAATTTGGGTGAAGGAGTTCATCACCGACCTAGGAGTCATACCCAATGCGTCGGGGCCAATCAAACTCTTCTGTGACAACACTGGAGCTATTGCACTTGCCAAGGAGCCCAGGTTTCACAAGAAGACCAGGCACATCAAGCGTCGCTTCAACTCCATTCGTGAAAATGTTAAAGATGGAGACATAGATATTTGTAAAGTACATACGGACCTGAATATAGCAGATCCGTTGACTAAACCTCTCCCTAGAGCAAAACATGATCAACACCAGAATTCCATGGGTGTTCGATTCATCACATGTAACTAGATTATTGACTCTAGTGCAAGTGGGAGACTGTTGGAAATATGCCCTAGAGGCAATAATAAAAGCATTATTATTATATTTCCTTGTTCATGATAATTGTCTTTATTCATGCTATAGTTGTGTTATCCGGAAATCGTAATACATGTGTGAATAACAGACACCAACATGTCCCTAGTAAGCCTCTAGTTGACTAGCTCGTTGATCAACAGATAGTCATGGTTTCCTGACTATGGACATTGGATGTCATTGATAACGAGATCACATCATTAGGAGAATGATGTGATGGACAAGACCCAATCCTAAACATAGCATAAGATCGTATAGTTCGTTTGCTAGAGTTTTCCAATGTCAAGTATCTTTTCCTTAGACCATGAGATCGTGTAACTCCCGGATACCGTAGGAGTGCTTTGGGTGTGCCAAACGTCATAACGTAACTGGGTGACTATAAAGGTATACTACGGGTATCTCCGAAAGTGTCTGTTGGGTTGACACGGATCAAGACTGGGATTTGTCACTCCGTATGACGGAGAGGTATCACTGGGCCCACTCGGTAATGCATCATCATAATGAGCTCAAAGTGACCAAGTGTCTGGTCACGGGATCATGCATTACGGTACGAGTAAAGTGACTTGCCGGTAACGAGATTGAACGAGGTATTGGGATACCGACGATCGGATCTCGGGCAAGTAACATACCGATTGACGAAGGGAATTGTATGCGGGGTTGCTTGAATCCTCGACATCGTGGTTCATCCGATGAGATCATCGAGGAGCATGTGGGAGCCAACATGGGTATCCAGATCCCGCTGTTGGTTATTGGCCGGAGAGTCGTCTCGGTCATGTCTACATGTCTCCCGAACCCGTAGGGTCTACACACTTAAGGTTCGGTGACGCTAGGGTTGTAGGGATATGTATATGCAGTAACCCGAGTGTTGTTTGGAGTCCCGGATGAGATCCCGGACGTCACGAGGAGTTCCGAAATGGTCCGGAGTTAAAGAATTATATATAGGAAGTGCTATTTCGGGCATCGGGACAAGTTTCGGGGTCACCGGTATTGTACCGGGACCACCGGAGGGGTCCCGGGGGTCCACCGGGTGGGGCCACCTGCCCCGGGGGGCCGCATGGGCTGTAGGGGATGCTCCTTGGCCTATATGGGCCAAGGGCACCAGCCCCAAGAGGCCCATGCGCCTAGGGTTCAAGGAAGGGAAGAGTCCCAAAGGGGGAAGGCACCTCCTAGGTGCCTTGGGGAGGAGGGATTCCTCCCTTGGCCGCACCCCCCCTAGGAGATTGGATCTCCTAGGGCCGGCGCCCCCCCCCCCCTTGGACTCCCTATATATAGTGGGGAAAGGAGGGCCTCTCACAACACGCCTTTGGTGCCTCCCTCTCCCTCTCCGACACATCCTCCTCCTCCATAGTGCTTAGCGAAGCCCTGCCGGAGTACTGCAGCTCCATCACCACCACGCCGTCGTGCTGCTGCTGGAGCCATCTCCCTCAACCTCTCCTTCCCCCTTGCTGGATCAAGAAGAAGGAGACGTTACGCTGACCGTATGTGTGTTGAACGCGGAGGTGCCGTCCGTTCGGCGCTAGGATCTCCGGTGATTTGGATCACGTCGAGTACGACTTCCTCATCCTCGTTCTTTGAACGCTTCCGTGCGTGATCTACAAAGGTATGTAGATGCAATCCAATCACTCGTTGCTAGATGAACTCATAGATGGATCTTGGTGAAACCGTAGGAAAATTTTTGTTTTCTGCAACGTTCCCCAACAGTCTCTGCGGAGCCAGTCGACAGATCGAACATGCCGTAGAGGGATTCATCGGGCTCGATCGCCGCGACTTGAGGGGTGGCTGACTGACGTGCCACCGCATGCCTCACCCACCGCTGAAGTCTCGACCGACCGGAGCGCTTGCGCCGGCGGGAAACAGGGAGGGAGGATGACACAGGAGCCGACCGGTAGGGGGTCGACGGTTGCCGCAGGAGAACGCCGCGGACGCACACGCTAAAGTGCGTTGCCCCGCGAGCAGGGAGTGCGTCCACGTCGAGCGAAGCCTCCCGGAGCCAAGCAGAGTCATCGACGATGAACGTGAGCGCGCCGAGACGGATCTCGCGGCTCTCCACCGAAACTCCGCCGAGAACCATGATGATTCGGGTCGGAAAAAAGTCGCAACTTCTCCAACAAACGCTAAAACACTTGCTCCACGGTTGGCGCCAACTGTCGTGGTTCTAAGTCTGACAGTAGTGTAGGGGGGTACGTATGGAGAGGCTAGATCCTAGCTATGGAGAAGTTGTAAGCACACAAGGTTTACGAGTTCAGGCCCTTCTCGGAGGAAGTAATAGCCCTACGTCTCGGAGCCCGGAGGCGGTCGACTGGATTATGTGTGTATGAGTTACAGAGGTGCGAACCCCTGTCTCGGAGGAGGGGGTGGCTTATATAGAGTGCGCCAGGACCCCGGCCAGCCCACGTTACCAAGGGTTCAATGTACATTAAGGCGGGGCGTTACTGGTAACGCTGGTAATAAAGTGCTATGATGACCATAAAAGCTATTTAATGACCGACCGTTAGCGTGCGGAGTGACTTTAGGTCTCCTGGCCGTCGAGTGGTTTGGCCTTGGTCGAGTGATTGCTTCTTGGTCAAGTGTCTTCGAGTCTGTCGAGTGGGACACCTTCAAGCCGATTGAAAGGTGATTTCTTCTAGAGATGTCCTTGGGTAGGGTAGGTAGGACAGGTCCATGACCCTACCCTAGGTACATAGCTTCATCACAAGCTGTCCCAAAATATCTATCCACCTAACGGTCATATCATTGAAGGGCATTTATGTCTTATCATGTCGGGCTGCTCCCTAGGCTATAAATAGTCGCCCCCTACAACCACTAGTCGGTTGGCTGCTCCAAGAGAAACTGACACTTGTCATTTGAGAGCAACCCATCCTCTGAGGACTTTGAGCAAAAATTATCGAGTGAGGAAAAACCCAAAACCCAAACACCTACAAATCCCAAGTGATTGAGCATCACTGAAGAGATTGATTCTACGTGGATCCGACGCTTGTTACCTTTGAAGAATGTGCTTCTTTCAGACGGTTAGGCGTCATGGTCTAGAGCATCCAAGAGGAATTGTGGATCGCCGAGTGACCAAGTTTGTGAAGGTTTGGAAGTCGCCTGAAGACTTACCACGAGTGATTGGGCGAGGTCTGTGTGACCTTAGCTCAAGGAGAATACGGTGAGGACTGGGTGTCCTGAGCTGCGTGTTCAGGACTAGGTGTCCAGGACTGTGTGTCCTCGAGTTTAAATACTCAGCCGCTCCAACCAGACGTACAATTGAGACAGCAGTTGAAACTGGTCTACCAAATCATTGTCTTCACCAAGATTACTGGTTCTATTTTCTCAACTCTTTCATTTCCTCATAACTGTGTTGTGTGCCTGTTCATATCTGTGTTTGAAGACTTTGACTGAAGACTTTCTCAATTTCCTCAGTTCAATTTCTTCAGTCTGTTTGTCTTCATCCTGTGTTATCCGGTGCTTACGCTTCATGTACTCTGTGCCTGTCTTCATTTCATTATGATGACTATGCTTGTATTCTGTTATGTTTACGTTTGAGTACTTATTCCACTGCTAGTAGTTCTTCACTAAGGAATTTCCTCACCGGCAAATTCCTCGGTGAAGAATTTCATAAAAATCGCCTATTCACCCCCCTCTAGTCGATATAACGCACTTTCAATTGGTATCAGAGCAAGGTACTCCCTTGTTCTGTGTGATTTTGGTTTAACCGCCTGGAGTTTTAGTTATGTCGACCGCAGGTATGACGAAAGTGACATGCCCCATCTTTGACGGTCACGAGTATCCCAAGTGGAAGGCCATGATGAAGAAATGCCTCATGGCGATGAACAGCGAGCTGTGGACCGTCACTGAGATTGGTCTGATCGATCTGTGCAAGATGGCAGAAGCTGATGACATTTGCAAGTACACTCTTCTCAACCTCACGGCGAAGGATGTCATCTGCTCCAGTCTGTCACAAAATCAGTTCAAGAATATCATGCATCTCAATCATGCGAAGCTCATCTGGGACCGTCTCTCTGAGGTCTATGAAGGTCATCGAACCTGTCATGATCCTTGGTTTGAGGACTTCAAGGAATCTCTCAAAGCTATGACATTCGAAGCAGAATTATCATCTTCTACATCATGCCTTATGGCAAAAGATGCTGAGGTAGCCGATTGCTACCTATCCGAGTCTAATGATGATGAATCTGGTGATGAATTTGGACCCAGCTATGTCAAACTTGCTTCCCTTGCCACTAAACAACAAAGAGCTTTGGAAAAAGTTCACTACATGCTAAACAAGAGCGATGATATGTTGCGTGAAGAAATGAACCAGTCAAAAGCTTTGGCTGAAAGTCTTCAGAGACTTCATACTAAGTATGACACCCTTCAAGATCAACATAACACTCTCTTATCCGATCATGAGAAGCTTTCTTATGAATTTCTTCAAAGAAAGTAAGACCTTGAAAAGCTAAGGGTGAGTTATGAAGATCTTAAGAAGGAGCGCAATTCATTACTTGCTCAACAAATCAGCGCTTCTCAGGAAGAATTTGTTCCTCCATGCTTGAAGTGCATTGAACGTGAATCTGCTAATTCTTCACCTGAATGTTCAAATGCTGCTAATGTTTCAAATTCTTCACATGCCTCTGCTATCACTAATTCCTCATCTGAGGACATTGCTAGTATCATTGACGATGCAGGGCTGAAGGAATTATACATGACAGGCATGTACAAAATCCTCAAAGGGCATCAGACTCTTTGTGATGTGCTTAAAAAGTAGATCCTCAACAGAAACCCTAGGGAAGAGGGTATTGCCTTTGAGAGGAAACTCAACGCTAATGGTACATATTGGAAGCCTGAGCAGTACCCCAAAACTACATGGGTTGCTGCAAAGGGACCTCTAGTTGATCCATCTAACCTATCTGGATATGCATGTGAATCTCCTCATTCTGATGATGAGTCATTTGCCTCCAACTACAAACTGTTCAAAAATCAGAATGGTGAAGTATTTGCTAGATATGTTGGCACTAACTGCAGAAACGGTCCCCCTATGAAGAAAATCTAGGTTCCCAAAAGATGCCTTGAAAATTTTCAGGTGAATGTCATCATGACGCCACCTGTGAAGAATAGGAACCCCAGATCAAATTCTTCATATGGATCCAAGTCCTCATACGGACCAAACTCCTCACATGGATCAAATTCCTCAAAAGGATCAAAGTCCTCAAATGAACATCATCATGCTAACCCGTCTGTTTCGCAGGGAAGATCTAAGGATTATGGATATGTGCATTATTCTTCAAATTATTATGTCCATAAGTCCTCAAAGAATTTCTCTGCTTACTCTTATGCTTATTCTAACCCCTCTTATGTGAAACGAAATGGACTGGCTTCTATACCATCCTTCTGTATGGAGCTCGTAGAATGATGAACTCTTTGCCACCCCTTCAGATGTGGGTGGTGAAGAAAAAGAACTAATCTTTTCTGCAGGGTCAGGTCTCCAGACGTACGTAATCGTCTAAAGAATTTACTGGAGACCTGAGCATGCCTGACAGGACGCAGGCTAATCATGAAGAAATAAACTTTCATGTCTCACGTCCTCATATTGCTTTATCTGTTCTTTTGCTTCATGAAATTGATCTGATGAATTGATATCATATTCTTCACTGATGAAGTATATGAGTTTGTAAGCTGCACTAATTCATCTGCAGGATGATCAACCCAAAGCCACTGAGTGGGTCCTCGATAGTGGATGTACAAATCACATGACTGGTGACAAGAATCTATTGATGGATGCTCCATTATCTCCGTCGCATCTAAAGCATATCATCTTTGCTGACAAAGGCAAAAGTCAGGTATTGGGTCTAGGTAAGGTTGCAATCACAAATGATCGACACATGGACAAAGTCATGCTTGTTGAGTCCCTAGGATACAACCTTATGTCTGTCTCAATGCTTTGTGATCTTGATATGGACACGGGGGAGAGTCTTCTATCTTGTATCTTCACGGCCCACCAGTCCGGCCCATGCCACGTAGCCCGGATGCCTGGGGACCCCCTAATCCAGGACTCCCTCAACCACCACAATAGCCACCGAAGAAAAGAATGACGGATCACCTCCTCACCCGAGCTCAGCGCGGCTCCATCGCCGATATGCAGCTTTGAGGGCCTACAATGTGGCTCAGCAAAAGTGAAACCATTGCCATTTAACGAATCAAACCGGGGCAACACCTCGAGCACGCCATCGAACTCCAGATCTGACACCCCACCACAACTAAGACGCCGAATGAGGAAACCATACCTACCATCCATGAACCATGAACCCATCACACGTTTCACCTTCCAGATGTCGTCGATGCAGACCACAATCTGCATCCGCTCCTGGATTACCTCCCAAGCTCAACGCTGACGCTGGAGCAAACGTCATTGCAACGGCGGAGCCCGAGGACACAGGTCCATCACGAGGAAGCGGCCGCCACCACGCCATCCTTATTTGAACAGACTAATTTCCAAATCGATCCCCAACCATAGGACCGATGGCCTCTCGTCGGGGAAGGATCTGAAGAATCTTTATTCAGCATTGTCATCGTCGCTTTGAAGCGAAAACGATGAACAGCCTAAAAGCCTAGACTACACGGGAGTAAAAATGATCCACACGCATAGATCCGGCGACCCCACAAAGAATTTGTTTGTTTGTTTTTTCACATATCGCTTGTAACATGTACGCATCCTTTCCTTCATAAAAACCGTACGCCTGCATCATCTACGCGCATGTATGCTCGATTTCTAGAAAAACAAATAGCTATGCCACGTCATCGTCGAATCGAACTGCATGTTATACACATCATCTCATCAAAAGAAAAACAAAAAAAAGATCGATGCATGCAGCAAATTTGTTTCTACAAACTGCTGAGTTTAACAAATTTGCTCCGCCGAATCAAAGGGCCATAGGCAGCAACGAGCTTTGCTCATGGCAGCCGTTAATTTTTTAAAACAATGTCAGTGCTCGCAGTTCTTTTTTCCCCGGGAAAGTCCCCATAGTTCTCTGAACATGCACTTATTTCACAAGCCAAAGCTCACCCCATCTAAACGTGGTCTTGTACAATATCCAGCCATGGCAAAAATACTACTACTCCACTAGGCCAGTTGAAGGAGTCAGCCTGCTGCCTGCACAAGTAGCTTATATGCGAATTAATCAGTCAAGTGTGCCGCACTATGCTGGCGCACATACGTACATCGCCATGTCAGTGCTGGTTCTGGCTGTCGACGTCTAAGTGGAGGCCATGGTAACTTGTCCGCGACGAAGAAGAACCGATGAGCCATAGCTCACGGTGGATGTTTCCTGTTGCCATCTATCTAGCAATAGCAATAGCGATAGCGAAACAGGCGGCTGCCGCGCCGCTCCTACAGCTAACTCCCATCAGTTCTGGATCGCCTTCTGCCGCCGGCCGTGCGTGCGGCAATTCCCAAGCGACCCAATCCATGTTCATGACCCGGTCTTGTCGTCCTCACGCGCAAGCATGCATCTGCTAACACTTGGACTGCTCCAAAGCTCCAAACTGCCTCGGATAAACAAAGCCGGCCACTGCCTGCAGGCTGCCCCAACGACGGAAGGGAAGGATAATCTAACGGGAACCGGCATGTATAAATTGCCATGCACGCGCACGTACCAGATAACCAGATAACCAGAGCAGAGCAGCAAACCAGCCATGGCAGCCTTCAGGATCGCCTCGCTCTCCCTCCTCCTCGCCCTCGTCGCCGCGGTGGAGGGCGCCGGCGATGAGCGCAGCACGTTCATCGTGCACGTGCAGCCCCAGGCGAGCCACGTGTTCGGCACGGCCGACGACCGCAAGGCCTGGTACAACTCCTTCCTCCCCGAGAACGTCCGGCTCCTCCACGCCTACCACCACGTCGCCAGCGGCTTCGCCGTCCGGCTGACGCGGCGGGAGCTCGACAAGATGTCCGCCATGCCTGGGTTCGTTGCCGCGGTGCCCGACCGGGTTTACAAGCTGCACACCACGCACACGCCGCGGTTCCTCGGGCTGGACACGCGCCAGGGCGGCAGGAACTACTCGGCCGGATCCGGCGATGGCGTCATCATCGGGGTGCTCGACAGCGGCGTCACTCCCGATCACCCGTCCTTCAGCGGCGATGGCATGCCGGCGCCGCCGGCCAAGTGGAAGGGGAGGTGCGACTTCAACGGCCGCTCCGTGTGCAACAACAAGCTCATCGGCGCTCGCGTTTTCGACACTGCCGTCAGTTCTGGGAACCGCACCACCTCTACCGGTGCACCGCTGTCGCCGATCGACGAGGATGGGCACGGCACGCACACGTCGAGCACGGCGGCGGGAGCAGTCGTGCCAGGCGCCCAGGTGCTTGGCCAGGGGAGGGGCACCGCGTCCGGGATAGCGCCCCGCGCGCACGTCGCAATGTACAAGGTGTGCGGCCTGGAGGACTGCACCAGCGCCGACATACTCGCCGGCATCGACGCTGCCGTGGCTGACGGCTGCGACATCATCTCCATGTCCCTCGGCGGGCCGTCGTTGCCGTACCCCGAGGACAGCATCGCCGTCGGCACGTTCGCCGCCGCAGAGAAGGGGATTTTCGTCAGCATGTCAGCCGGCAACTCCGGCCCAAACTACACCACGCTGTCGAACGAGGCGCCCTGGATGCTCACCGTCGCCGCGAGCACCATGGACCGTTTGATCCGCACCAGGGTGCGCCTTGGGAACGGTCTCTACTTCGACGGCGAGTCCGTGAACCAGCCAGACGCCGCGTCGACCGTCTTCTACCCGCTGGTCTACGCCGGCGCGAGCTCCACACCAGACGCGCAGTTTTGCGGCAACGGCTCGCTGGACGGCTTCGATGTCAAGGGCAAGATAGTGGTATGTGAGCGCGGCAATGACGTCGGTAGGGTTGACAAAGGCGCCGAGGTGTTAAGAGCCGGAGGCGTCGGCATGATTCTGGCCAACCAGGCCATTGACGGCTTCAGCACCATCGCCGACGTGCACGCCCTCCCTGCGTCGCATGTCAGCTACCACGCCGGAGACGCGATCATGAACTACATCAAGTCGACGGCGAGACCGATGGCGCAAATCATGTTCAGGGGGACGGTCCTCGGCACGTCGCCGGCCCCGGCTATCACTTCCTTCTCCTCGCGCGGGCCAAGCTTGCAGAACCCCGGCATTCTGAAGCCCGACATCACGGGCCCCGGCGTGAGCGTGCTCGCGGCGTGGCCATTCCAAGTAGGTCCGCCCTCGTTGGCCGGGGAGCACTCCGGACCGACCTTCAACTTCGAGTCCGGGACGTCCATGTCAGCGCCGCACCTCAGCGGCATTGCCGCGTTGATCAAGAGCAAATACCCGGACTGGTCGCCGGCGGCGATCAAGTCCGCCATCATGACAACGGCCGACAGCACGGACCGCTCCGGCATGCCGATAACGGACGAGAAGGGGACGGCGGCGGACCTCTTCGCCCTTGGTGCCGGCCATGTCGACCCGGACAAGGCCATGAACCCCGGCCTGCTGTACGACATCACCCCGGCAGATTACATCGGCTTCCTCTGCGGCATGTACACGGACAAGGAGGTCTCCGTGATCGCGCGCCGTGCCGTGGACTGCTCGGCCGTCGAGGTGATCCCGGACCGCCTTCTGAACTACCCGTCGATCTCCGTCACGTTCCCCTCGTCGTGGAACCCGATGAATCCGATGGTGGTGACACGCAAGGTGACGAACGTCGGAGAGGCGCCGGCGGTGTACTACCCACAGTTCGACCTGCCGGAAAACTCCATGAACGTCACCGTCATGCCGAGCTCGCTGCGGTTCACTGAGGCGAACCAGGTGAAAGATTTCAAGGTGACCGTGTGGCCGAGGACCAGCGGCGATGCAGTGGTGGTGCAGGGGGCGCTCCGGTGGGTGTCGGACAAGCACACCGTGAGGAGCCCCATGTCCGTCGCCTTCGCCGGACACTAGAGCACGATCAGCTTGACAATTTATTTTACTATACGCCAACCTTTTTTTTTGCGAGAGTACTATACGCCAACTTGATGCTACCATTTCCCCGAAAAAAAACCCTGATGCTACCTTTGTTTGTCAGGTTTTTGCTTCTTATGGGTTAGTTCGACATGATTGGGTTGACATGATAATGTAATGGTGCGTGTTTGACATAATTTGCTGTGAATTATAGCATGTTTGCGTTACCTATTTTATTAAAATTATCTCACAATTTGAAGGATTTGGTTACTTAATATTCGATTGAAATGGATATACAATAATTCTAAAAGAACAAATTTTATTTATATTCCATAATCATATCTAGTTTCACTCTAAAAATATATCTGAAAATTGTTGGAGTGAGAGATTCAATTAAATCATCCGGTAAAGAAAGTACCCATGCTTGCGAGTACAAATTAATATTCTGAGCTTTTCTACCACATTGGTATGCATGCTCAAATTTGTTATGGCGTAGTGTGTGTTCTTGGAATGGACATGACTAATTCCGTTTAGAAGTCAATAGTGTCTTTAATCACACATGGTTCAAAGATATAAAAATGTTTTCTAACATTATTATTAGATACTTGTTCGTGTGTTGTAAGGAGCATAAATATTCTAGTAGGTTAGCGTGTGATTTATTTGCCCATATTATTTGATTGTGTAAAAGCAATAAAATTAAATATTTGATAAACACTTGTTTGGTAAGCACTTGTTGATTTATCAAAGAAAACAAAATTTTATTTGATAAGTACATAAGAGATGGGGCACTTGAGGCAGTTTTCATTGAAAAAACCATATGTGAGCAAAAAAAGAGTAGAGAGGGAGGATGAACTATGTAAGGTTGGACAAAGGAGAAGGGGATGACAGAATCATACATTCTTTTTAAGTAAGATAAGTGCATGCCGGATCGGTGAGACCCATGCCCGGCAGGCGTCCTGGATAGGATCTCAGGTCTTAGATGTTAGGTTTGGCTGCGATGTCTGTTTGGTATTAGGCTCAGGCTATCTGCGCCTCTTCATCAGCTGGATAGAGATGCTTAGACGACGGCTTTTGTCTTACTGTTGTATTACTTTGTAAGGTCTTATGAGAATAATTAATAAAGTGACCGTATGCATCGTCCAGATGCAGAGGCCGGGGATCATCCTCCTTTTCTAAAAAAAAAGCTAGATGAAACCAGACATGGCCTCCAGATGCTCCATATCTCTCCCTCCCATGGCCTTCTGCATGTCCAACACAATCCCAAGTATGCAAAGAAAACACAAAGCCCAAATTTGAACAAATCGTATATGTGATTGAGTAAAGAAGAGGGGTAAGAATTGGATGACATATGTGGTCGCTACTGAGGTCGACTCTATAGAACTGCTCATGGACGAAGTGGGAGAAAGAAGGACAAAGGGCGTGTATGGGTTTCACATTTTATTTTACCCTTATTGCTTATATAGTTTTCGGCCCAGTTTTTCTTATAAATGAGGTCAACTTGTTTATGTTTTTTATCTGGTTTCCCTTACAAACTGAAACAAGAATTTCTTTGAATGAGATCAAATTCAGGTATGGACCTCTCTGTTGACTGTGAAAAAAAATAGTGTAATTTTCACAATCAACTACTCCCTCCATTTCTAAATATTTGTCTTTTTAGAGATTTTAAATGGACTATCACATACAGATGCATATAAACATATTTTAGACTATAGGTTAACTCATTTTGCTCCGTATGTAGTCACTTATTGAAATCTTTAGAAAAACAAATATTTAGGAATGAAGGAACTATAATTTATGCACATAATGTTCAATATTTGTCCATTCATTGCAGCGAACCTCCAGTGGACACGGCAAGGAGCAAGGGTGTGGTTAGATCGACTTGACGAAGTCTCAGTCAAGTGATAGAATATATATAAAAAGAAGGAAGAAAAATTTATACAATCTTCACATAAGATGTAACGAATATAGCATCGACTGGGTCAATTAAGATTTAGCAATCCCGTTTCCGGATCAAAGCTGCACAGTGCTATTTGCGGTTGCACCGTTGGCGGTGAGCTCCTTGATAAAGCCCACGAGCCTCTCGAATTCCGACGCCGAGGAGCCCCCTTCGGCGATGTCCGTCCTCACCTGCTGCGCCAGCGCCTGGGCCGACCTCCTTAGCTCGCCGGACTCCATGGCCTCCCTCACCATCCGTTCCACGACGGCCCTCTCGCACACGTCCTTCATGTCCAGCCCCGCCCCCCACACGGCGGCCGTGAACCGGCTGTTGATCTGCTGGTCCGCGAAGAACGGCCAGCACACCAGCGGCACGCCCTCGGCGATGCCCTCCAGCGTGGAGTTCCACCCGGCATGCGTCAGGAAGCACCCCACGGCGCGGTGCCGCAGCACGTCTCGCTGCGGCGCCCAGTCCACGACGCGCACCTTGCCCTTGCCCGCCGCGTCCACGGCTTCCTGGAGAGCGGCGCTCTGGCTCGCCCCGACCATGTCCGGCCGGAGCGCCCACATGAACGCGTAGTGGGCGCTGACGAGGCCGGACAGGAACTCGGCGAACTCCTCCCGCGAAATGGTTGCGAGGCTCCCCAAGCTCACGTACACGACGGACCGGTCCGCGTGCCCATCGAGCCACGTCGTACAGCCGTCGTCCTCGCGCCACAGGCTGGTGGCCGACGCCGGCGCGGCCGAGATGGCGTGGAGAGGGCCTATGGCGAAGACGTCGCGCATGTGGGGCGCGATGTGTGCGAGCGCCGACCGCTCCAGTGAGGCGGTCGTGTTGAATATGAGCGCCCGAGCCTTGCAGCTGTGAGCGGTGTACTTGGCGAGTGCCTGCAGCATGGGGTCGAGCTCGTCGGCCTCGGCGCCGTGGCCGCGGCAAGAACTTGGAAGATCTCGCCGCCGCAGGAAGCCCTCCATCCCCGGAACGCCACGGACCGGCTCGTCGAGGTCGGCGCCTACAGGGATCGGAACCTCGCCGAGCTCCACGAGCCTGGGCACAGAGAGGTAAGCCAAGATGCTGCACGCGCTCTCCGTGCGGAAAGCGAGCGCCGGCACGCCGAGCTCCTCGGCGATGTCGATGGCGAACGGCAGCAAGCCGTCGGCCACGACGCACGACACCGGCGGGAACCCGCCGTCGGCGTGGCTTCTAGCGGAGAGCGGCGGGGCGAGCAGGGCACGGTAGGCGGCGCTGGCGCTCGGCCTCAGGGACCTGCCGATCTCGCCGAGGTGGGCGACCGAGCGCGGGTGGTCGTCGGGGAGACCGTCCGGCACGGACGCGAAGCGGAGGCGTGGCGAAGCGGCGCGGTCGACCCGGCGGAGGTTGTGCTCCGTGTGCAGGAAGGTGACGTGGACGCCGGCGCCGAGGAGGCCCGCGAGGAAGGGGAGCATGGAGTTGATGTGGCCCTACAGCGGCCAGGGGAACACCAGCACGTGCACCGGCGCCATGTCCGTTGGCCTCTCCTCCATCGCCCGGTACTGCTTCTTCTTACCGCTGCGCGTCAAGTGCGTTCCGTCAAATCCAACTCAGCAAGCGCCGGAGGTTTCAGCTTTTCATGTTGATAAAGTATTTAATCGGCGAGCTGTTGCTGTGCCTGCTCTTTTGTTTGTCTGTTTTTTTTTCAAGTGGGAGCATCGCATTCCAGTTTCTGCTATACTTTACTCGCTGAAGGGCGAGCATGACCGCCGGCTCCTCCTTTTTCTTTTCCTTCGAATCCGCTGAAAGAGGCCGGCTAAGAATTACATACGGAATATATACTGATCAATTGACGGAGTTAATAAAATTGGAGAAACTATTACAAACATCACGTTTAGCTAACTTTGCTGAGTTCATGGGCAACAAGATTTGTTTCTCTAAAACAGTGCTCAAAACTATCGCCCAAAATTGGCATGCGATATGGTAGCCAGGAGAATTCACCAAAATCTTGTTGCAACCAGCTGTTTGCGCAAGCGACAGTCCAAATCGATGAGCAGTTGATTCAGCCATTAGAGCGCTTGCACTCCAATCAATCTTATAATTACCAGCCGCAATAAAAAAAAAACTCCTTTGAGTTTCTCAGTACAGCTACAATTGCAGCCTGTATTATAAAGTACATACACTGATTGATTAATTTTAGATTTGACCATCATGCCCTTCAAGCCGAAGAGGGGGGACTCAGACACCGTTCATAGAAAAAACAGGCAGACAAGCAAACAAAATGTCATATCGACTATGCAGTCGAATGTACCATCCATTACATTGTACTACGACCAACTCAAACTTATTTAGAATTTTCGAACAGGAAATTATAATTAGTTAACAACAGAGACTACACATGCATGCCCGGTGTCAGGCAGTTTGCGATGGCCCAGCCAGCCAATCCATGACTTTGTTATCCATGGTGCACTTACAGGGCTCCTGAGGATTAATGTTGTGTTCTCCACAATTTGAGCAATCCATGAACTCGCCGAGCTCAAACTTCGAGTTCCAGATAAAGGCCTTGAGCCGTGAAGCTTTATGAAGCACGCTGCTTGAGATGGCCGAGGTCTCATAACCTGATATATCCAGATACTCAAGCTCCTCTAGGCAATCCAGGAATTTTACTATTGCAGCACAGGACATATCAGAATTTGGTATCTCGAGCTTCTTCAGCCGCGGAAGGGACTCGCAAATTACGGAGGCCATATCTTCATCCACATAGAGAGCAAACACTTTCAGCTCCAGAAAATCTGGGCAACACTGGTGCACATGGAGGAGGACTTCATAATTAACAAGACTCTCATCCACCGCCATGCCTTTAAGTGACTGAAGTTTGCTGATCACCTCACAGAAGTCATCAGAAGTCACACATGTGGTAGGAAAGCTGAAATAGTGCAGGTTTGGGCTCCTGTATAAAACATCCGGAAAGGCATTTAGCTGCAATCAGATTTCGTAACGACCATAAGCATGCCCATAAAAATTTCCGTGTCAAACAAATGCCGTACTGCCACATATAAATTATATACCATAATACAACATACAGTCAGCAGCCTTGACGTGGCGGCTGACTGGATGCTGACTGGGCTGTTGACCAGTAAAAAAACAGTCCAGGGTTGTTTCTTGTCCGGTTTTGAAAGTTCAAGGTTGTAAAGTAGACAGTTTCATAGTTCAGGGTTGTATATTAGACTTTGGTGGTAGTGCAAGGTTGTAATATGGACTTTTCTCAAAACCAAATACACCTGAGTTTACAAAAATCATGTTAAATCAGTTTTGCAAGTTTGCGGGCTTTTCCACTGAAAATATCACAACCACAAATAAAAATGCACTAACAAATATCATTCATTAATGAATCCTTACCAGATTGTCAAAAGATGACATCAGAAGCAGTTTATAAACATCAA
This sequence comes from Triticum urartu, assembly GCF_056163025.1. Taxonomy (NCBI): domain Eukaryota; kingdom Viridiplantae; phylum Streptophyta; class Magnoliopsida; order Poales; family Poaceae; genus Triticum; species Triticum urartu. Next base: position 644,583,296 of record NC_141874.1, read on the forward strand.
GAACCAAATAATCAACTGACCAAGTAAAACTTCTGACTAATATCTAGATGAACTGCATAACCATGATATGTCTCATTGTTCCAAAAAGTAGATTACATGTGTACAGTAGGTGTGACTTGAATGTACATGTCATGCGACCAACCATTAATTCAAGAATATTGTTCAAGACAAAACAAACTTATAAGAATACCAGGGCATGAAATAAATGATAGGAACCAAACAAATTGCAAGAAGAAAAAAATAAACTTAACATATTAAAAGCTGAGAACACTGGCTTCTTTTGTGATTTGCAAAGCGGAATCACCTTAACATGTTGTATGATATACTGTAATAACTTAAGAAGTCATCAATTATTCAGTTCTCACGGGGAAATTTAATTCATGAAACACAATATTCACACCCCTGCTTCTCTTTCTTACTTTCAGTTATTTTCTAAAATGTACCAAACTAACATTGCATGTGCACAATAGGAAGATTGCCTAGGATGGTTGGTTTACCATCAATCATGATATGCAAATGTATAGATGACTTCCAATGACAAAGAAGCAAGCTGTGAGGATGGTTATAAGGAAAGGCAAGGGATACAGAGTCAACAAGTAGGAGGTGGTGAGAAGGCGAACCGTAAACAGCAAGCCTGAGCTGGTGAGGTGCAGCAAGGATGTAAGTATGCAGCTCAGTACTTCAAGAATTTATCAAGGAGTGCTAGAATGGAACACATAGAATGGACGAAACATGTCAAGCAAGGGGGTAGGAGACAATTGCAGTTCAACAGCGTCATCTAGTAAAATGCAAGCAGTGGAATCCCACAGGGGACAGCGTCATGTAAAACCATTCGAATAATGACAGATACAACATGCGTTGTAAGGCTCTCATATTACTGAGTAAAAACAGATATGTTGAATAATTAACAAGAAATACATCAGCTTAAAACATCTACTAATAACAAATCTAAAAAAATGGCATGCTAGCTTCAGCGTTACAGCCACCACGTGCCACATTGACTGGCATACCTCATCTGTAAAACCATCATCCCTCATCTTTCATGTAACTGATTTATTAACTTATGATAGTTAAAGGACCACAATTTTCAAATACAAGTCCAAGAACTTAATTGGCAATTGAAAGCTGTAACTGCCAGAAGCACTTCAATTTCATTATGATTCACCAAAACATTGTCAACAAAAAAGAACATAAGTTTATTATGAGTCCATTGGGAACGATTATTTTCATTGTTCGAATCATGTAAACTGCAGATCCCTCTTCAATTGCACTTTTATCCCTATGGTAACCTAATATTCCCGGTGGCAAATTCCCTCTTCAATTTCACTATTACCACTGCCAGTGGCACTTCATTTTCATCATGATTCAACAAAACATTGTCAGTAAATAAATACTCCCTTCGTCCCATAATGTAAGACGTTTTTTGACACTACACCAGTGTAAAAAACGTCCTATATTATGGGACGGAGGGAGTAGAAGTTTATTATGAGCCCACTGGGAATGATAAGTTTCATTATTCGAATCATGTAAACTGCAAACTCCCTCTTCAATTTCACTACTGTCCCCTCTGGTAACTTCTACACATATGAGGTAGAAAAACAATACCAACATAATAACTACATAAACATAGCAATTGAAATAAAAGCTGTCTATAAGATTGTGTTCCAGAGCATTCGGGGTTCTACAGACTAGGTTACAAAGTATCAAATTCACTTGGATACTTGAAAAAAAATCTTTGTTAAAAAAGGATTAGTTAAATTTAAACAAAAATGTGTGAAAACCTAAAAAAATATCACAGAAATTAATAGCAATTTCACTCCATTCAAGTTTAATGACATGACACTACACCATTCGAACTGACAAAACAATCTAAAAATGAAATATCAGTAGCTACTCCATAAGAATAAAAATTCAAACAAGAAACTCATCACGTTAATATGAATTTGATGGTAATGTTGCCAAAGTTCTATAAAATGAACATTCAGAAACTTGGAGGCCCCTTATGGATTTACACCTGAACAATCATAATCCTAATTAGATCATGTCAAATCCTATGGAGTAGTGCTGACCCATAAAAAATGCTGGGAATTAAAAGAGACATTTTGCGCAAACACGCATTACACAGCTACGTTACTAGAATCCTCAATTGCAGTACAGAAAAATGTGATTAGTACAAATTTACAGGCAAAGTTTCACTTTATCAGTATAGTTATATTTAGTTCTACACGGATCAACCGATCATATGAGTTATCACAGAAAATAACAAAATTAATTAGTTAATCGAATACAAGAAGGTATGGCAGTAGGATAACCTAACCAATTTTGTGCAGTAAATGACTACAGCGGAATGAACATCACAGGGACCACGCAAACAAGATTGCAGGAACAAGGACAAAGAAGCTTCACCTCTCGGCGAGGAACATGAGGTGCCCTTCATCGGCAAACTCCGGGAGGAGCACAGCCTCCATCCGACCATCTGCCCGCGTTGCGGCGACCTCAAGGTCGCCGGTGAGAGCGTCCTGGACGGAGATGCTCCCTCTGGTGGCACCGGACCCAGCCGCGCGCCGGGCGGAGGTCCGGGCTGTCCAGTCCCGGAGATCAACGCGGCGCCATGCGAGCGGGTCGCGAGCGGCGGCCCACCACGCAGAGCAGGTACGGGGTGCGCCGCCAGAAAGTAAATCGGGGGCGCCCACGCGGGACATAATCGCCACAAGGAGGTCGTGCTGCAGCTCCCCCCACGACCGGACCGCCGGCGGCGCCATGGACGGTCGGAGAGCGGTAGGTTTCCTTTTTCTTTCGCAAATGGAGAGGTAGGTTGTGGGGGTGTACCAGCAAGAATGCCGACCGTGCCTAAGTTTTCCTTTTACAAATATAACCTTAGAGCATCTCTAGCACATCCCGGCCATCCGGTATAATAACCGCCGAACGAAGGCAATTTTGCCGGCTAGATAGATCTCGTATAATTGACCATTTCGAAAAAAAGTTACGGATTTTGTGTACTTCGTTCGTTTCCGCCATATTTACAAGATTCACCCTTGTTTTTGTCGGATCCTCTCTCCTTGGCACGAACCAACTTTCATTCCCGCCTCCCGCGCCGCCGCCACCGCCTCTAATCTTGTCTTCGACCTTGTTGTCCGGCCACGTGACGCAGGAAACCAACCGGATGGAGTACCCGCAGCCATCGAGTGCCCCTTATCATGCGCCGCTGCCACCTCCAAAGTTGTCTCTTCATCCGCCCGCGCTTTCCACGGTCGTTCATGTCGGCGCCGGCGCGGCTCCACCCTCTTTCGGCCTCGGTCTGATTCCTCCTGTCAAGGCCGACGGTGGGAGGAACAAGACCGACTGCACCGGCCCAGCCGGTGCATAGGTGAAGCCCCCGAGGAAGAAGGTGATCGCGACAAGAGGCCGAGCTCCTCCTACACCTCCGACTGACCAAGTTCTCCCCAATCACAACCACTCCACAGGATCACGCCCACCATGTGTTCGATGAAATGTCTGGGACGTACATTTTTTTCTTTTGCTTCATTTTGCTTTCGTGATCTTTGCTTTGAGTTTGAAGCACTTGTTTGAGCTTTGCCCGTTGAATTTTATAGCCAAAGCATGCACTCACCATATCCTGAAAAGTTGATCGGGCATTTGTAAGGTTAAACTTGTTACCTCATATTTTGTGCATGATTTTGGATGTGATAAACTAGTATGATGATAAACTAGTGATGTATATATAAATTTTGTGTACTCATATGCAAGCACTTGTCAATATTTGTCGTATGAGTTTTTTTGGGGTATCGCGAGGCCTCCGGTGCGGAACAGATCCCGTAAACTCGTCCTACAAATGTTTTGCAGGACGGGTTTACGTTCCACCGAAGGGCTCGCGGTACCACAATTTTTTTTACAGGCGCCCATAAAGGATCTTTGTGGGACGGAGGTGTACCGAATCTGCTAGAGATCCTCTTAGGGCATCTCCATTGCGGACCCTCAAACCGTCTGTGTCCGTCCGGACGCACGATTTTTGCCATCCAACAACACTAGTATGTATCTGTCCACGGCCGGTCCGAATGTCTATTTCCCACAAACTGGAGGCAAACTCGGGCGTCTTTGCGGGAGTCCATACACCAATCACGTAGGACTCCGACATCTTAGGCCCACTGAAATCCCCTTCCCGATCCCCTTTTATTCCAGTCCACCACTTCTTCCCCTTCCCTTCATCTACACCTCTGTCATCGGTAGCCGCCGCTATACCTTTTCGTCCACGTCCCAGCCATCCTCAGGCATCCACAGACCCCGCCCACAAGACTGCCGGCCTTGGACGACACCGTTGTCCACCCAGGAATCCCTGCAGTCAGGTACCCTCCGCATCCCTGTCAACACCGTTCATAGCGGACACCCCATCCGACAGGTGTTCTATCAAATGCCATTGAGTTTTTTTTGAACTTCTTATTGTTCTAGAGAAGGACGATAGCGGGGTACTCGATGTACGAGGATGAGTTGTTGTGCGATGCGTGGTTGACCGTTTTTAGGACTTTGTAGGCATGAACATTGGCCCCGCCTTTGGGCAAAGCGTGCATACTTTGTTTCATGGGAGAAAGAACTCCCTACAACATGCACGTCATCCATGCATGCAATGTGAAGTCGGTAACGCATCGATGGCACACCATATGCAACTCTGTCATGAAGTTTTGGCGGTGCAATTCACCAAGTGGAGACAAGGTGGCAATTGGGCACGTGAGCCATTGAGAGAATAAGTGTTGCTTTCTGTTACTCTACACGTTGATTAATTCATTCATTCACTTAATGTTGATGTACACGTTGTATAGCCTGCTCATGATGCCATGACGTACTATAGGACCGAGGGCAGGCCATTCGTGTACATATATCGTTGGATGAAACTCAAGGGGTACTTTATGTGGGACGACATGTGTCGGTTCTGGCACCCAATTATCTCATTGAAGTTGAAGTATTGTTGTACTAGAGATATTTGAACTAATGTTGTACTAGTGTTGCGGGCTATTTTTTATAAATTATATATGAATTTTGCTTAATTTCATCATGTTTGCATGAATTTCATCTAGTTTGTTGAAATCCACTTTGAAACGTATGCGGCTACAGTTAGATGACCAATTCTCACATCAGTGTTCACAGACTGGTCCCCACTAATTCGTGGACGAATAAAGTATCCAGTTTGAAGGCCATCGTTGGAGATGCCCTTATGCCTATTTACATGTTAAAAATACCCACTCCAAAATTGATAGCCACGAATGCCTTAGCATCTCCAGCCCATCCCATATAATTTAACTCTTTAGGTCTCCTTTGATTCATAAAATGAGAATATCATAGGAACAGGAAACCCATAGGAAGTGAGATGGCATGTATTTTATTGCGTACATGGAACGGGGAATAAGATGTCACTTGATTCATAGGGTAGGAATTTAGGGCATCTCCAACGGCAACTCGCAAATTTTCTCCCGCATCCGTCCGCGGACAGGGGGGACAGCCCGCAGACACGGATGCGGGAGGCAGCCATCCAACCATAGCGGCATATATTTTTACAATAGTTCGAACCAGCCGGACGAGATTCGTGCAAACCGAGCGAATTTTGATATAAACACGACGAATTTCATTTGAAATAGGATAATTCGTACATAAAATTGGACGATATTTCATTCGGTGAACTAAAAGCCTTAAAATAAATTTCTAATCTACCTTATACTTGACGGTGACCTCATAGGGTATGTCGGGCTAGCCGGCGGCTCCTCCTCCGTCATGGTCGCCCGATTCGGCGTTGGAGTCGGGCTTCGGGCGGCGGCATTGCGGCAGGGCTTTGGGTGGCGAAGAGCGCTAAGGGGATGCTGGCTCCGGCTTCACAGGAATGAGCATCCCCAGTGGTGGAGCCAGGCCATTGAGGTGGGGCACGGAGCGACGGAGCATCAGCTCCATCTGTCCCTTGTACTCCATGTCGGTGGCGGCATACACCTAGCCTACCACCGCTGACGGGGCGGTTGCTGGTGCTTCGGCGGCTGGCCCTCCTTGTCGCCGGAAGATATGACGATCTCCGCCTTTGTCGAGGAGCCGCCTGGCGATGTGGATGACGGCCCTGGAGTTCGAGGGCGGCGGCGCCACATTCCGCCTGAGCCCACCCCAAAACGGTCACCTGCCGGCGTCGATGCCCATGACTTACCCATCGCCGAAGTTGTGCAGGGAAATGGGCAGGAAGAGGAGAGGAGGAGGAGGATAGTTTGCGATGTGGACGGCGCTGGAGCGCGGCTTATATAGCCGCGACCAGGCCATGCGAAGGGCCGGTCAGCCGCTTCAACGTGGCGCAACAGCCAGATTCTGTTCCTCGGGAAGCTGCATTCGCATTGAAGCAGTAGCTTCCAAGAGGCCGCGTCAGTCAGCGCCGCCTCCCTCCCTCCAGCCACATCATGGCATCAACACCGGCCACTGCGTGCTCTGGGCCGACATGAATGCGGCGTGGTAAGCGTCGCGTGCATCAGAAGGAGAGGCCAAGAGGTGTGGGTGGGGGTTTGGGGGGGCCAAGGCTGTCAGAAGTGGGCATGGCAGCGGACCTGACTCCCACAAAGCCCTCCCTGATAACCCACAAGTATGGGGGATCGCAACAGTTTTCGAGAGTAGAGTATTCAACCCAAATTTATTGATTCGACACAAGGGGAGCCAAAGAATATTCTCAAGTATTAGCAGCTGAGTTGTCAATTCAACCACACCTAGAAAGTTATTATCTGCAGCAAAGTGTTTAGAAGCAAAGTAATATGATAATTAGCAAAAGGTAACGGTAGCAAAAGTAATATTTTTGGTATTTTGTAGTGATGATAACAATAGCAACGGAAAAGTAAATAAGCGAAGAACAATATAGGGAAAGCTCATAGGCAATGGATCGGTGATAGAGAATTATGCCGGATGCGGTTCATCATGTAACAGTCATAACCTAGGGTGACACAAAACTAGCTCCAATTCATCAATGTAATGTAGGCATGTATTCCGAATATAGTCATACGTGTTTATGGAAAAGAACTTGCATGACATCTTTTGTCCTACCCTCCCGTGGTAGCGGGGTCCTAGTGGAAACTAAGGGATATTAAGGCCTCCTTTTAATAGAGTACCGAACCAAAGCATTAACACATAGTGAATACATGAAGTCCTCAAACTATGGTCATCACCGGGAATGGTCTCCCGATTATTGTCACTTCGGGGTTGCCGGATCATAACACATAGTAGGTGACTATAGACTTGCAAGATAGGATCAAGAACTCACATATATTCATGAAAACATAATAGGTTCAGATCTGAAATCATGGCACTCGGGCCCTAGTGACAAGCATTAAGCAGCAAAGTCATAGCAACATCAATCTCAGAACATAGTGGATACTAGGGATCAAACCCTAACAAAACTAACTCGATTACATGATAAATCTCATCCAACCCATCACTGTCCAGCAAGCCTACGATGGAATTACTCACGCACGGCGGTGAGCATCATGAAATTGGTGATGAAGGATGGTTGATGATGACGATGGCGACGGATTCCCCTCTCCGGAGCCCCGAACGGACTCCAGATCAGCCCTCCCGAGAGAGTTTAGGGCTTGGCGGCGGCTCCGTATCATAAAACGCAATGAATCCTTCTCCTCTATTTTTTCTCCCCGAATACGAATATATGGAGTTGGAGTTGAGGTCGGTGGAGCTCTAGGGGGCCCACGAGGGAGGGGGCGCCCCCCCACCCTCGTGGCTAGGGTGTGGGGCCCCTGGCCTTGATTCTTTGCCAGTATTTTTTATTATTTCCAAAAATAATCTTCGTGGAATTTCAGGTCATTCCGAGAACTTTTGTTTCTGCACATAAATAACACCATGGCAATTCTGCTGAAAACAACGTCAATCTGGGTTAGTTCCATTCAAATCATGTAAGTTAGAGACCAAAACAAGGGCAAAAGTGTTTGGAAAAGTAGATACGATGGAGACATATCAACTCCCCCAAGCTTAAACCTTTGCTTGTCCTCAAGCGATTCAGTTGACAAACTGAAAGTGATAAAGAAAAACCTTTACAAACTCTGTTTTGCTCTTGTTGTTGTAAATATGTAAAGCCAGCATTCAAGTTTTCAGCAAAGATTATGAACTAACCATATTCACAATAACTCTTAGGTCTCATGTTTACTCATATCAATAGCATAATCAACTAGCGAGCAATAATAATAAATCTTGGATGACAACACTTTCTCAAAACAATCATAATATGATATAACAAGATGGTATCTCGCTAGCCCTTTCCGAGACCGCAAAACATAAATGCAGAGCACCTTTAAAGATCAAGGACTGACTAGACATTGTAATTCATGGTAAAAAAGATCCAGTCAAGTCACACTCAATGTAAACTAACAGTAATGAATGCAAATGACATCGGTGCTCTCCAACTGGTGCTTTTTAATAAGAGGATGATGACTCAACATAAAAGTAAATAGATAGGACCTTCGCAGAGGGAAGCAGGGATTTGTAGAGGTGCCAGGGCTCGATTTTGAAATAGAGGTGAATAATATTTTGAGCAGTATACTTTCATTGTCAACATAACAACCAAGATATGGCGATATCTTCCATGCTACACACATTATAGGCGGTTCCCAAACAGAATGGTAAAGTTTATACCCCCCTCCACCAAGAAGCATCAATCCATGGCTTGCTCGAAACAACGAGTGCCTCCAACTAACAACAGTCCTGGGGGAGTTTTGTTTGCAATTATTTTGATTTTATTTGCATAAAGCATGGGACTGGGCATCCCGGTGACCAGCAATTTTCTCGTGAGTGAGGAGCGGAGTCCACTCCTCTTGAGAATAACCCACCTATCATGGAAGATACGGACATCCCTAGTTGATACATGAGCTATTCGAGCATACAAAACAGAATGTTTATTTGAAGCTTTAGAGTTTGGCACATACAAATTTACTTGGAACGGCAGGTAGATACCGTATATAGGTAGGTATGGTGGACTTATATGGAATAACTTTGGGGTTTATGGGATTGGATGCACAAGCAGTATTCCCGCTTAGTACAGGTGAAGGCTAGAAAAAGACTGGGAAGCGACCAGCTAGAGAGCGACAACAGTCATGAACATGCATTAAAATTAATCAACACCGAATGCAAGCATGAGTAGGATATAATGCACCATTAACATAAATATCGTAGAGGCTATGTTGATTTTGTTTCAACTACATGCGTGAACATGTGCCAAGTCAAGCCACTCGAATAATTCAAAAGAGGATACCACCCTACCATACCACATCACAACCATTTTAATAGCATGTTGGCACGCAAGGTAAACCATTATAAACTCCTAGCTAATTAAGCATGGCATAAGCAACTATAATCTCTAATTTTCATTGCAAACATGTTTATTCATAATAGGCTGAATCAGGAACGATGAACTAATCATATTTACAAAAACAAGAGAGGTCAAGTTCATACCAGCTTCTCCCATCTTAATCAGTCCATCATATATCGTCATAATTGCCCTTCACTTGCACGACCGAATGATGTGAATAATAATAGCAGTGCACATGCATTGGACTAAGCTGGAATCTGCAAGCATTCAATAAACAGGAGAAGACAAGGCAATATGGACTCTTGGTTAAATCAACAATAATGCATATAGGAGTCACTTCAACAATTTAATTATGGTCTTCTCCTATCGACCCCCAAATAAAAGAAAAGAAATAAAACTATTTACACGGGAAAGCTCCCAACAAGTAAAAGAAGAACAGGAAATCTTTTTGAGTTTTCTTTTTAATTACTACTACAAGCATGGAAATTAAAGCTAGCTAAAAGCTACAACTTTTTTTTTGTTTTTCTTAAGGTTTATCAAACACACAAGAAGAAAGCATAAAAAGGAAATAAACTAGCATGGATATTACAATGAAAAAGTATGATCACCGACAACTAGCAATGAGTGTGTGAACATGAATGTAATGTCGGTGGGAAATACGTACTCCCCCAAGCTTAGGCTTTTGACCTAAGTTGGTCTAATGCCACGGACGGCCTGGCGGATATCCAAAGTTGTAGTTGGGGTCATACTGAGATGCAACAGTCATTGCATCGTGGGTTGCATCTTGGAGGCGAGCTATCTCAGCCCTCCTCTTATACTCTTCCGCCTCCTCTCTGGTTATAAAATATCTCCCTTTTGTCTGAAAGTCAAAGAAAGTAGAAGCAGTGAGAGCGACGTGATAGGTGCGTCGTCTGTCAAAGATTAGTCGGTACTGGAGGAACTGATCGTTCCTCTCAACAAAATGATGACGAACCATAGCCTCATAATCCAAATAAGCAGGAGGCAACTCAATATCATCCTCACGTATGGTTATACCAAGAAAATTACCTATATGGGTTGCATAAATTCCACCAAAGAAATCTCCATTAAATCTATTATGATGCAACCTACGTGCAACAATGGCTCCCAAATTATAAGATTTATCTCCTAACACAGCACTCCTAAGAATACTGAGGTCAGGGACACACATATGACATGCTTCATCTTTACCATTTATGCACCTACCTATGAAGAGAGCAAAATAATGTATAGTGATACGTCTCCAATGTATCTATAATTTTTGATTGCTCCATGCTATATTATCTACTGTTTTGGACTATATTGGGCTTTATTTTCCACTTTTATATTATTTTTGGGACTAACCTATTAACCGGAGGCCCAGCCCAGAATTGTTGTTTTTTGCCTATTTCAGTGTTTCGAAGAAACAGAATATCAAACGGAGTCCAATCTGAATAAAATCTTCGGGAACGTGATTTTCTCACCGAACGTGATCCAGGAGACTTGGACCCTGCTCCAAGGAACAAAAGAGGCGGTCACGAGGGTGGGGGGCGCCCCCCCTAGGGCGCCCCCTGCTCGTGGGCCCCTCATTGCTCCTCCGGCGTACTTCTTCCCCCTATATATACACACATACCCCCAAAAGATCAGAACGGGAGCCAAAAACCTAATTCCACTGCCGCAACTTTCTGTATCCATGAGATCCCATCTTGGGGCCTGTTCTGGAGCTCCAACGGAAGAGGTCCGTCATCACGGAGGGCTTCTAGATCATCATAGCCTCTCCGATGAAGTGTGAGTAGTTTACCTCAGACCTTCGGGTCCATAGTTAGTAGCTAGATGGCTTCTTCTCTCTCTTTGAATCTCAATACAAAGTTCTCCCCCTCTCTCATGGAGATCTATTCGATGTAATCTTCTTTTTGCGGTGTGTTTGTTGAGACCGATGAATTGTGGGTTTATGATCAAGTCTATCTATGAATAATATTTGAATCCTTTCTGAATTCTTTTATGTATGATTGGTTATCTTTGCAAGTCTCTTCAAATTATCCGTTTGGTTTGGCCAACTAGATTGGTAGTTCTTGCCATGGGAGAAGTGCGTAGCTTTGGGTTCGATCTTGCGGTGTCCTTACCCAGTGACAGAAGGGGCAGCAAGGCACGTATTGCATCATTGCCATCGAGGATAACAAGATGGGGTTTATTTCATATTGCATGAATTTATCTCTCTACATCATGTCATCTTGCTTAAGGCGTTACTCTGTTTTTAACTTAATACTCCAGATGCATGCTGGATAGCGGTCGATGAGTGGAGTAATAGTAGTAGATGGAGAATCGTTTCGATCTACTTGTCACGGACGTGATGCCTATATACATGATCATGCCTAGATATTCTCATAACTATGCTCAATTCTGTCAATTGCTCAACAGTAATTTGTTCACCCACCATAGAATACCTATGCTCTTGAGAGAAGCCACTAGTGAAACCTATGGCCCTCGGGTCTATTCTCATCATATCAATCTCCATCACTTTAATCTTGCTTTGGTTTTTTACTTTGCTTTTACTTTTTACTTTGCATCTTTATACCAAAAAAACCAAAAATATTATATCTATCAGATCTCACTCTCGTAAGTGACCGTGAAGGGATTGACAACCCCTAATTGCGTTGGTTGCGAGTAGCTATAGCTTTGTACAGGTACGAGGGACTTGAGCATGGCCTCCTATTGGATTGATACCTTGGTTCTCAAAAACTGAGGGAAATACTTACGCTACTCTGCTACATCATCCCTTCCTCTTCGGGGAAAACCAACGCAAGATCAAGACGTAGCAAGAAGGATTTCTGGCGCCGTTGCCGGGGATTCTACGCAAAAAGTCAACATACCAAGTACCCATCACAATCCCTATCTCTCGCATTACATTATTTGCCATTTGCCTCTCGTTTTCCTCTCCCCCCAATTCACCCTTGCCGTTTTATTCGCCCTCTCTCTCTCTCTATCCTCCCTCTCTATTTGCCTGTTTTGCCCGCTTGCTTTTTGTTTGCTCGTGTGTTAGATTGCTTGTTTGTCGCGATGGCTCAAGATACTACCAAATTGTGTGACTTCACCAATACCAATAATAATGATTTCCTTAGCACTCAGAATGCTCCTCTTACCAATGCTGAATCTTGTGAAATTAATACTGCTTTGTTGAATCTTGTTATGAAAGATCAATTCACCGGCCTTCCTAGTGAAGATGCCGCTACTCATCTGAATAGCTTTGTTGATTTATGTGATATGCAAAAGAAAAAAGATGTCAATAATGATGTCGTTAAATTGAAGCTATTTCCTTTTTCGCTTAGAGATCGTGCTAAAGCTTGGTTTTCGTCTTTGCCTAAGAATAGTATTGATTCATGGAACAAGTGCAAAGATGCTTTTATCTCTAAGTATTTTCCTCCCGCTAAGATCATCTCTCTTAGAAATGATATTATGAATTTTAAACAACTTGATCATGAACATGTTGCACAAGCTTGGGAGAGAATGAAATTAATGATACGTAATTGCCCTACTCATGGTTTGAATTTGTGGATGATTATACAAAATTTTTATGCCGGATTGAATTTTGCTTCTAGAAATCTTTTAGGTTCGGCCGCGAGAGGACTTTTATGGAAATCACTTTAGGAGATGCTACTAAACTCCTAGATAATATTATGGTTAATTATTCTCAATGGCATACTGAAAGAACTTCTAATAAAAAAGTGCATGCGATAGAGGAAATCAATGTGTTGAGTGGAAAGATGGATGAACTTATGAAATTATTTGCTACTAAGAGTGTTTCTTCCGATCCTAATGATATGCCTTTGTCTACTTTGATTGAGAATAACAATGAATCTATGGATGTGAATTTTGTTGGTAGGAATAATTTTGGTAACAACGCTTATAAAGGGAATTTTAATCCTAGGCCATATCCTAGTAATCCTTCTAATAATTATGGGAATTCCTACAACAACTCTTATGGAAATTATAATAAGATGCCCTCTGAATTTGAGAATAGTGTTAAAGAATTTATGAATTCACAAAAGAATTTTAATGCTTTGCTTGAGGAGAAATTGCTTAAAGTTGATGATTTGGCTAGAAACGTTGATGGAATTTCTCTTGAGGTTGATTCTTTAAAGCTTAGATCTATTCCTCCTAAACATAGCAATGAGTCTCTTAAAGCCATGAGAATTTCCATTGATGAGTGCAAAGAAAGAACCGCTAGGATGCGTGCTTCCAAAGATGCCTTTATTAAAGCGTGTTCTTCCAATTCCTATGAAAATAGAGATGAGATCTAAAAGTTATTGATGTGTCCCCTATTAAATCTTTGTTTTGCAATATAAATCTTGATGAAACTGAATATGATCTTCCTTTACCTAGAAGGCGTTCTAAAAATTCGGAGTATTTAGATCTTAATAATGAAATTGATGAAAGTGGGATTGAAAGAAATAAAAATCTAGATGTTGCTAAACCCACTATATTGGATTTCAAGGAATTTAATTATGAAAGTTGCTCTTTAATTGATTGTATTTCCTTGTTGCAATCCGTGCTAAATTCTCCACATGCTTATAGTCAAAATAAAGCCTTCACCGAACATATTGTTGATGCCTTGATGCAATCTTATGAAGAAAAACTTGTGTTGAAAGTTTCTATCCCTAGAAAACTCTATGATGAGTGGGAACCAACTATGAAAATTAAAATTAAAGATCATGAGTTTTATGCTTTGTGTGATTTGGGAGCTAGCGTCTCTACTATTCCCAAGACTTTGTGTGATTTGCTAGATTTCCGTAATTTTGATGATTGCTCTCTAAACTTGCATCTTGTGGATTCCACTATTAATAAACCTATGGGAAGGATTAATGATGTTCTTATTGTTGCAAATAGGAATTATGTGCCCGTATATTTCATTGTTCTTGATATAGATTGCAATCCTTCTTGCCCTATTATTCTTGGTAGACCTTTCCTTAGAACGGTTGGTGCGATTATTGATATGAAGGAAGGGAATATTAGATTTCAATTTCCATTAAAAAAGGGCATGGAACACTTTCCAAGAAAGAAAATAAAATTACCATATGAAACTATCATGAGAGCCACTTATGGATTGCCTACCAAAGATGGCAATACCTAGATCTATCCTCGCTTTTATGCCTAGCTAGGGGCGTCAAACGATAGCGCTTGCTGGGAGGCAACCCAATTTTATTTTTATTCCTTGCTTTTTTGTCCTGCTGAGTAATAAATAAATTATTTAGCCTCTGTTTTTGTTGTGTTTTTTGTGTTTAATTAGTGTTTGTGCCAAGTAGAACCGTTGGGAAGACTTGGGGAAAGTCTTGTTGAACTTGCTGTAAAAAACAGAAACTTTAGCGCTCACGAGAACTGCTGTCATTTTTATTTGAAGAGTGATATTTAGTTACTTCTTTTTTCATATGATTAATAGATAAATTCCTCACGTCCAGCAATTTATTTTAGAATTTTTGGGGTTTCATATCTTGCGCTAGCTACAGATTACTACAGACTGTTCTGTTTTTGACAGATTCTGTTTTTTGTGTGTTGTTTGCTTATTTTGATGAATCTATGGTTAGTAAAATAGTTTATAATACATAGAGAAGTTGGAATACAGTAGGTTTAACACAAATATAAATAAAGAACGAGTTCATTACAGTACCTTGAAGTGGTCTTATGTTTTCTTTCGCTAACGGAGCTCACGAGTTTTCTATTTTGAGTTTTGTGTTGTGAAGTTTTCAAGTTTTGGGTGAATTATTTTGATGGATCATGGAACAAGAAGTGGCAAGAGCCTAAGCTTGGGGATGCCCATGGCACCCTCAAGATAATCCAAGGACACCAAAAAGTCAAAGCTTGGGGATGCCCCGGAAGGCATCCCCTCTTTCGTCCACTTCCATCGGTAATTTACTTGGAGCTATATTTTTATTCACCAACATGATATGTGTTTTGCTTGGAGCGTCTTGTATTATTTGTGTCTTTGTGTCTTAGTATGCCACAATCATCCTTGCTGTACACACCTTTTGAGAGAGCCATACATGAATTAAAATTTGATAGAATACTCTATGTGCTTCACTTATATCTTTTGAGCTAAGTAGCTTTGCTCTATGTGCTTCACTTATATCTTTTGAGCTAGATAGTTTTGCTCTATGTGCTTCACTTATATCTTTTGAGCGTTATAATTTTGCTCTATGTGCTTCACTTAGATCTTTTAGAGCACCTTGGTGGAATTGTTTTAAAGAAACTATTGATCTCTCATGCTTCACTTAAATTATTTTGAGAATCTCTTAATAGCATGGTAATTTGCTTAATAATAATATGCTTGGTATTCAAGATTTGTGAAACTTTCTTTTGAGTGTGTTGAATACTAAGAATAGATTGAAGCATGATAATTGTTTTGAGATATGGAGGTGATAATATTAAAGTCATGCTAGTTGAGTAGTTGTGAATTTAAAGAATACTTGTGTTAAAGTTTGTGATTCCCGTAGCATGCACGTATGGTGAACCGTTATGTGACGAAGTCGGAGCATGATTTATTTATTGATTGTCTTCCTTATGAGTGGTGGTCGGGGATGAGCGATGGTCTTTTCCTACCAATCTATCCCCCTAGGAGCATGCGCGTAATACTTTGCTTTGATAACTTCTAGATTTTTGCAATAAGTATATGAGTTCTTTATGACTAATGTTGAGTCCATGGATTATACGCACTCTCACCCTTCCACCTTTGCTAGCCTCTCTAATACCGCGCACCTTTCGCTGGTATCATACACCTACCATATACCTTCCTCAAAACAGCCACCGTACCTACCTATCATGGCATTTCCATAGCCATTCCAAGATATATTGCCATGCAACTTTCCACCATCTAGTTCATCATGACATACTCCATCATTGTCATATTGCATATCCTGGTACACCACCGGATGCATTCACATAGAGTCATATTTTGTTCTAAGTATAGAGTTGTAATTGTTGAGTTGTAAGAAAAATAAAAGTGTGATGATCATCATTATTAGAGCATTGTCCCAAGTGAGGAAAGAATGATGGAGACTATGATTCCCCCATAAGTCGGGATGAGACTCCGGACGAAAAATAAATAAAAGAGGCCAAAAAAGCCTAAATAAAAAGAGGCCATAAATAAAAAAAGAGAAGAGAAAAGGCCCAAACAAAAAATATATAAATAAAAAAATGAGAGAAAAAGAGAGAAGGGACAATGTTACTATCCTCTTACCACACTTGTGCTTCAAAGTAGCACCATGTTCTTCATATAGAGAGTCTCATATGTTATCACTTTCATATACTAGTGGGAATCTTACATTATAGAACTTGTCTTGTATATTCCAATGATGGGCTTCCTCAAATTGCCCTAGGTCTTCATGAGCAAGCAAGTTGGATGCACACCCACTTAGTTTCTTTTTGAGCTTTCTTATACTTATAGCTCTAGTGCATCTGTTGCATGACAATCCCTACTCACTCACATTGATATCTATTGATGGGCATCTCCATAGCCCGTTGATATGCCTAGTTGATGTGAGACTATCTTCTCCTTTTTGTCTTCTCCACAACCACCATCCTATTCCACCTATAGTGCTATATCCATGGCTCACGCTCATGTATTGCGTGAAGATTGAAAAAGTTTTGAAAAAGTTAGAGTATGAAACAATTGCTTGGCTTGTCATCGGGGTTGTGCATGATTTAAATACTTTGTGTGGTGAAGATAGAGCATAGCCAGACTATATGATTTTGTAGGGATAACTTTCTTTGGCCATGTTATTTTGAGAAGACATAATTGCTTGGTTAGTATGCTTGAAGTATTTTTTTATATGTCAATATAAACTTTTGTCTTGAATCTTTCTAATCTGAATATTCATACCACAATTAAGAAGATTTGCATTGAAATTATGCCAAGTAGCACTCCGCATCAAAAATTCTCTTTTTATCATTTACCTACTCGAGGATGAGCATGAATTAAGCTTGGGGATGCCTGATACGTCTCCAACGTATCTATAATTTTTGATTGCTCCATGCTATATTATCTACTGTTTTGGACTATATTGGGCTTTATTTTCCACTTTTATATTATTTTTGGGACTAACCTATTAACCGGAGGCCCAGCCCAGAATTGCTGTTTTTTTGCCTATTTCAGTGTTTCGAAGAAACGGAATATCAAACGGAGTCCAAACGGAATAAAATCTTCGGGAACGTGATTTTCTCACCGAACGTGATCCAGGAGACTTGGACCCTGCTCCAAGGAACAAAAGAGGCGGTCACGAGGGTGGGGGGCGCCCCCTGCGTCGTGGGCCCCTCGTTGCTCCTCCGGCGTACTTCTTCCTCCTATATATACACACGTACCCCCAAACGATCAGAACGGGAGCCAAAAACCTAATTCCACCGTCGCAACTTTCTGTATCCACGAGATCCCATCTTGGGGCCTGTTCCGGAGCTCCGCTGGAAGAGGGCCGTCATCACGGAGGGCTTCTACATCATCATAGCGTCTCCGATGAAGTGTGAGTAGTTTACCTCAGACCTTCGGGTCCATAGTTAGTAGCTAGATGGCTTCTTCTCTCTCTTTGAATCTCAATACAAAGTTCTCCCCCTCTCTCTTCGAGATCTATTCGATGTAATCTTCTTTTTGCGGTGTGTTTGTTGAGATCGATGAATTGTGGGTTTATGATCAAGTCTATCTATGAATAATATTTGAATCTTCTCTGAATTCTTTTATGTATGATTGGTTATCTTTGCAAGTCTCTTCGAATTATCCGTTTGGTTTGGCCAACTAGATTGGTAGTTCTTGCCATGGGAGAAGTGCTTAGCTTTGGGTTCGATCTTGCGGTGTCCTAGTGACAGAAGGGGCAGCAAGGCACGTATTGCATCGTTGCCATCAAGGATAACAAGATGGGGTTTATTTCATATTGCATGAATTTATCTCTCTACACCATGCCATCTTGCTTAAGGCGTTACTCTGTTTTTAACTTAATACTCTAGATGCATGCTGGATAGCGGTCGATGAGCGGAGTAATAGTAGTAGATGCAGAATCGTTTCGATCTACTTGTCACAGACGTGCTGCCTATATACATGATCATGCCTAGATATTCTCATAACTATGCTCAATTCTGTCAATTGCTCAACAGTAATTTGTTCACCCACCGTAGAATACTTATGCTCTTGAGAGAAGCCACTAGTGAAACCTATGGCCCCCGGGTCTATTCTCATCATATCAATCTCCATCACTTTAATCTTGCTTTGCTTTTTTACTTTGCTTGTACTTTTTACTTTGCATCTTTATACCAAAAAAACCCAAAATATTATATCTATCAGATCTCACTCTCGTAAGTGACCTTGAAGGGATTGACAACCCCTAATCGCGTTGGTTGCGAGTAGCTATCGCTTTGTGCAGGTACGAGGGACTTGAGCGTGGTCTCCTACTGGATTGATACCTTGGTTCTCAAAAACTGAGGGAAATACTTACGCTACTCTGCTGCATCATCCCTTCCTCTTCGGGGAAAACCAACGCAAGCTCAAGACGTAGCATATAGCAGGAAAATGAATGCTCCCTATGGTAGCTTGTGCTATATCTCTAGATTTCCACACAGTTATACTAGCAAGAAAATCTCTAAATAGGTTCACTAGCACTACCCCATTGTGGAAGTTTGCAAGCAGTGGTAAAGTCCTCTAAGTCCATAGTATAAGAATTTTCATAGAGATCAAACATGACAGTTTGAGAATTGCGTGAAGATGAAAATTCAAACCTCCTCACAAAGGAACTAGTGAAATAGTGGTACTGACGGCACTTTTCTGCCTCGAAGCTCACAAGACCAGCGTTACGCAAATATGCGTTAAATTCTTCCTTAATTCCTGCTCGATCTATGAAGTCCTCTGAAGGCCATTCACAAGGCCGCACTGGAGCGTCCCTTGGTGGCTCATCATCAGTATCACGCATTGCAAGCCTGGGTCCTTGTTTCCTTGAAGAACCACCTTGGTACATTTTCCTAAGCATATTTTTTCCTCTGAAAAATTTCTGAAAATTTTAGTAACTTCAAATAAAAGTAAACCAAACTCAACAAAATTGATAGCAACTACTCCTACAAGTGCCTAGAGCCTATATCATGCATTAGAACTACTTGGAATCATATAAATTTGACATGCAAGCTCAAGAACATGGTCACCTAGGCAGCACAAATTTGCAATGAATAAAGCACTAGAACAAAAACTAATTGGACCAATGGAGGAGTCACATACCAGGGAACAATCCCCCAAAGCAGTTTTGTGAGAGGTGCTTTGAGCAAAGAGATCGAAAATCGCAGCAAAATGAGGTAGAACTCATGCTTGAGCTGGTTAGTGGTGTTTGTGAGAGGAAGAAGGAGTGTGTGGGTGTAGGAATAAGTGGAGGGGAGCCACCATGGGCCCATGAGGCAGGGGGCGCGCCCAGGGGGGTGGGCGCGCCGTGGACCCTCGTGGCCAGGTGCTTGCTCCCCTGCTGTGTTCTCAGTGCCAGATATTCTCAAATATTCCAGAAAAAATCATATTTAAATTTCAGGGCATTTGGAGAACTTTTATTTTCGTGGTATTTTTATATTGCACGGATAATTCATAAAATAGACATAAATTATTATTTTTGCTTTATTTAATATAAATAGCAGAAAGTAAAAAGAAAGAGGGTACAGAAGGTTGTGCTTTCTAACTTCATCCATCTCATGCTCATCAAAAGGAATCCACTAACAAGGTTGATCAAGTCTTGTTAACAAACTCATTTCGAGTAACATGAAACCGGAGAAATTTCGAATAACACTAGGTTACCTCAACGGGGATATGCACATCCCCAACAATAAGAATATCATATTTCTTCTTGATAGTAGGAAAAGGAAATTCAAAACCTCCAAAAATAATCGATGGAATTTTTCCAATAGAATTGATACTGTGGACTTGAGGTTGTTTCCTCGGGAAGTGTACCGTATTCTCATTACCATTAACATGAAAAGTGACATTGCCTTTGTTGCAATCAATAACAGCCCCTGCAGTATTCAAAAAAGGTCTTCCAAGAATAATAGACATACTATCGTCCTTGGGAATATCAAGAATAACAAAGTCCGTTAAAATAGTAACGTTTGCAACTACAACAGGCACATCCTCACAAATAACGACAGGTATAGCCGTTGATTTATCAGCCATTTGCAAAGATATTTCAGTAGGTGTCAACTTATTCAAATCAAGTCTACGATATAAAGAGAGAGGCATAACACTAACACCGGCTCCAAGATCACATAAAGCAGTTTTAACACAGTTTCTTTTAGTGGAGCATGGTATAGTTGGTACACCGGGATCTCCTAGTTTCTTAGGTATTCCACCTTTAAAAGTATAATTAGCAAGCATGGTGGAAATTTCAGCTTCCGGTATCTTTCTTTTATTAGTAACAATTTCTTTCATATACTTTTACATATACTTAGCATAATGATTCATTTTAAGCATATCAGTCAAACGCATATGCAAAAATATAGGTCTAATCATTTCAGCAAAGCGCTCAAAATCCTCATCATCCTTTTTATTGGATGGCTTAGGTGGAAAAGGCATGGGTTTTTGAACCCATGGTTCTCTTTCTTTACCGTGCTTCCTAGCAACAAAGTCTCTTTTATCATAATGTTGATTCTTTGATTGTGGGTTATCAAGATCAACAGCAGGTTCAATTTCTGTATCATTATCATTACTAGGTTGAGCATCAACATGAACATCATCATTACCATTATCACTAGTTTCATGTTCATTACCAGATTGTGTTTCAGCATCAGAAATAGAAATATCATTGGGATTCTCAGGTGTGTCAATAATAGGTTCACTAGAAGCATGCAAAGTCCTATCATTTTTATTTTTCTTCATTTTAGAAGGACTAGGTGCATCTATATCATTTCTCTGAGAATCTTGCTCAATTCTCTTAAGATGGCCCTCAGGATACAAAGGTTCCTGGGTCATTTTACCACCTCCAGTCATAACTCTAACAGCATTATCATTTTTCTTACTATTTAATTCATTGAGCAAATCATTCTGAGCTTTAAGTACTTGTTCTACTTGAGTGGTAACCATAGAAGCATGTTTACTAATGAGTTGAAGTTCACCTTTAACTCTAGACATATAATCACCCAAGTGTTCAAGCATATAAGCATTTTGTTTCAATTGTCTACCAAAATAAGCATTGAAGTCTTCTTACTTAACCATAAAGTTATCAAACTCATCAAACATTGGCTAGCAAACTTAGTAGGAGGGATTTCACCTTTATCATATCTATAGAGAGAATTTACCTTTACTACCTATGTTAGGTTATCAAGACCATGTGTTTCTTCACTAGGTGGTAAATTAAGACCATGTATTTCTTCAATAGGAGGTAAATTCTTAACATCTTCAGCTTTAATACCCTTTTCTTTCATGGATTTCTTTGCCTCTTGCATATCTTCAGGACTGAGAAATAGAACACCTCTTTTCTTCGGAGTTGGTTTAGGAATAGGCTCAGGAGTTGGCTTAGGAAGTGTCCAATTATTTTCATTTGTCAACATATTATTCAATAGAATTTCAGCTTCATCTGGTGTTGTTTCCCTGAAAACAGAACCAACACAACTATCCAGGTAATCTCTGGAAGCATCTGTTAGTCCATTATAAAAGATATCAAGTATTTCATTTTTCTTAAGAGGGTGATCAGGCAAAGCATTAAGTAATTGGAGAAGCCTCCCCCAAGCTTGTGGGAGACTCTCTTCTTCAATTTGCACAAAATTATATATATCCCTTAAGGCAGCTTGTTTCTTATGAGAAGGGAAATATTTAGCAGAGAACTAATAAATCATATCCTGGGGACTACGTGCACAACCAGGATCAAGAGAATTAAACCATATCTTAGCATCACCCTTTAATGAGAACGGAAATATTTTAAGGATATAAAAGTAGCGAGTTCTCTCATCATTGGTGAACAGGGTGGCTATATCATTTAATTTAGTAAGATGTGCCACAACAGTTTCAGATTCATAACCATAAAAAGGATCAGATTCAACCAAAGTAATTATATCAGGATCAATAGAGAATTCATAATCCTTATCAGTAACAAAGATAGGTGAAGTAGCATAAGCGGGACATATTTCATTCTAGCATTCAGAGTTTTTTTGTTTAAGCTTAGCTAATAATTTCTTAAGATCACTTCTATCATTGCAAGCAAGAAAATCTCTTTTAGTTTCTTCATCCATAACATAGCCCTTAGGCACAACAGGCAATTCATATTTATTAGGAGAGCCTTCATCATCACTTTCATCAATATTATCAGTTTCAATAATTTCATTCTCTCTAGCCCTAGCAAGTTGTTCATCAAGAAATTCACCAAGTGGCAGAGTTGTATCAAGCATAGAAGTAGTTTCATCATAAGTATCATGCATAGCAGAAGTGGCATCATCAATAATACGTGACATATCAGAATTAATAGCAGAAGCAGGTTTAGGTGTCGCAAGCTTACTCAAAACAGAAGGTGAATCAAGTGCAGAGCTAGATGGCAGTTCCTTACCTCCCCTCGTAGTTGAGGGATAAATCTTGGTTTTTGGATCTCTCAAGTTCTTCATAACGATAAGTAGATATAAATCCCAAGTGACTCAAAGAATAGAGCTATGCTCTCCGGCAACAGCGCCTAAAAATAGTCTTGATAACCCACAAGTATAGGGGATCGCAACCGTTTTCGAGGGTAGAGTATTCAACCCAAATTTATTGATTCGACACAAGGGGAGCCAAAGAATATTCTCAAGTATTAGCAGCTGAGTTGTCAATTCAACCACACCTGGAAAGTTAGTATCTGCAGCAAAGTGTTTAGAAGCAAAGTAATATGATAATAGTGGTAACGGTAGCGAAAGGTAACGGTAGCAAAACTAATATTTTTGGTATTTTGTAGTGATGATAACAATAGCAACGGAAAAGTAAATAAGCGAAGAACAATATAGGGAAAGCTCGTAGGCAATGGATCAGTCATAGAGAATTATGCCGGATGCGGTTCATCATGTAACAATCATAACCTAGGGTGACACAGAACTAGCTCCAATTCATCAATGTAATCTAGGCATGTATTCTGAATATAGTCATACGTGCTTATGGAAAAGAACTTGCATGGCATCTTTTGTCCTACCCTCCCGTAGCAGTGGGGTCCTAGTGGAAACTAAGGGATATTAAGGCCTCCTTTTAATAGAGTACCGGACCAAAGCATGAACACATAGTGAATACATGAACTCCTCAAACTATGGTCATCACCGGGAGTGGTCTCTCGATTATTGTCACTTCGGGGTTGCCGGATCATAACACATAGTAGGTGACTATAGACTTGCAAGATAGGATCAAGAACTCACATATATTCATGAAAACATAATAGGTTCAGATCTGAAATCATGGCACTCGGGCCCTAGTGACAAGCATTAAGCATAGCAAAGTCTTAGCAACATCAATCTCAGAACATAGTGGATACTAGGGATCAAACCCTAACAAAACTAACTCGATTACATGATAAATCTCATCCAACCCATCACCGTCCAGCAAGCCTACGATGGAATTACTCACGCACGGCGGTGAGAATCATGAAATTGGTGATGGAGGATGGTTGATGATGACGATGGCGACGGATTTCCCTCTCCGGAGCCCCGAACGGACTCCAGATCAGCCCTCCTGAGAGAGTTTAGGGCTTGGCGGCGGCTCCGTATCGTAAAACGCGATGAATCCTTCTCCTCTATTTTTTTTCTCCCTGAACATGAATATATGGAGTTGGAGTTGAGGTCGGTGGAGCTCCAGGGGCCCACGAGGCAGGGGGCGCACCCCCACCCTCGTGACTAGGGTGTGGGACCCCTGGCCTTGATTCTTTGCCCGTATTTTTTTTATTATTTCCAAAAATAATCTTCGTGGAGTTTCAGGTCATTCTGAGAACTTTTGTTTTTGCACATAAATAACAACATGGCAATTCTGCTGAAAACAACGTCAGTCCGGGTTAGTTCCATTCAAATAATGCAATTTAGAGTCTAAAACAAGGGCAAAAGTGTTTGGAAAACTAGATACGATGGAGACGTATCACCCCCCCCACCACGTTTGTCTTCGGTCTGTGGGAGAAAACGCGTCTGGACGGCCCTGCGGACCGATACAAGCCCGCATTGGATGGCTTCCGATGCTCGGACTTATGCGGGAAGTTTGCGGGTCAGCATTGGAGATATAAAAAGTGGAGAAACAAACAAACATGTACAACTATATTTCAAATTTTAAAAAATACAATATAAAAAGTGTACAACTATATTTGCGCATCAAAAAAATTTAATATAAAAAACCCAAAATCTAAAAATGCGCGCGCACCATCTAGCAGAAACAGGCGGCCGCGTCCTGGCCGCATGACCGCGCCACGGATCGCGCCTGCGTGGGCCAGGTGCCACCTAGTCGGGATTGGCCCCGCCCGCGGTCGTGGGTGGTTTTGTCCTCATCCGGATGTGGGGAGGCCCACCTGTAAGCGATAGAAGAGGGAGGAGAAGGGGTCGTGGGCGGCGGTTTCGAAATTGGTGCCTGAAATCCCTCGCGTCGGTGCTCTCTTCCCATTTCAGTTTAGTCTTCGTCCTTGCCAGGCCTCTCCACCGAACGGGCCACGATACGAGGGAGGCGTGACGGAGTCCTCAAGTCGGCGGCGGGCTTGCGGGTGGCTCTCCACGGAGGGAATCGCTGGTGCTTGTCGGCGTTGGAGGTATGCTTTGCTTCTCCTTGTTTGTCCTTCCTCTCTCTATCTCGGTGGGGCACATATTTTACCGGACTGTGGGGGATGCTTCCTAGGATTCGAACAGCGTGAACTGCTCCCATTTATGGTCAATTTATCACATCTCTCCCTCTGATGCGGTTGAGCCTTTTCTCTGGCAGCACACCCCTAACGGTGGTCGGGATCTATGGCACAGGTGTAGTTGGGTAGGGCACGGGTACTAGTTTCGCTACGGTGTTCGATAGCTAGCAGGGGATGCACGTCCACGATGCCTGTTGTGCGATTTTAGGGTGATGGGTAGCGTTTGTTTGTTGTCCATGTTGTTGATGTTAAGGGGCAGGGGTTTGAGATTTGTTCATGATTTCTCCTAGTCCTTCTCCAAGTTCTATTTTGTTTGTTGTTAGATGTGCGCAATGCAATGACTGATTGAACTTGTTGTATAGAGATTTTTGATTAGTTGCACAAAATTCTACCCAGTTGGCTGCGTCCATATAGTAGTTGGCTGTCCATATGTTCTACAGTTGCACCAGTTGTCTTGCTCAGTTGGCTTACTGTTTGTACTAGTTGGGTGTCTATACGCTGTTCAGTTGCACAAGTTGCCTGCTCAGTTGGCTGCATCACTATACTAGTTGGCTGTCCATATGTTCTACACTTGCACTAGTTGTCTTGCTTAGTTGGCTTGCTGTTTTGCACTAGGTTAGCTGTCTATATGTTGTTTAGTTGCACAAGTTACCTGCTTAGTCGGCTGCATCCATATACTAGTTGGCTGTACACATGTTCTGCATTTTTGCACTAGTTGTCATGCTTAGTTTGCTTCCTGTTTTGTACTAAGTTGGTTGTCTATATGCTGTTGAGTTGCACAAGTTGCTCTGCTTCCGTGTTCGAGTTGCTCCCGTAGGTGCCCTGCCGGCGCACCTACTTGTCATATATTCTACTTGGCTATGCATTTCTTTTGTCCTAGTCCTTCTTTTGTTTGTCCAAGTTGCACAACTTATCATACTTAGCTGGCTGCCTTTAGTTAACTATTTCCTGCCTAGTTATTACTTGCCTTAGTGAAACTAGTTGGCTTATATGCTGTCCAGTTGCACAAGTTGACTGCCCAGTTGGCTGCATCACTGTAGTAGTTGGTTGTCCACATGTTCTACCGTTTTTGCACTAGGTGTCCTGCTTATGCGTGGAGGTCTGTAGATCAAAGAAACCTTTTATGTTTTTCCTAGTTTGCTTGCGCATCTTCTAACTATGTTTTTTTCTTGTATTTCCCCCGCAGGCTAAAAATAGTTATAATAGGAGGAGATGCGGATGGCAATGAAGAGGATGTATTTTTTTTCATTTTTTCTGTGTCTTTGAGTTTTTTCTCAACTTATCCATGTATGCTCATATCCACTTTTTTAAGTTTTTTTCGCTTGCTTATTTAGGGTTCTGGAAATCGGCCCCTTCGCCGGAACTCGAAGCGTGCCGCTGATCACCAGCCACGCTCTGCGCGTAGTGATCAGTAGGGAAAGGAAGTTGAGGTAAGTGTCATGTGATGACACAAGCACCTTATTCTGGTTTTGTGGGTCATATAATAATTTTTTTATTTTTTCCCATGCCCATGTTTTTTATTTTCTTAGGGTGTTGATTAGTTTCGGGTTGTAACGCGGACTAGACATGCAACAGTTGCAGGGGGAGCTGAATCATCTACTAAGGTAAATAAATCCTTGAATATGAGTGTTTCTCACTTTTTAGATGCTAATGAAATTACGTAGCCGTTGGCACCACTATTTGTTGTAGTTGCACAATAACCATATTGTAGTTGACATCAGTGGTCATCTTGATCTAAATACAGTTTTCCCAGAAGTTGACATGAGTTGGCATGCTCTGCTTTTCATTGTTGTAGAGTGTTTTTTTGTATTTAGTCGGTATGCTCCTTGTTTTTTACATGTGATCTTTTCTATACCACCATGTGTGCAGGCATGAGTTGCTGGAGGAGCTGCCTCATCTTTCGCAGCAGATGCTGAGGTATGTGGGCATTTTTTGGGTTAATGAGCTATTGAACGGTTTCTTGCAAACTTTTTTTAGTTGATGTTATCTTCTTGCAATATCATGCTTATAGTTGCACATCCCCTAGCTTTGTACTCCCTCCATTCCAAAATATAAGTATTTGTAGGGGTTCCACTATGGACCACATACGGATGTATATAGATGCATTTTAGAGTGTAGATTCACTCATTTTGCTCCGTATGTGATCCATAATGGAATCTCTTCGAAGACTTATATTTAGGAATGGAGGGAGTAGTTGTTAGGTCAAGTATATTTCTTAGTTTTTTTGCAGGTTGCACACTGGTAGTTTGCAGTTATCATCATGAGCTTTCATAGTTGCACAAGAACGTCATATTAGTTGGCATCATCCATTTTATGTTTATATAGTTTTAGCCAAGTAGTTGGCCCTCCTTTTTTCTGCTATACTGATCCAAATGATCATTCCTAGTTTTTTTCAGTCCAGTTTTTTTGTTTTTTGTTTAATGTTTTTATTTCCTCATCAATAGGGCAGCGGTGAAGGAGTTGAGGTGGGTGCAGGGGAAGATGTGGAGCGACCATCACAAGTGGGCAGGATAAGGTCATCACCAGGGCGGTTTGCGAAGTTCAACAGATCACTATCCCCATTGTAGAAGTCCGAGTTAGTTTCAAGGTTGTTTGGGGGCCTCTTGAACTTATCAGAGACACTTCCAACAGATCTCACGAAATTCTTGGTGCAGTCCTAGCAGCCAGAGAGCTATGAAATGGTGTTCCCAGGCAGGGAAGGATCCGTGTCGATGCTGACAGTGTTCACAGGGTATTTGATCTCCCAAACAGAGATCAAAAAATCAGATATGTAGTTGACAAGGATGCAACTAGGAGATTCAAAGAGGCTTTCAACATAATTGGAAATTCTCATCCCTAGATCAGTACATGGTGCAAGATGATTAAGGATATGGCAGGAAAAACGGATGACACATTATTTATGGTCTGGCTTGCGGTTGCATTCAACACCTTTCTAGCACCAGCCATGACACTGAAGCTAAGCCCAAAGTGCTACGGACTTGTGCTAGATCATTAAATGCTCAAGAACACAAACATCTGCCTCTTTGTAGCAGAACACATAAATGAAGCTTTCCGGAACATGGACCAGGAGAAGCAAACCGTTTGCTGCTGCTTGTATCACTTGATGGTGTGTGAAAACGAGCAATTTCATGTGTTTTTCTTCTTTCTGGAGTTATAGTTTTTGAAATTCTCCTCATAATTACGGAAGTTGGGTTTCCTTTTTTGGTTCTACGGTAGATCCTATACCTTGATGCGCTCATTCACGATATCCCAGTAAGCAACTGGGCCATACGAGCAAATGCATGGGATAGTAGCCTAATTGCCAAGGTGATCAAGAAGGACTCGATCTCTCTTGGTGTGTTCGGCAAATTACAAGTGAGTTCTCTTTGTTTTTTTACAACAGGGGCTCTTTATGTTCTATTCATGTTTGCTTAGTTTTTAATTCACTGGTAGCTACACATATGCTTTGAGATCAGCTTTTGACACTTTTTGGTAGTTGCACAAAAATTGTGATCAGTTGGCACAACAATGCCTGTAGTTGCACAGCTTGTAGCTTTTGTTTGGCAGCTACACACATGTTCATTTTTAATTGGCACATCATCTATTTTAAGTTGCACAGTGTTACTTATGTTGTTGCACAGATGTTGACATTAGTTGGCAGAAACATTTTTTGTGTCTCGTGGGTTGCATAGTTTTTATGGTTTGTGCAGTTGCACATATGTAGAATCCAGTCTGCCCAGCATTTTGTTGTAGTTGCACAGGTTATAACAATTGGTTTTCATTCAACACAAAATCTGTTTGATAACCTTGTTCTTTTCCTTTTCTCCTTTTCACATCAGCTTAAAGAGGAGTATATGGGCACGGAGCGGACATAAGTGTTTGGTGGTCTTTTGCAAGCTGAAGCATTTGTGGCATCCAAGTTACCACTAACCTACAATCCATAGGTAAATATTTTCATAAAGGAGTTTGGACTAGTTACCAACATTTTCTTTTTAAGATGTTTTCTAATTAAATCAGTACAGAAACTTTTTTGTGCTGATGCAGAAAAAGGCAAAGATTGCCAAAGTGGTTAATGACCAGTGCAAGGCAGTAACTGAACAGGTTGGCACCTTCATTGAAGCAGTTGCCAAGATCGATGACGAGGAGCCGGATATTGATCCCTACATATAGTAGCCATCAATGGAAACCGGCATGTCACGCTGTGTTCCGATAAGAAAGTGATGGGTTTCAACTATACAAGAAGAGGAAGAGTTTGTTGAGGAGGAGTTAGAAGAAGATGATTAAATGGAAGTAGCGCAAGATGTTGAAGATGATGAGGACACATATGAGGATGAATCATAGGAGGAGGACAAAGAGGAGGATGACAAAGAAGAAGAAGAGGAGGAGGAGGAAGAAGAAGGGGAGAAAGAAGGTGAGGAGGACAAAGAAGAAGAGGAGAAAGGAAGGAGGAGGACAAAGAAGAAGATAATGAGTCAGAGGAGGAGAAAGAAGAAAAGGGAGGCAAAGAGGGTGATGTAGACAAAGGTGCAGGAGTTGATGGCAGTGAGGTGGAAGGAGATGATGAGGATGTTGATCGTGATGATCAAGGGGGATCCAATGGAGACAGTGACAGCAGCGATGATGATGGTGACAAGGGCCATGGTTCTGGGGGTACAGGCGGTAACACAACCAGGGGGACTAGCAACACTGTCAACCCTAGCAGCAGCAACAACTCAATGAGCAGCAAGAGCACACTACAGATGTGGATGGACAAAACTTGCTGGAAAGATGAGCATTTTCGGAAGTCAAAGAAAAATGACGAAGTGGAGTCTCAGGGGAGCATTGATATGTTCAAGCTATGCAACTTGAAGCCAGCTTTGCCAACCACTTTCCTTGTCCCAGACTTACCAAGAGATGTGTCAGAACATCGATTTTTCCATTGATCAGAAGCTATTCTTATTAAGTGAGGCTGAAAAGAATCAAGTTGACATGGAGGAAGCAGGGAAGGGTCTTGACTGGATTCATTCGAAGGCAAAATACAAGGAATATTTGAAGAGCATTCCAGATGTAAGCTCTAGCAAGAGCAAAGGCAACATCCGTGGCAAACCCTCATGTGGTCTAGAAGCGCAAGGCAATTTCAATGAAGAAAAATCTAAAGTTGCCTCAAACCAAGCAACAGATGTTGAGGGCAGATGCTGAAATAAATGTGGAGAAGGAAGTTGTGGTGCCAACTATTGTGTCAACTATTGTGAGCAGAGAGCCAACTGAAGGAAATATGCCCTAGAGGCAATAATAAAGTTGTCATTTATATTTCCTTATATCATGATAAATGTTTATTATTCATGCAAGAATTGTATTAACCGGAAACTTAGTACATGTGAGAATACATAAACAAATAGAGTGTCACTAGTTTGCCTCTACTTGACTAGCTCGTTGAATCAATGATGGTTATGTTTCCTAACCATAGACATGAGTTGTCATTTGATTAATGGTATCACATCATTAGAGAATGATGTGATTGACTTGACCCATCCGTTAGCTTAGCACGATGACCGTTTAGTTTATTGCTATTGCTTTCTTCATGACTTATACATGTTCCCATGACTATGAGATTATGCAACTCCCGAGTACTGGAGGAACACTTTGTGTGCTACCAAACATCACAATGTAACTGGGTGATTATAAAGGTGCTCTACAGGTGTCTCCGATGGTACTTGTTGAGTTGGCATAGATCGAGATTAGGTTTTTTCACTCCGATTGTCGGAGAGGTATCTCTGGGCCCACTCGGTAATGCACATCACTATAAGCCTTGCAAGCATTGTGACTAATGAGTTAGTTGCGGGATGATGCATTACGGAACGAGTAAAGAGACTTGCCGGTAACGAGATTGAACTAGGTATGAGATACGGACGATCGAATCTCGGGCAAGTAACATACCGATGACAAAGGGAACAATGTATACCATTATGCAGTTTGACCGATAAAGATCTTCATAGAATATGTAGGAGCCAATATGAGCATCAAGGTTCCACTATTGGTTATTGACCGAAGACGAGTCTCGGTCATGTCTACATAGTTCTCGAACCCATAGGGTCCGCACG
Source organism: Triticum urartu (assembly GCF_056163025.1). Classification (NCBI taxonomy): domain Eukaryota; kingdom Viridiplantae; phylum Streptophyta; class Magnoliopsida; order Poales; family Poaceae; genus Triticum; species Triticum urartu. The sequence goes on from NC_141874.1 coordinate 644,614,480, forward strand.
CTTAAAGTTCAGTGACGATCGGTAATACGAGTTTATGTGGTTTGATGTACCGAAGGTAGTTCGAAGTCCCGGATATGATCACGGACATGACGAGGAGTCTCGAAATGGTCAAGACATAAAGATCGATATATTGGAAGCATATATTTGAACATCGGAATAGTTCTGGGTGAAATCAGGATTTTACCGGAGTACCGGGAGGTTACCGGTACCCCCCGTTAAAGGTATGGGCCTTATTGGGCCTTGGTGGAGAGAGAGAGAGAGGAGACCAGGGCAGGCCGCACGCCCCCTCTCCCTCTAGTCCGAATTGGACTAGGAGGGGGGCGGCGCCCCCTTACCTTCCTCCCTCTCCCCCCCTTCCTTCTTTCCTAGTCCAACTAGGAAAGAGGGGGAATCCTACTCCCTGTGGGAGTAGGACTCCTCCTGGCGCACCCTGCTAGGGCCGGTCGGCCTCCCCCTTGCTCCTTTATATATGGGCGCAGGGGGGCACCCCAAGACACACAAGTTGATCAGTTGATCTTTTAGCCGTGTGCGGTGCCCCCCTCCACCATAATCCACCTCGGTCATATCGTAGCGGTGCTTAGGCGAAGCCCTGCGTTGGTAGCATCATCATCACTGTCATCACGCCGTCGTGTTGACGGAACTCTCCCTCAAAGCTCTGCTAGATTGGAGTTCGTGGTATGTCACCGAGCTGAACGTGTACTGAACTCGGAGGTGCCGTATGTTTGGTACTTGGATCGGTCGGATCATGAAGATGTACGACTACATCGACCACGTTCTCATAACACTTCCACTTACAGTCTACGAGGGTACGTGGACGACACTCTCCTGTCTCATTGCTATGCATCACCATGATCTTGCATGTGCGTAGGAAATTTTTGAAATTACTACATTCCCCAACAGTGGCATCCGAGCCAGGTTTATGCGTAGATGTTATATGCACGAGTAGAACACAAAGGAGTTGTGGGCGTGGGTATATACATATTGCTTGCCGTCTTGATTCTTGATTTGGCGGCATTGTTGGATGAAGCGGCCCAGGCCGACATTACGCGTACGCTTACGCGAGACTGGTTCTACCGACGTGCTTCACACACAGGTGGCTAGTGGGTGTCCGTTTCTGTAGCTTTAGTTGAATCAGATTCAATTAACATGGTTCTTTCAGAAGATCAAAGAGCAATCACTATACCTCGTTGTGGTTTTTGATGCGTATGTAAGAACGGTTCTTGCTCAGCCCGTAGCAGCCACGTAAAACTTGCAACAACAAAGTAGAGGACGTCTAACTTGTTTTTGCATGGCATGTTGTGATGTGATATGGTCAAGACATGATGCTAAATTTTATTGTATGAGATGATCATGTTTTGTAACACAGTTATCGGCAACTGGCAGGAGCCATATGGTTGTCACTTTATTGTATGAAATGCAATCGCCATGTAATTGCTTTACTTTATCACTAAGCGGTAGCGATAGTCGTGGAAGCAATAGTTGGCGTGATGACAACGATGCTTCGATGGAGATCAAGGTGTCAAGCTAGTGACGACGGTGATCATGACAGTGCTTTGAAGATGGAGATCACAAGCACAAGATGATGATGGCCATATCATATCACTTATATTGATTGCATGTGATGTTTATCTTTTATGCATCTTATTTTGCTTAGATTGATGGTAGCATTATAAGATGATCTCTCACTAAATTTCAAGGTATAAGTGTTCTCCCTAAGTATGCACCATTGTGAAAGTTCGTCGTGCTGAGACACCATGTGATGATCGGGTGTGATAAGCTCTACATTCACATACAATGGGTGCAAGCCAGTTTTGCACACGCAGAATACTCGGGTTAAACTTGACAAGCCTAGCATATGCAGATATGGCCTCGGAACACTGAGACCGAAAGGTCGAGCGTGAATCATATAGTAGATATGATCAACATAGTGATGTTCACCATTGAAAACTACTCCATCTCACGTGATGATTGGACATGGTTTAGTTGATATGGATCACGTGATCACTTAGATGATTAGAGGGATGTCTGTCTAAGTGGGAGTTCTTAAGTAATATGAATAATTGAACTTTAATTTATCATGAACTTAGTACCTGACAGTATTTTGCATGTCTATGTTGTTGTAGATAGATGGCCCGTGCTGTTGTTCCGTTGAATTTTAATGTGTTCCTTGAGAAAGCAAAGTTGAAAGATGATGGTAGCAATTACATGGAGTGGGTCCGTAACTTGAGGATTATCCTCATTGCTGCACAGAAGAATTACGTCCTGGAAGCACCGCTAGGTGCCAAACCCGCTGCAAGAGCAACGCCAGATGTTTTGAATGTCTGGCAGAGCAAAGCTGATGACTACTCGATAGTTTAGTGTGCGATGCTTTATGACTTAGAAACGGGACTTCAACGACGTTTTGAACGTCATGTAGCATATGAGATGTTCCAGGAGTTGAAGTTAATATTTCAAGAAAATGCCCGGATTGAGAGATATGAAGTCTCCAATAAGTTCTATAGCTGCAAGATGGAGGAGAATAGTTCTGTCAGTGAGCATATACTCAAAATGTCTGGGGTATAACAATCACTTGATTCAACTGGGAGTTAATCTTCCGAATGATATTATCATTGACAGAATTCTTCAATCACTACCACCAAGCTACAAGAGCTTCGTGATGAACTATAATATGCAAGGGATGGATAAGAAAAATCCCGAGCTCTTCGCGATGCTAAAGGCTGTGGAGGTAGAAATCAAGAAGGAGCATCAAGTGTTGATGGTCAACAAGACCACTAGTTTCAAGCAAAAAGGGTAAAGGGAAGAAGGGGAACTTCAAGAAGAACAGCAAACCAGTTGCTCCTCAAGTGAAGAAGCCCAAGTCTGGACCTAAGCCTGAGACTGAGTGCTTCTACTGCAAAGGGATTGGTCAATGGAAGCGGAACTGCCCCAAGTATTTGGCGGATAAGAAGGATGGCAAGGTGAACAAAGGTATATGTGATATACATGTTATTGATGTGTACCTTACTAATGCTCGCAGTAGCACCTGGGTATTTGATACTGGTTCTGTTGCTAATATTTGCAACTCGAAACAGGGGCTACGGATTAAGCAAAGATTGGCTAAGCACGAGGTGACGATGCGTGTGGGAAATGGTTCCAAAGTTGATGTGATCGCAGTTGGCACGCTACCTCTACATCTACCTTCGGGATTAGTTTTAGACCTGAATAATTGTTATTTGGTGCCAACGTTGAGCATGAACATTATATCTGGATCTTGTTTGATGCGAGACGGTTATTCCTTTAAATATGAGAATAATGGTTGTTCTATTTATATGAGTAATATCTTTTATGGTCATGCACCCTTGAAGAGTGGTCTATTTTTAATGAATCTCGATAGTAGTGATACACATATTCATAATATTGAAGCTAAAAGATGCAGAGTTGATAATGATAGTGCAACTTATTTGTGGCACTGCCGTTTAGGTCATATTGGTGTAAAGCGCATGAAGGAACTCCATTCTGATGGACTTCTGGAATCACTTGATTATGAATAACTTGGTACTTGTGAACCATGCCTCATAGGCAAGATGACTAAAACGTCGTTCTCCGGAACTATGGAGCGAGCAACAGATTTGTTGGAAATCATACATACTGATGTGTGAGGTCCGATGAATGTTGACGCTCGCGGCGGGTATCGCTATTTTCTCACCTTCACAGATGATTTGAGCAGATACGGGTATATCTACTTGATGAAACATAAGTCTAAAACATTTGAAAAGTTCAAGGAATTTCAGAGTGACGTGGAAAATCGTCGTAACAAGAAAATAAAGTTTCTACGATCTGATCGTGGAGGAGAATATTTGAGTTACGAGTTTGGTATTCATTTGAAACAATGCGGAATAGTTTCGCAACTCACGCCACCCGGAACACCACAGCGTAATGGTGTGTCCGAACGTCGTAATCGTACTTTACTAGATATGTTGCGATCTACGATGTCTCTTACTGATTTACTGCTATCGTTTTGGGGTTATGCTTTAGAGACGGCTGCATTCACGTTAAATAGGGCACCGTCTAAATCCGTTGAGACGACGCCTTATGAACTGTGGTTTGGCAAGAAACCAAAGTTGTCGTTTCTTAAAGTTTGGGGCTGCGATGCTTATGTGAAAAAGCTTCAACCTGATTAACTCGAACCCAAATTGGAGAAATGTGTCTTCATAGGAAACCCAAAGGATACTATTGGGTACACCTTCTATCACAGATCCGAAGGCAACACATTCGTTGCTAAGAATGGATCCTTTCTAGAGAAGGATTTTTTCTCGAAAGAAGTGAGTGGGAGGAAAGTAGAACTTGATGAGGTAACTGTACCTGCTCCCTTATTGGAAAGTAGTTCATCACAGAAATCTGTTCCTGTGACTCCTACACCAATTAGTGAGGAAGCTAATGATGTAGATCATGTAACTTCAGATCAAGTTACTACCAAACCTCGTAGGTCAACTAGAGTAAGATCCGCACCAGAGTGGTACGGTAATCCTGTTCTAGAAGTCATGTTACTTGACCATGACGAACCTACAAACTATGAGGAAGCAATGATCCCAGATTCCACAAAATGGCTTGAGGCCATGAAATCTGAGATGGGATCCATGTATGAGAACAAAGTGTGGACTTTGGTTGACTTGCCCGATGATCGGCAAGCCATCGAGAATAAATGGATCTTCAAGAAGAAGACTGACTCTGACGGTAATGTAACTGTCTACAAAGCTCGAATTGTTGTGAAAGGTTTTTGACAAGTTCAAGGAGTTGACTACGACGAGACCTTCTCACCCGTAGCGATGCTTAAGTCCGTCCGAATCATGTTAGCAATTGCCACATTTTTTCATTATGAAATCTGGCAAATGGATGTAAAGACTGCATTCCTGAATGGGTTTCTGGAAGAAGAGTTGGATATGATGCAACCTGAACGTTTTATCGATCCAAAGGGTGCCAACAAAGTATGCAAACTCCAGCGATCCATCTATGGACTGGTGCAAGCATCTCGGAGTTGGAATAAACGTTTTGATAGTGTGATCAAAGCATATGGTTTTATACAGACTTTTGGAGAAGCCTGTATTTACAAGAAAGTGAGTGGGAGATCTGTAGCATTTCTAATATTATATGTGGATGACATATTGCTGATTGGAAATGATATAGAATTTCTGGATAGCATAAAAGGATACTTGAATAAGAGTTTTTCAATGAAAGACCTCGGTGAAGCTGCTTATATATTGGGCATCAAGATCTATAGAGATAGATCAAGATGCTTGATTGGACTTTCACAAAGCACATACCTTGATAAAGTTTTGAAGAAGTTCAAAATGGATCAAGCAAAGAAAGGGTTCTTGCCTGTTGTCGGTGTCAAAACCGGCGGATCTCGGGTAGGGGGTCCCGAACTGTGCATCTTAGGTCAATGGTAACAGGAGACAGGGGACACGGTGTTTACCCAGGTTCGGGCCCTCTCTATGGAGGTAATACCCTACGTCCTGCTTGATTGATATTGATGAATATGAGTATTACAGGAGTTGATCTACCACGAGATCGTAATGGCTAAACCCTAGAAGTCTATCCTGTATGACTATGGTCATGAGTATTTGGCCTATCTACGAACCTAGCCCTCCGGTTTATATAGACACGCGAGGGATCTAGGGTTACACAAGGTCGGTTACAGGGAAAGGAATCTACATAGTTGCCCACCAAGCTTGCCTTCCACGCCAAAGAAAGTCCCATCCGGACACGGGTGCAGTCTTCGGTCTTCGTATCTTCACAGCCCATAAGTCCGGCCCATGGCTAACAGGCCGGACGCCCGAGGACCCCTTAGTCCAGGACTCCCTCAATAGCCCCCGAACCAGTCTTCAATGACGAGGTGTTCGGCACATAGATTATCTTCTGCATTGCAAGGCGGGTTCCTCCACCGATGACCTTCGAGTAGTGTGCTCGGCCTTCCATTTAATGTTGTACCCCTCGGCTTCTGTGCATCAACAACTTCAGTTTCCACGTGTCGAGCGAATGCGAGAGGTCGGGGTATTTTTTGCATATACCACCTCGACCGTACCACAAAGGTGCTTATTTAAAGAGAATAGATCTCAGATCCATTCCACACCCCGTGAAAAATCCTCAGAGCTTGCTAAGAAAAAACCACTCCAACATGGCTAGCGCTCCCAGCTCATCCTCTCGTCCCCACGACTCTAAAGAGGGTGATTGGGGGAGATGTTCTGTATCCCACAGTCAGCTGGAGAAGCTGCAAACACAGGGCTTTCTTCCCCCCGCGGAATTGGTCCCCGTACGAGCAGGGATGACGTCCTTCAAGGGCGGGGCTCAAACGGAGAACTTCCCCAATCCGTCCAGGGGAGAACGAGTATGCTTCGCCCCCTTCTTGTTAAGAGGTGTCGGATTTCCGATCCATCCCTTACTCCGAGGTCTGCTATGCTTCGCCCCCTTCTTGTTAAGAGGTGTCGGATTTCCGATCCATCCCTTACTCCGAGGTCTGCTGGAGTATGACGGCCTCCAACTGCATAGTCTCACTCCCATCGCTATCCTTCATATTGCGGGTTATGTCGCTCTATGCGAGCTATTCCTGGGCTGCGAGGCCCATTTCGATTTATGGAGAAGACTGTTGTGCCTCGTCCCTCACAATCAAGGTGGGTCAGTTTTTGAAGTGGGAGGAGCCAAAGTGTGGCGCATCGCCAGGATCAGATACCTACCCAGCACGTCGAAGAAAGCTCCCAAAGAGTGGCCTGCTGAATGGTTCTACATCGACAACGTCGCTCTACCCGACCCCGTACGCATGGGCCTCCCCGAGTTTTCAAATGATCCGCTGAAGAAACGCCATAGCTGGCATCCTCGGAGCCTCGAGGAAGAGGATAGTGTAGAGATCAGCCTGCTGCTGGGTAAGATTAAGACGCTTGCCCAGTCCGGATTGTCAATAGTCGAGGTAATGGCGATCTATATAACGCGGGGGTCCAGCCACTCCAATACAGAGGGCTGCCCATGTGGCATTATAACGGGGAAGACGACGCCTCACGCTATGGTCGGAAGGGCCCGAAGACCCCCGTCGCCCCGGCCAAAATACTGGACGAGCTGTATAAAGGGGAGAAGGAGGAGTTCACCCGTCTCCAATATCGATACAAATTTTCCATGTATAATCCTCCCAGCTGGGTAAGCTTCATCTGCACTATTTTACTCCTGTCACTGAATCATTCTTGATAGACAGTATCTTATCCGCTTATAACAGGAATGGCGAAAGGCTGTCGAGGGGATCCATGACCCTGCCCCTCAGCCGGAGAATCGCAACCGGGATCTTGACCCCGGATATGAGGAAGATCCGGACATATTTGTGGAGCTCGAGGATGGAATATTCTATCAGATGAGCTATGACGGTACAGATGTACCCATCATCGCCGATTACCCCGGCCTCCTTCCTGCTTCACATGTAAGTAATCCGGAGTTACCTTGTCCAAGAGAGTTTTCTCATTCCTCCTTACCCATCGCACTGTCCTATGCTCAAAAGGGGAGGCGTTCGGCACGCCATGCTGCCCCCGGGGCATCTCCGAAGAGAGCGTCCCCCACACCAGGCAAGCCTTTGAAGAGGAAGGCAAACGAAGATACAGCCGAGCCTTCATCAAAGAGGTATGAATTTGCAAATATGCACCTTGGCAGTCACATCCAACCGTGACCTTTCTGTTTACCCTGTATCAGGAAAAAGGTGTGCCAGACTATATCCGGGGGTCCGGCCGGTCATACTTCCCGCAGCCAGGATCCAGATCCTGCCGTGAAGACGGGGGCTGATGCGGGGCTGACGCCGGACTGTCCTCCACCCGAGGATTCAGATGATGTATCCGTCACCAACTCGGAAGTGGAGAGCACCATGAATCATCGGCGCCGCAGGGCCGTTTTACAAGACCCTAGCTTTTCAGAAGAGGCGTTTAACGCCTTCAGCTCGGCTGATGCATATATCCGAGCTGCTCGAGATGGGCTTAACAGAGCCACAAAGCAACATTTAAAAGATGTGCATGTAAGTTTACTTTGTCTGACTATGATAACCATATGCCAGTAGCCCCCGAGACTTAAATTAGTTGGGACAACTAATTTGAGGATCGCTGCATGACTAGGTTCTGTCGGAGAAGAAGGACGTGCTAGCCCAAGAGCTAGAAAAGTGCCGGACTGTAACGCCCACGATGCGGCTATATCTCCCACGTGTCGAAGCACGACTTAGAGGCATAACCGCATTGTAAGCAATGCCGCAAGTGAGGTAATCTTCACACAACCCATGTACTGAATAAGGAAAAGAGGTACATAGTTGGCTTACACTCACCACGTCACACAATAACATAAATATCATTACATTCATCCAGATACAATCAAGGTCCGACTACGGAACCAAATTAAAGACAACCCCAAATGCAACAAAGTCCCCGATCGCCCCGATTGGGCTCCACTACTGATCAACTGGAAACAAAACACCACAATGAACAAGGTCTTCATCGAGCTCCTCCCTGAGCTCGGTAGCGTCACCTGCACGGTTTCATCGACACCTGCAAACTGGTTTTGGAAGTATCTGTGAGTCACGGGGACTCAGCAATCTCGCACCCTCGCGATCAAGACTATTTAAGCTTATAGGTAGGTAAAAGGTATGAGGTGGAGCTGCAACAAGCACTAGCATATATGGTGGCTAATCATACGCAAATGAGAGTGAGAAGAGAAGGCAAGGCACGATCGAGAAACTACGATCAAGAAGTGATCCTAGAACAACCTATGTCAAGCATAACTCCAACACCGTGTTCACTTCCCAAACCCCGCCGAGAAGAGACCATCAGGGCTACACACGCGGTTGATGCATTTTAAATAAGTTAAGATTCGGGTTTTCTACAACCGGACATTAACAAATTCCCATCTGCCCATAACCGCGGGCACGGCTTTCGAAAGTTCAAATCCCTGCAGGGGTGTCCCAACTTAGCCCATCACAAGCTCTCACGGTTAACTAAGGATATTCCTTCTCCCAAGACAATCCGATCAGACTCAGAATCCCGGTTACAAGACATCTCGACAATGGTAAAACTAAACCAGCAAGACCACCCGCTGTGTCGACAAGTCTCGATAGGAGCTGCACATATCTTGGTCTCAGGGCACACCGGATAAGCTAAGCGTACGGGAGCCAACATAACCCAAGTTGCCAAGGGACGGCCCCACACAGTGCTCTGGGTTGGACCAACACTTAGAGAAGCAATGGCCCGGGGGTTTAAAAAAAGATGACCCTTGGGTTGGCCGACCCAAGGGAAAGAAAAGGCTAGGTGGCAAATGGTAAAACCAATGTTGGGCCTTGTTGGAGGAGTTTTATTCAAGGCGGACTGTCAAGGAGTTCCCATTATAACCCAACCGTGTAAGGAACGCAAAATCAAGGAACATAACACAGGTATGACGGAAACTAGGGCGGCAAGAGTGGAACAAAAACACTAGGCATAAGGCCAAGCCTTCCACCCTTTACCAAGTATATATATGCATTAATATAATATGAGATATTGTGATATCCCAACAAATATCCATGTTCCAACATGGAACAAACTCCAATCTTCACCTGCAACTAGCAACGCTATAAGAGGGGCTGAGCAAAGCGGTAACATAGCCAAACAACGGTTTGCTAGGACAAGGTGGGTTAGAGGCTGGACATGGCAATATGGGAGGCATGATAAGGCATGTGGTAGGTATCGCAACATAGGCTTAGCAATAGAGCGAGCAACTAGCAAGCAAAGATAGAAGTGATTTCGAGGGTATGGTCATTTTGCCTGCAAAGTTCTCCGAGAAGATGAAAGCTTGATCCTCATAAACGTACTCAACGGGTTCCTCAAACATGAACTCGTCTCTCGGCTCTACCCAAAGCAATAACACAAGCAAAGGGAGACACAATCAACCATGTGCAATGCACAAGCAACAAGATGCAAAACATGGCATGATATGTGGGATGTGATATGCGATGCATATGCATGTTCCGGAAAGAAAAGATTGAACCTGACCTCAACTTGTAAAACCAAGAGTGCCACTGGAAAGATGAGTTGATTTCAGTCGAAATCGATATAAAGATCACCGGAATCGGATGCACGGTTTGCAAATGGCAAGCAAAACAAATATGGCACCAGTCTGCGATTAACAGCACGAGGCCACCTAAATGCATCAAGAACAACATGCTACATCACTCTAACATAGCAACAAAATACATGGCAGGGATCCACTCAAGATGCTTGACAAAAGATGAACACTGAGCTACGGCTAATTCACTCAATAGTAGGTTCAAACAAGCATGGCAAAAGTGCAAAAGATATCAGGTTTCAGACTTAGTGAAAATAACAACATGACAGGAATTTAACATTAGGAAGCAATGTTTAGAGCAAGATAACAACATGCTACAGGAACATATCATGGCAAAGCAAGGCATGGCATGAAGCTACTCAAAGAATACAACAAAATTCCCTTACTGACCATAAGCCAAAAGGGATCAGAAAATACAATGACAACCATGTGAACATAGCAATTATTGTTAACAGATTCAGACTTAGCAGAAAACTGGAACATGGCAAAACAGATATTAAGTAGGCATGTTTGCGAGCTCGATGCACTCACCACAAGGCATTGCATGACAAAGTAAGCATACACCAAGCAAGTAGACATGAAATAGAAGCTAAACATGGCAAGAACAACATCATAGCATGCATGGATCAACTACAACAAGCTCAGCAAAATTGCTTAACATGTAAACAATCTGCCAGGAACATTTTATAGCAAAAGTAGAGCTCGATTGACTCAATCTAGGGTGCTCCATAATTGCAAACAAAGACATGGATGGATAGAGCATAGCAATATCTACAAAACATCCTTACTGATCATGCTCAAAAGAGGCATGGATCACTCTGTAGCAACATGAATACATGGCATAAAAATATTAACAGGACAAATACTTAGAAGATTTCTAAGTCCCTAAAATCAGCAACATTACGAGAGCTACTTTGCATGCTTGTGCTAGTCACCACAGAGATCACAAAAATACATGACATACACCCCTGTAAAGATGGCATGGCATACGTCGAAACACATGTAGGGCTTAAGATCATAGGAGGCACACAACAATCATGGCAAAAATGACAAAAGTCCAATTACTGATAAGAATCTGAAACTAATATAAACTAGCACTCTTGCAACATCATTTAGGACATCAAGATGAACTCAAATGAACGTGGTGCAATGGAATGAAATGAAGTACTCGTCGAGACGAACAATCTGATATGCTACACGCCCAAAACGGAGCCACGATTGATGAGTTATGATGCGATGAACAGGGGCATACAATATGCAGATATGGGGACTTAGTAAAAAATATACCCTCGGGGAGAAGTTGGACGGGGAGGACCCTGGACGGAGCAGGGCGGAACGGGCTGCGCGCGTTTGGTTCCGGGACGAGTGGATCTCATCCCACCCATCCGGACCCGGCGACGGGGCGGCCGGCGATGGGAGAGCACACCGGCGCGGCGGCGGCGAAGTTCGCCGGCGGGGTCGGGGAAGGAGAGGCGCAGCGAGGCACGGCCGGCAAGCTCTGACGAGCCTCGCGGGGCCGGCGGTGAGGGGAGGCAGGCGAGGCGTGAGCGCCATGGCGGCGGCGGCGACCGGCGTCGTGGAGGTGAGGCGGCGACGACCGGCGAGTCGGCGGCGGTGAACGGGCGGCGGCGCGGGCGAGGCTCGATGGGGAAGCCGGGGCGCACGGCCAGCTGCGGCGGCGGATGGAGGCGAGGCGCCTCGGGCGCGGGAGACAGGCGGCGGCTGCGGGCTCGCGCGGGCCCGCGATGGGCCTGGCGGGCCGCGGCGGCGGGCGGTGGTGGAGTGCCATGTGGCGCACCCTGGATGGCTGCGGGCGGCAACGCTGTGGAGCGGACATGTCCGGCGGCGACGGAGACGCGTCCGGTGGCGCGAGGTAGGAGGAGCTAGGGTTGGATCTGCGCGGAAATATCGAGGGAAGTCACATATTTATAGGTAGAGGGAGCTAGGAGAGTCCAAATGAGGTGCGGTTTTTGGCCATGCGATCGTGATCGAACGACCGAGATGATGGAGGGGGTTTAGATGGGTTTTGGGCCACTTTGGAGGGGTGCTGGGCTGCAACACACACGAGGCCTTTTCGGTTCCTTGGTTAACAGTTGGAATATCAAACGAAGTCCAAATGACACGAAACTTGTTAGACGGTCTACCGGTAGTAAACCAAGGCCGCTTGGCAAGTCTCGTTCCAATCCGAGAACATTTAACACTCGCACATGAAAAGAGGCAAAAGGGGACTCCGGAGGACATAGGAGCGCCGGATTGCAAAACGGACAACGGGGAAAATGCTCGGATGCATGAGACGAACATGTATGCAAATGCGATGCACATGATGACATGATATGAAATGCATGACACGCAACCAACTGACAAGGCAACAACAACGAATAACTGGATGACACCTGGCACATCGGTATCGGGGCGTCACAACACTCCACCACTATGAGAGGATCTCGTCCGGAGATCTAGAATGGCACCGGAGGGAAACAGAATAGAAAGAGAAGAGGTAAACTAAGTTGCTTCTTTGACAAACGAGTGAAAACAAAGAACCTTGAAAAGGTTAAGCTATTATGAGAAAAGAATACAACAGAGATGAACGCAGTTGAAAACACTCTGTTAGAAAAGAGGAACAAGGAACATTACGAGAAACTTTGAGGTTAAAAGTCAAGAAAAGGGTTGCAAAGGACAAGAAGTACATGCAAGCACTCCGGTTGAAACGAGATGTACAAGGGACGATAAGGATCAATTACGATAAGACTCCGGTTGGAAAAGGAAGGCATAGCATATGGACTTGGCAAAATGAAGGAACTTGGATGATAGTCCGGTTAGAAGAGGAATAATAGCCATAACAATCCGGTTAAAACAGGGTAGAGAAGGAAAAAGAATGATATAATTTGGACAACACTCCGACTGAAAAGAGATGCAAGACTTGAAAAGGGGAAAAGAACTTGAGCAGAGGACATGATACTCCGGTAACTGGATAAGCATGAAAAGAACACGATCCTGACAAAACAAGAAGATGGATTGAAGAGAGCAACATCACAATGCCTCCGGAAGAAAAAAGAATGGAATGAATGGAGGAGGAAACAATATCTTGAGAGAACACCCTTACAACAAATGCTAGAACGGAGTTGTTGGATTATCAACAACGAAAAGGATAAGCTTTAAGTGGGCTTAAGGAAAAACATCTCTAAATTATGAGGTGAAATTCTGCCACTAATGGAAAACAATAGATTGGATTGATATGAACAAGAAGACGAGAAACTAATTCACCGGGAGGATAAATGAAGAACTTGGGTCATTTATGAGCACCATAAATAGCAACAATCCTTAGGGAAGGCTTTAGGTGAAACATGACACAAGATAACTCCAACGAAGAGATTGGTGGATTTACAATATCTCATTCTTGACAACATGTGAATCATGAAACTCGAGCTCAAATTGTCAAGAATGGCATAACACCACTTCAAAAAGATAAGGTAGAAAGAATTGCACTTCGGAATGCCAGATAAAGAATGTTTGAACTCCTCTGAAAAGAATCTCAATGAACACTTCGAGAAGGAATTAAATCCTTGATGAACCATCATGTAGAGCCTCCCTGAAGAACTCTGGTAACAAAAGAATGATCAAACGAAAGGAAAGAGAAGTTGAAAACACAAGGTGAAGCCTTGCAATGATTAGATGGATCTTCGCGACGAGATAATGCGGAAAAGCTTGTAAACTCCGGAAAAGAAAAGATGAAACAATTTAAACCGAGAATTTGATGAGCCTCGGGAATAAGGAATTAATCTCTTGAAAGAAAACTAGAATAATAATTACATTATGCTTACCCTTAATCAATTAAATTGATGACAAGCAATGGATTTGGCATACTACTTATTCTCGTAGAAAGATTAAGATAGATATAGCGCAAACTTGAGAAGGTCTTGAACGATCCACCGGTAGGATTGAAACAATGAATAAATTGATATGATAAGCAAAGGGATAAGAATCTTGGAAAAACCACCGTAAGAATTGAAAAATGAACGAAGTAAAGGTTTGAATCACCGGTAAGAATTAGCAATTGAACGAAGATACATGAGAATGAAGAGATCACGAGCTGATTAGAGATCACTTGAACGATGCACCGGTAAGATTTGGATAACGAGAGCTGAAAGCTGGAATGAATAATTCTGAGATGATGGTCTCCGGATAATCAAACTGAAAAGACTCCTAAAATGCTCCGGATGGGTGAAAAGAATTTCTCACAATCAAAAACAATTATGAGAGGATGACATAATGCTAGAATCACGAATCTTGAAGAGAATGGAACAAGATATGGAGGAAAAATTCTTCTTCGGTCTTCAAATGTCGAGAAAGGCGACGAGAAAACACCACCGTAAATAGTTGAGATACTCCGGGATGAAAATTAGAAAGGTTGAACCAACGATGAAAGAATTTGAAAGATCTTGGTGAAAGACGTATGACTGATGACAATTCATTCTTACGTCAAACTTTAGAAGATTTGAGAATAACTCTGGGAGAATAAGAAGAGTCAGGTAAGATCCTGGGAAAAGACCTGTGGGTTAGGGCCCACTCAAAAGAAAACACCGTTGAACGATTTAAAAGATAGATTGCGCCGGTTGAGTTAAATGGCTTGAATGAGATAACAACCTCGAAATAGGTTGAACAAATGCAGAGTGGAAACACGAATCTTCGAGATATCTTGAGCACTTCAGAACAAGTGAATAGCGAGGAGTGGATGATTAAGAGGTGCACCGGCATGAGAAAGCATTGAAACGAGGAAAGGATATGATCAACAAAGCTTGACTTGAAACCATCGGAGATGAAAAGAATGAAGAATGACGAACTTGAATCTTCCTTAGCATCTTCCTGAGAACCACCGGGTAAGAACACTGAAGAAAGAAATGAAGAGACTTCACATCCATGTAGGGATCAAGATCATAGGAGGCACACAACAATCATGGCAAAAATGACAAAAGTCCAATTACTGATAAGAATCTGAAACTAATATAAACTAGCACTCTTGCAATAACATTTAGGACATCAAGATGAACTCAAATGAACATGGTGCAATGGAATGAAATGAAGTACTCGTCGAGACGAACAATCTGATATGCTACACGCCCAAAACGGAGCCACGGTTGATGAGTTATGATGCGATGAACAGGGGCATACAATATGCAGATATGGGGACTTAGTAAAAAATATACCCTCGGGGAGAAGTTGGACGGGGAGGACCCTGGACGGAGCAGGGCGGAACGGGCTGCGCGCGTTTGGTTCTGGGACGAGTGCATCTCATCCCACCCGTCCGGATCCGGCGACGGGGCGGCCGGCGACGGGAGAGCACACCGGCGCGGCGGCGGCGAAGTTCGCCGGCGGGGTCGGGGAAGGAGAGGCGCAGCGAGGCGCGGCCGGCGAGCTCCGACGAGCCTCGCGGGGCCGGCGGTGAGGGGAGGCAGGCGAGGCGCGAGCGCCATGGCGGCGGCGACCGGCGTCGTGGAGGTGAGGCGGCGACGACCGGCGAGTCGGCGGCGGTGAACGGGCGGCGGCGCAGGCGAGGCTCGTGAGGGAAGCTGGGGCGCGCGGCCAGCTGCGGCGGCGGACGGTGGCGAGGCGCCTCGGGCGCGGGAGACATGCGGCGGCGGCTGCGGGCTCGCGCGGGCCCGCGGTGGGCCTGGAGGGTCGCGGCGGCGGGCGGTGGTGGAGTGCCACATGGTGCGCCCTGGATGGCTGCAGGCGGCGACGCTGTGGAGCGGACATGTCCGGCGGCGATGGAGACGCGTCCGGTGGCGCGAGGTAGGAGGAGCTAGGGTTGGATCTGCGCGGAAATATCGAGGGAAGTCACATATTTATAGGTAGATGGAGCTAGGAGAGTCCAAATTAGGTGCGGTTTTTGGCCACGCGATCGTGATCGAATGACCGAGATGATGGAGGGGGTTTAGATGGGTTTTGGGCCACTTTGGAGGGGTGTTGGGCTGCAACACACATGAGACCTTTTCGGTTCCTCGGTTAACCATTGGAATATCAAACAAAGTCCAAATGGCACGAAACTTGACAGACGGTCCACCGGTAGTAAACCAAGGCCGCTTGGCAAGTCTCAGTCCAATCGGAGAACGTTTAACACTCGCACACGAAAAGAGGTAAAAGGGGACTCCGGAGGACATAGGAGCGCCGGATTGCAAAACGAACAACGGGGAAAATGCTCGGATGCATGAGACGAGCATGTATGCAAATGCGATGCACATGATGACATGATATGAAATGCATGACACGCAACCAACTGACGAGGCAACAACAGCGAATAACTGGACGACACCTAGCACATCGGTATCGGGGCGTCACACGGACGCAGTTAAACGCAGTGACCGCCGAACTGGAAAAATCCAAAGCGGCGTCTTCCGGTGATATTTCCCTCCATCGAGAAACAGTTATTGCGTAGCGACCATGTTAACACTACAGATTTATCTCATAACAGGATCATCGGATCAACTGGAGGAAAAAGAGTCGAAAAGACTGCATGCCGCAGGCGAGCGGGTTTTGACCTGTGTCAGACAGGAGAAAAACAAACTCCAAGATGCAAACACCGAGCTGGGCGAAGAGCTGAAGGATGTGCGGGCCCAGCTAGCCGACTCCGTGAAGGAGAACAAAGAACTGCGAGGTGGCATATCCAGTATGTGGCCGTATTTACCTTATAACAGTTTGGAAGTAAAAGTAGCTGATATAGCTATGATTGCAAGTATATTGACGGGCCATCCCGAAGAGGAGGTGTCCGGATCATCAAGTGAACTTCTGCAAGGGCTATCGTAGTTGCACGAGCAAGCTCGGCAGGCGATGCGGAGTGCAGCCAAGGCCTTATGGCCATCCGACTCCCCTCCAGGGAGTATGGAGAAGCTTGTAGAGCTGTTCAAGGCAGTGCGGCGACATATCCGACTATGGAAGATATCAGCCTGTCGAGAGGGTGCGCGAGAGGCCTGGGCCATGGTAAAAACACGATATACCATGCTAGATCCGAATCACATGGACCGGGTCGGACCGCTAGGGTCAAATGGGGAAGAAATTCCCGTTAGTTTAGTATATGGCCAAGTGGAGGTGGCTGCTAGATACTCTCAACAGGATTGTAAATTAGACCGCCTGTTGGACAGTATAGAGGAGGAAGTTTTTAAGTCCTAAGTGACTATGTATTTTCCTTCTAGCTGGATTGTAAACGATTGTCATGGCCGACCTTTTCGCTTCGATCTCTCGACCCGAAGGTGCGGAGTGTTTCCGAATACCCGAGCGGCAAAATAAACCGGGGTATGCGTGGAAACCAGGCGTAGGGGTCATAGGTGCTTGAACAGACAAGTTATATCTGGCTAGTTATGTTATATTACATTGAAATTGTACGAAACATCTTCCAGAGAGAATAGTTCCGTTAAGGGTTCCTTTCCCTGGGTGTGCATGCATCTATGTGCATGTCCGGACTATGATGAAAAAATCACAGTGTGTATAACTTCTGGGGGTTCATAATGGAGCGAGTGCAAAAACATCTTTAGTTCACCGACCGAATATTCCCTTAAGAACGCTAGCTTTCGGCTTCACCCAGTCTGAGGTACACATTCGGATGACCCGACAGTAACAATCGCAAAGGTGCTCCCTTTATGCCCTAGCCGAACTAACGGGAACATAGGGCATAAGCACAGGAGCCATGCAACCCATCTTGGCCGAAACTTAAGTCATATCGATGCATATAATGGCAAAGAAAAGGTACATATGGGAGGAAACACATATGTGATGAGCTTTATCCTCGAAAAATAGAAATAACAAGCTTCTGTCCAAGAAGCCCCCAGGTATGATAGACATACATACTTGAAGATGCATGCGTTGGGGTGCACAGTCTAACCGCACGAAAGCCTTTAAGGCTAAAGAGAAAAAACGAAAAGAGAGAAAAAATAATGAAAACAATAAGAGGAAGGAGACAAACAAAGAGTTCGGCGCTAGGCATAGAATTTTCGGAGTCTGGCCGCGTTCCAGGGATTCGGCTCTAGTCGATTGTCTGACGCATCACGCAAGCGGTACGCTCCTCTGTTGAGGACTTCTTAGATGATGAAGGGACCCTCCCACTTGGGCTTGAGTTTGTCCTTTTTCTTCTCCAGCAGGCGTAGAACGAGTTTGTCGACGTTGTAAGTTTTGGCCTGCACTTCTCTGCTTTGATACCTACGAGCCTGCTGTTGATAAAATGTGGAACGGGTTTTTGCGACGTTGCGCTCCTCCTCCAGGGCGTCTAAGCTGTCCTGCCGATCGAGCTCGGCCTCTCTCTCTTCATACATGCACACTCGAGGTGAGTCATGAATAATGTCGCAGGGTAGTACTGCCTCTGCACCGTACACCATGAAAAAAGGTGTGTATCCGGTAGTGCGATTGGGAGTGGTCCGTAGCCCCCAGAGTACGGAGTCGAGCTCCTCAACCTAGTGCTTGTCTGATTCCTTCAAAGACCACACTAGTCTAGGCTTAATGCCGCTTATAATAAGACCATTGGCTCGTTTGACTTGACCGTTTGTCTGTGGATGATAGACAGAGGCGTAATCGAGCTTGATGCCTAGATTAGCACACCAGGATTTCACTTTGTCAGCTGTGAAATTGGAGCCATTATCAGTGATGATGATGTGCGGAACACCATAACGGTGTACGACGCCAAATATAAAGTCTATTACTGGCCCGGACTCGGCCGTTTTAACTGGTTTGGCCTCTATCCACTTGGTGAATTTATCCACCATGACCAGCATATATTTTTTCTTATGGCTTCCTCCTTTAAGTGGTCCAACAATATCCAGTCCCCAGACCGCAAAAGGCCAAGTGATGGGGATTGTTTGTAGGGCGGTGGAGGCATATGGCTTTGGTTGGCGAAGAGTTGGCATCCAACGCAACATTGAACAAGGTCCTGTGCATCCGCTCGGGCCGTCGGCCAATAGAATCCTGTATGGAAGGCCTTGCTAACAAGGGCCCGAGCTGCGGCGTGGTGCCCGCCGAGACCGGCATGAATCCCAGCCAGGAGCTGCCGCCCTCCTCCTCCTCGGAGATACATCTTTGAAAGGACTCCGGTACCACTTTTCTTATAGAGCTCTCCGTCGTGAAGCTTGTAGGCCTTCAAACGCCGGAAAATGCGGCGGGCCTCATTCTGGTCCTCGGGAAGCTCCTTCCTGTTAAGGTAGGCCAGGAAGGGTTCGGTCCATGGGGCAATGACTGCCATGATGAGATGCGCCGGCAGTGTTATTTCGGTGGCTGAGCCTCCGATGATGTCGGTGTTTTCGGAATCTGGGGTTATGTTCGGATCCATACTAGTGTTGTCGTTTCCCCCTACCACACCACATATGGCTTAAAAAGCCTTTCCAGAAAGATATTAGGTGGGACGGGTCGCGCTTAGCATCGATACGAGCAAGAACGTCTGTCGCTTGATTACTTTCTCGAGCCAGATGATGGAACTCGAGCCCCTCGAACCGGGCCGACATTTTTATGACGGCATTACGATAATCTGCCATCTTCGGATCTTTGGCATCGAAGTCTCCATTTATTTGAGATATTGCAAGGTTTGAGTCCCCACGCACTTCTAGGCGTTGTGCAATAAGGCCTCGTATTCGACTGCATTGTTGGAGTCAGTGTATAGTATTTGGAGTATGTACTGAACGACGTCTCTAGTAGGTGATGTTAAAACGACGCTTGCCCCTAGCCCTGCCAACATTTTGGATCCATCGAAATACATAACCCAATTAGAATATGTGACGTACTCTTTAGGCAGTTCGGCCTCTATCCATTCGGCGATGAAGTCAGCCAGTACTTGGGATTTAATAGCTCGGCATGGTTTGTATGTAATATCAAATGGAAGGAGCTCAATGGCCCATTTGTCAATCTGGCCCGTGGCATCGCGGTTGTTTATAATGTCATTGAGTGGTACTTCGGAAGCCACCGTGATTGAATACTCCTGGAAGTAGTGACGGAGCTTTCGGGATGCCATGAAGACCACATATGCTATCTTTTGATAATTGGGGTACCGGGATTTGCATGGTGTAAGGACAGTGGATACGTAGTATACTAGCTTCTGAAGCGTGAATTTGTGTCTGACCTGTTCTCGTTCAACGACGAGCACGGCGCTCACCACCCGATTTGTTGCCGATATGTATAATAACATCGATTCACCGACGTTTGGTGCGGCCAAGATTGGGTTGCTCGCAAGAAGGGTTTTTATTTCCTCCAGTCCGGCTGTTGCCGCGTCCGTCCACTCGAAGTGATCGGTTCTCCGTAGAAGGCGATAGAGTGGCAGTGCCTTTTCTCCCAATCTGGAGATAAAGCGGCTTAGAGCTGCCACGCAACCCGCGAGCTTTTGGACTTGTTTAAGGTCTGTTGGCGTAGCCAATTGTGACAGACCTCAGATTTTGGCTTGATTTGCTTCAATTCCTCTGCTGGAAATGATGAAGCCCAGCCGTTTTCCAGCGGGGACGCCGAAAACGCACTTTTCCGGATTGAGCTTAATGTCATACGCGCGGAGGTTATCAAATGTGAGACGTAAATCGTCTATTAGTGTTTCGACGCGCCTAGTTTTGATGACGACGTCGTCCACATAAGCTTCAATTGTCTTGCCAATCTGTTTCTCCAGGCATGTTTGAATCATGCGTTGGTATGTGGCGCCGGCGTTCTTGAGCCTGAAGGGCATGGTATTGAAGCAGAATGGCCCATATGGGGTAATGAATGCTGTTGCAACTTGATCGGACTCCTTCATTTTGAATTGATGGTATCCGGAATATGCATCAAGGAAACACAGTGAGTCGTGTCCTGTGGTAGCATCAATGATTTGATCAATGCGGGGGAGGGGAAGGGATCCTTAGGGAAAGCCTTATTGAGGTCTTTAAAACCGACACACAACGGTCAGGATTTGTCCTTCTTTGGTACCATCACCAGGTTTGACAGCCAGTCTGGATGTTTTATTTCTCTAATGAATCCGGCCTCAATTAGCTTGGCCAGCTCCTCCCCCATAGCTTGGCGTTTGGGCTCGAAAAAGCGCCGCAGTGCTTGTTTGATTGGTTTGTATCCTTTTAAAATATTAAGGCTATGTTCGGCCAGCTCACGTGGGATTCCAGGCATGTCAGAAGGGTGGCAGGCGAATGTATCCCAATTTTTGCGAAGGAAATCCTTTAGTGCGGCGTCGCCCGTTGGGTCTAGTTGTGCTCCAATAGATGCTGTCTTCTTGGGGTCCATTGGGTGGATCTGGAATTTGACTATTTCTTCTGCCGGTTTGAAGGAGGTGGATTTGGGTCATTTGTCTAAGATCACATCGTCCCTATCCACCGTAGAGCGCAGTGTGGTTAATTCTTTGGCCGCGAGGGCTTCAGATAATGCCTCAAGGGCTAGGGATGCAGTTTTGTTTTCGGCGCGGAGTGCTATGTCCTGATCACTGACAAGAGTGATTATGTCGTTTTGTCCGGGCATTTTGAGCTTCATATACCCGTAATGAGGTATAGCTTGGAAGCATGTAAAAGCATCCCACGCCAACAGGGCGTGGTATCCGCTGCTGAAAGGAGCCACTTGGAAGTTGATTTCTTCAGACCGATAATTCTTCGGCGTGCCGAATACCATGTCAAGTGTGAGTTTTCCCGCACACCGCGCCTCCCGACTGGGAATGATTCCTCGGAAGGTCGTGCTGCTTTGCTTGATGCGGCTCCTGTCTATTTCCATTTTGTGGAGTGTGTCCTCATAAATGAGGTTTAGTCTGCTTCCACTGTCCATGAGGACCTTGGTGAGTCGAAAGCCGTCCATGATGGGACTGAGGACTAAAGCGGCTGGTGCTCGGATTGTCCTGTATTTTGGTTCATCACCGACATTAAAGGTTATAGCCGTGTCATTCCAAGGGTTTACTATGGCGATTTGACAGACTTCGGCAAGGCCGCGAAGTGCCCTTTTGTGCTTATTGTTTGAAGTGAATGTCTGAAAGACCGTCAGTACTCTGGGGTCGTCGTCTTCTGGAGGGTGTTGCTCTGGGGTGTTTTTGGTAAGGATGTCCTTGCCGCTTTTGGCTACCTGCCAGAGTATCCAACATGCTCTAAGGCTGTGGGTTGGTATGGTATCCGGTGTTGTGTACATTTTGCATGGGCCATCGAGCCATCCCTCCAGAACGGTTCCACGCTGCGTGATGGGTTTGTATTTCTTGGTTATTGGACTGGGCGCGTCATGGGGATGCGCCATTTTTGCCTGGACCAGTGGTTGAGTTGGGACGGATGGCTCCCAATAAGCTGCATGATCCCTCCAGGCGCTTTCCATTGCCCTGTACTTCTGTACAATAGTTGCCAAGTTAGTGAAGTGTAGTATGCAGTAGCGATTAATGGCATTGAGGATTCCTTCATTCGTGCAATTGTTGCGGAACGCTGATATCGCATCCTCATCGCGGTAATCTTTAACCTTGTCCTTGACAAGGAGGAATCTGGCCCAGAAGTGGTGGACCGTTTCCTGAGACTGCCGTTGTATGCTCGTGAGAGCGCTTATGTCTGGGTGGGTGGGTGGAATTGGATCTGGACCCTGACCCGATCGATGATCCGGAGTCTGAAGTATTTCCAAACTTAAAAGTCCGGGCTCCGGAGTATCTTCTGGTTGCCTTTGCCCGCCATCCGATTCTATGTTCGGAAGGCCGGTCACCTCCTTTTGCGGGTGGGTATCCGGCTCTGCAGGGCCGACGATCCGGACATAGTCCGTCTTCAGTATAGGGGAAGAGTCGCCGTCTTGCTCCTCGACTACCGCTATCTGGTCGGTGATCGGTGGACATTTGATTTCTCTTTGGTCGGGTTTGAGCCCGATCCGATCGTAATCTGTGGCGATTCCCAGGGTGGCAATAAGATCAAAGAGCTCGTTTAAAGATGAAAACTCCACCAGATCCATCTGCTTGGAGTGTTTGGGCTCGATACGAAGAGGATTTTCGATGGCCCGAGAGGTCATCGTCAGCTTAACGGCCGAACGGGCGGTCATGGTAAAGCTGCCCAACCAGAGGGTTTGGCATGGGGCCAGTTCTCCTCCGGTAGTGATATTGTCTTTAAGGACAAGGCGAGTCATCGATCCTGTTGTCAGCGGCACAGTGGATCTCTCAATGAAAGCACCAATGTCGGTGTCAAAACCGGCGGATCTCGGGTAGGGGGTCCCGAACTGTGCGTCTTAGGTCGATGGTAATAGGAGATAGGGGACACGGTCTTTACCCAGGTTCAGGCCCTCTCTATGGAGGTAATACCCTACGTCCTGCTTGATTGATATTGATGAATATGAGTACTACAAGAGTTGATCTACCACGAGATCGTAATGGCTAAACCCTAGAAGTCTAGCCTGTATGACTATGGTAATGAGTATTCGGCCTATCAACAGACCTAGCCCTCCGGTTTATATAGACACGAGAGGGATCTAGGGTTACACAAGGTCGGTTACAGAGAAAGGAATCTACATAGTTGGCCTCCAAGCTTGCCTTCCACGCCAAGGAAACTCCCATCCGGACACGGGTGCAGTCTTCGGTCTTTGTATGCCCATCAGTCCGGCCCATGGCTAACAGGCCGGACGCCCGAGGACCCCTTAGTCTAGGACTCCCTCACCTGTGTTACAAGGTGTGAAGTTAACTTAGACTCAATGCCCGACCAGTGTAGAAGATAGAGAGAAAATGAAAGATGTTCCCTATGCTTCAGCCATAGGCTCTATCATGTATGCAATGTTGTGTACCAGACCTGATGTGTGCCTTGCTATAAGTTTAGCAGGGAGGTACCAAAGTAATCCAGGAGTGGATCACTGGACAACGGTCAAGAACATCCTAAAATACCTGAAAAGGACTAAGGATATGTTTCTCGTTTATGGAGGTGACAAAGAGCTCGTCATAAACAGTTACGTCGATGCAAGCTTTGACACTGATCCGGATGACTCTAAGTCACAAACTGTGAAGGAAATATGCCCTAGAGGCAATAAGAAAGTTATTATTTATTTCCTTATTTCAAGATAAATGTTTATTAATCATGCTAGAATTGTATTAACCGGAAACATAATACATGTGTGAATACATAGACACACATAGTGTCACTAGTATGCCTCTACTTGACTAGCTCGTTAATCAAAGATGGTTAAGTTTCCTAACCATAGACATGAGTTGTCAATTATTAACGGGATCACATCATTAGGAGAATGATGTGATTGACTTGACCCATTCCGTTAGCTTAGCACTTGATCGTTTAATATGTTGCTATTGCTTTCTTCATGACTTATACATGTTCCTATGACTATGAGATTATGCAACTCCCGTTTACCGGAGGAACACTTTGTGTGCTACCAAACATCACAACATAAATGGGTGATTATAAAGGTGCTCTACAGGTGTCTCCGAAGGTACTTGTTGAGTTGGCGTATTTCGAGATTAGGATCTGTCACTCCAATTGTCGGAGAGGTATCTCTCGGCCCACTCGGTAATGCACATCACTATAAGCCTTGCAAGCATTGTAACTAATGAGTTAGTTGCGGGATGATGTATTACAGAACGAGTAAAGAGACTTGCCGGTAACGAGATTGAACTAGGTATTGAGATACCGATGATCGAATCTCGGGCAAGTAACATACCGATGACAAAGGGAACAACGTATGTTGTTATGCGGTTTGACCGATAAAGATCTTCGTAGAATATGTGGGAGCCAATATGAGCATCCAGGTTCCACTATTGGTTATTGACCGGAAACATGTCTCGGTCATGTCTACATAGTTCTCGAACCCGTAGGGTCCGCACGCTTAAAGTTCGGTGACGATCGGTATTATGAGTTTATGTGATTTGATGTACCGAAGGTAGTTCGGAGTCCCAGATTAGATCGGGGATATGACGAGGAGTCTCGAAATGGCCGAGACATAAAGATTGATATATTGGAAGTTTATATTCGGACACCGGAAGGGTTCCGGGGGTTACCGGATAAATACCGGAGTACCGAGGGTTACCAGAACCCCCCGGGGGCTTAATGGGCTTACATGGGCCTTAGTAGAAATAGAGGGCAGCAAGGGTAGTGTGGGGCGCGCCCCCAAGGCCCAAACTGAATTGGTTTAGGGCAAAGGGGGGTCGGCCCCCTCTTTCCTTCTCCTCCTCTCCCTTTCCTTCCCCTCTCCTACTAGGACTAGGAAAGAGGGGGCAAACCTACTTGGAGTAGGATTGCCCCATGGGCACGCCTCTCCCCTTGGCCGGCCCTCTCCTCCCCCCTCCTTTATATACGGGGCAGGGGGGCACCGTAAGACACACAAGTTGATCAGTTGATCTTTTAGCCGTGTGCGGTGCCCCCTCCAGCATAATCCACCTCGGTCATATCGTAGCGGTGCTTAGGTGAAGCCCTGCATCGGTAGCATCATCATCACCGTTATCACGCCGTCGTGTTGACAGAACTCTCCCTCGAAGCTCTGCTGGATTGGAGTTTGTGGGATGTCACCGAGCTGAACATGTGCTGAACTCGGAGGTGCCGTACGTTCGGTACTTGGATCGGTCGGATCATGAAGATGTACGACTACATCAACCGCGTTCTCATAATGCTTCCTCTTACGGTCTACGAGGGTACGTGGAAGACACTCTCCCGTCTCATTGCTATGCATCACCATGATCTTGCGTGTGCGTAGGAAATTTTTGAAATTACTACGTTGCCCAACAGTGGCATCCGAGCCAGGTTTGTGCGTAGATGTTATATGCACGAGTAGAACATAAGTGAGTTGTGGGCGATACAAGTCATACTGCTTACCAGCATGTCATACTTTGGTTTGGCGCTATTGTTGGATGAAGCGGCCCAGACCGACATTACGCGTATGCTTACGCGAGACTGGTTCTATCGACGTGCTTTGCACACAAGTGGCTAGCGGGTGTCAGTTTGTCCAACTTTAGTTGAACCGAGTGTGGCTACGCCCGGTCCTTGTGAAGGTTGAAACAACACTAACTTGACGAACTATCATTGTGGTTTTGATGCGTAGGTAAGAACGGTTCTTGCTCAACCCGTAGTAGCCACGTAAAACTTGCAACAACAAAGTAGAGGACGTTTAACTTGTTTTTGCAGGGCATGTTGTGATGTGATATGGTCAAGGCGTGATGAAATATAAATTGTTGTATGAGATGATCATGTTTTGTTAAAGTTATCGTCTACTAGCAGGAGCCTTATGGTTGTCTCTTTATTTGCATAAGATGCAAGTGCTATGTAATTGCTTTACTTTATCGCTATGCGGTAGCAATAGTTGCAAAAGCAATAGCTGGTGAGACGACCATGTGACGACACGTTGATAAAAGATCAAGATGATGGAGATCATAGTGTCATGCCGGTAACAATGGAGATCATGACAGTACTTTGGAGATGGAGATCAAATGCACAAGATGATGGCGGCCATAACATGACACATATTATGATTGCATGTGATGTTTATCTTTTATACATCTTATTTTGCTTAGTTCGGCGGTAGCTTTATAAGATGATCCCTTACTAAATTTCAAGGTAAAAGTGTTCTCCCTAAGTATGCACCATTGCCAAAGTTCGTCGTGCCAAGACACCACGTGATGATTGGGTGTGATAATCTCAACGTTCATCTACAACGGGTGTAAGACAGTTTTACACACGCAGAATACTCGGGTTAAACTTGACGAGCCTAGCATATGCAGATATGGCCTCGAAACACTGAGATCGAAAGGTCAAGCGTGAATCATATAGTAGATATGATCAACATAGTGATGTTCACCATTGAAAACTACTCCATCTCACGTGATGATCGGACATGGTTTAGTTGATTTGGATCACGTGATCATTTAGATGAGTAGAGGGATGTCTATCTAAGTGGGAGTTCTTAAGTAATATGATTAATTGAACTTTAATTTATCATGAACTTAGTCCTGATAGTATTTGCATATCTATGTTGTAGATCAATAGCTCGCACATAGCTTCCCCTTTTATTTTTTGGTATGTTCCTAGAGAAAAATAAATTGAAAGATGTTAGTAGCAATGATGCGCATTAGATCCGTGATATGAGGATTATCCTCATTGTTGCACAGAAGAATTATGTGCTTGATGCACCGCTAGGTGACGGACCTATTGCACGAGCATATGCAGACGTTATGAACGTTTGGCAAAGCTCGGTATGATGACTACTTGATAGTTTAGTGCACCATGCTTTACGGCTTAGAATCGGGACTTCAAAAATGTTTTGAACACCACAGAGCATATAATATGTTCCAAGAGTTGAAATTGGTATTTCATACTCATGCCCGTGTCGAGAGGTATGAGACCTCTGACATTACTTTGCCTACAAGATGGAGGAGAATAGCTCAACCAGTAAGCATGTGCTCAGATTGTCTGAGTACTACAATCACTTGAATCAAGTGGGAGTTAATCTTCTAGATAAGATAGTGATTGACAGAGTTCTCTAGCCACTATGACCAAGTTGCTAGAACTTCGTGATGAACTATAATATGCAAGGGATAACGGAAACGATTCCCAAGCTCTTCATGATGCTGAAATCGACGAAGGTAGAAATCAAGAAAAGCATCAAGTGTTGATGGTTAACAAGACCACTAATTTCAAGAAAAGGGCAAAGGGAAGAAGGGGAACTTCAAGAAGAACGGCAAGCAAGTTGCTGCTCAAGTGAAGAAGCCCAAGTCTGGACCTAAGCCTGAGACTAAGTGCTTTTACTACAAAGGAACTAGTCACTGGAAGCGGAACTACCCCAAGTATTTGGCGGATAAGAAGGATGGCAAAGTGAACAAAGGTATATTAGATATACATGTTATTGATGTGTACTTTACTAGTGTTTATAGCAACCCCTCGGTATTTGATACTAGTTCAGTTACTAAGAGTAGTAACTTGAAATGGGAGTTGCAAAATGAGCAGAGACTAGTTAAGGGCGAAGTAACGATATGTGTTGGAAGTAGTTCCAAGAATGATATGATCATCATCGCATACTCCCTATACTTTCGGGATTAGTGTTGAACCTAAATAAGTGTTATTTGGTGTAGCATGAATATGATTTGATCATGTTTATTGCAATACGGTTATTCATTTAAGTTAGAGAATAATTGTTATTACATGAATAAAACCTTCTATGGTTACACACCCAATGAAAATGGTTTGTTGAATCTCGATCGTTGTGATACACATATTCATAATATTGAAGCCAAAAGATGCAAAGTTAATTATGATAGTGCAACTTATTTGTGGCACTGCCGTTTAGGTCATATTGGTGTAAAGCGCATGAAGAAAATCCATGTTGATGGGCTTTTGGAATCACTTGATTATGTATCAGTTGATGCTTGTGAACCATGCCTCATGGGCAAAGATGACTAAGACTCCGTTCTCCAGAACAATGGAGCGAGCAACTGACTTATTGGATATAATACATACTGACGTATGAGGTCCGATGAGTGTTGAGGCTCGCGGCGGGTATCGTTATTTTCTGACCTTCACAGATGATTTGAGCAGATATTGGTATATCTACTTGAAGAAACATAAGTCTGAAACATTTGAAAAGTTTAAAGAATTTTAGAGTGAAGTGGAAAATCATCGTAACAAGAAAATAAAGTTTCTATGATCTGATTGCAGAGGCGAATATTTGAGTTACGAGTTTAGTCTTCAATTAAAACAACGTGGAATAGTTTCACAAACTCATGCCACCTGGAACACCACATCGTTATGGTGTGTCCGAACGTCATAACCGTACTTTATTTGATATAGTGCAATCTATGATGTCTCTTACCGATTTAGCACTATCGTTTTGGGGTTATGCATTAGAGACAACTGCATTCACATTAAAAAGGGCACCATCCAAATCCATTGAGATGACACCGTATGAAATGTGGTTTAGCAAGAAACCTAAGCCGTCGTTTCTTAAAGTTTGGGGTTGCGATGCTTATGTGAAAAATTTTCATGTTGATAAGCTCAAAGCCAAGTCGGAGAAGTGCATCTTCATAAGATACCCAAAATTAACTATTGGGTACACCTTCTATCACAGATCCGAAGGCAAGATATTTGTTGCTGAGAATGGATCCTTTCTAGAGAAGGAGTTTCTCTCGAAAGAAGTGAGTGGGAGGAAAGTAGAACTTGATGAGGTAACTGTACCTGTTCCCTTATTGGAAATTAGTTCATCACAGAAATCTATTTCTGTGACTCCCACACCAATTAGTGAGGAAGCTAATGATGATGATCATGTAACTTCAGATCAAGTTACTACCGAACCTCGTAGGTCAACTAGAGTGAGATCCGCACCAGAGTGGTACAGTAATCCTGTTCTGGAGGTCATGTTAATTGACCATGACAAACCTACGAACTATGAGGAAGCGATGATGAGCCTAGATTCCGCAAAATGGCTTGAGGCCATGAAATCTGAGATGGGATCCATGTATGAGAACAAAGTGTGGACTTTGGTTGACTTGCCCGATGATCGGCAAGCCATAGAAAATAAATGGATCTTCAAGAGTAAGACGAACGCTGATAGTAGTGTTTCTATCTACAAAGCTAGACTTGTCAAAAAGGGTTTTGACAAAGTTCAAGGTGTTGACTATGATGAGATTTTCTCACTCATAGCGATGCTTAAGTCTGTCTGAATCATGTTAGCAAATTGCCACATTTTATGAAATCTGGCAAATGGATGTCAAAACTACATTCCTTAATGGATTTCTTAAAGAAGAGTTGTATATGATGCAACCAGAAGGTTTTTTCGATCCTAAAGGTGCTAACAAAATGTGCAAGCTCAAGCGATCCATCTATGGACTGGTGCAAGTATCTCAGAGTTGGAATATACGCTTTGATGAGTTGATCAAAGCATATAGTTTTATGCAGACTTGTGGTGAAGCCTGTATTTATAAGAAAGTGAGTGGGAGCACTACAACATTTTTGATAAATATATGTGAATGACATATTGTTGATCGGAAATAATGTAGAATTTTCTGGAAAGCATAAAGGAGTATTTGAAAGGATTTTTTCAAATAAAGACCTCAGTGAAGCTACTTACATATTGAGCATCAAGATCTATAGAGATAGATCAAGACGCTTGATAAGTTTTTTCAATGAGTACATACCTTGACAAGATTTTGAAGTAGTTCAAAATGGAACAGTCAAAGAAAGAGTTCTTACCTGTGTTACAAGGTGTGAAATTGAGTAAGACTCAAAGCCCGACCACGGCAGAAGATAGAAAGAGAATGAAAGTCATTCCCTATGCCTCAGCCATAGTTTCTATAAAGTATGCCATGCTGTGTACCAGATGTACTGTATACCCTACACTGAGTTTAGCAAGGGAGTACAATAGTGATCTAGGAGTAGATCACTGGACAATGGTCAAAATTATCCTTAGTGGAATAAGCATATGTTTCTTGATTATGGAGGTGATAAAAGGTTCGTCGTAAAAGGGTTGCAAATTTTGACACTGATTCAGATGACTCTAAGTCTCAATCTGGATACATTGTGAAAGTGGGAGCAATTATCTAGAGTAGCTCCGTGCAGAGCATTGTTGACATAGAAATTTTCAAAATACATACGGATCTGAATGTGGCAGACCCGTAGACTAAACGTCTCTCACAAGCAAAACATCATCACACCTTAGTACTCTTTGGGTGTTAATCACATAGTGATGTGAACTAGATTATTGACTCTAGTAAACCCTTTGGGTGTTGGTCACATGACGATGTGAACTATGGGTGTTAATCACATGGTGATGTGAACTATTGGTGTTAAATCACATGGCGATGTGAACTAGATTATTGACTCTAGTGCAAGTGGGAGACTGAAGGAAATATGCCCTAGAGGCAATAATAAAGTTATTATTTATTTCCTTATTTCATGATAAATTTTTATTATTCATGCTAGAATTGTATTAACCGGAAACATAATACATGTGTGAATACATAGACAAACATAGTGTCACTAGTATGCCTCTACTTGACTAGCTCGTTAATCGAAGATGGTTAAGTTTCCTAACCATAGACATGAGTTGTCATTTGATTAACGAGATCACATCATTAGGAGAATGATGTGATTGACTTTACCCATTCCGTTAGCTTAGCACTTGATCATTTAGTATGTTGCTATTGCTTTCTTCACGACTTATACATGTTCCTATGACTATGAGATTATGCAACTCCGTTTATCGAAGGAACACTTTGTGTGCTACCAAACGTCACAACGTAACTGGGTGATTATAAAGGTGCTCTACAGGTGTCTTCGAAGGTACTTGTTGAGTTGGTGTATTTCGAGATTAGGATTTGTCACTCCGATTGTCGGAGAGGTATCTCTGGGCCCACTCGGTAATGCACATCACTATAAGCCTTGCAAGCATTGTAACTAATGAGTTAGTTGCGGGATGATGTATTACGGAACGAGTAAAGAGACTTGCCGGTAACGAGATTGAACTAGGTATTGAGATACCGACGATCGAACCTCGGGCAAGTAACATACCGATGACAAAGGGAACAACGTATGTTGTTATGCGGTTTGACCGATAAAGATCTTCGTAGAATATGTGGGAGCCAATATGAGCATCCAGGTTCCGCTATTGGTTATTGACTGGAAACGTGTCTCGGTCATGTCTACATAGTTCTCGAACCCGTATGGTCCGCACGCTTAAAGTTCAGTGACGATCGGTATTATAAGTTTATGTGATTTGATGTACCGAAGGTATTTCGGAGTCCCGGATGAGATCGGGGATATGTCGAGGAGTCTCAAAATGGTCGAGACATAAAGATTGATATATTGTAAGGTTATATTCGGACACCGGAAGGGTTCCAGGGGTTACCAGATAAATACCGGAGTACCGGGGGTTACCGGAACCCCCCGGGGGGTTAATGACCCCCTCTTTCCTTCTCCTCCTCTCCCTTTCCTTCCCCTCTCCTACTAGGACTAGGAAAGAGGGGGCAAACCTACTTGGAGTAGTATTGCCAGCCTTTGGGCGCGCCTCTTCCCTTGGCCGGCCCTCTCCTTCTCCCCTCCTTTATATACAGGGGTAGGGGGGCACCCCAAAGACACAACAATTTATCATTGATTTCTTAGCCGTGTGTGGTGCCCCCCTCCACCATAACCCACCTTGATCATATCGTAGCGGTGCTTAGGAGAAGCCCTGTGTCGGTAGCATCATCATCACCATCACCACGCCGTCGTGCTGACGAAACTCTCTTGTGAAGCTTTGCTAGATCGGAGCTCGCAAGACGTCATCGAGTTGAACGTGTGCAGAACTCGGAGGTGCTGTACGTTCGGTACTTGGATCGATCGGATCGTGAAGACGTATGACTACATCAACCGCGTTGTGCTAACGCTTCCGATTTCGGTCTACGAGGGTACGTGGACAACACCCTCCCTTCTTGTTGCTATGCATCACCATGATCTTGCGTAGGATTTTTTTTTTTGAAATTACTATGTTCCCCAACAAACCGGATACATGTTTTTATTGAACGGAGGAGCTGTCAGTTGGTGCAGTTCTAAGTAAAGCGTCGTGGCAGGATCTACATGTGAAGCGGAATACATAGCTGCTTTGGAAAAAGCAAATGAAGGAGTCTGGATGAAGGAGTTCATATCTGATCTAGGTGTCATACCTAGTGCATCGGGTCCAATGAAAATCTTTTGTGACAATACTGGTGCAATTGCCTTGGCAAAGGAATCCAGATTTCACAAAAGAACCAAGCACATCAAGAGACGCTTCAATTCCATCCACAATCAAGTCAAGGAGGGAGACATGGAGATTTGCAAGATACATACGGATATGAATGTTGCAGACCCGTTGACTAAGCCTCTCTCACGAGCAAAACATGATCAGCACCAAGACTCCATGGGTGTTAGAATCATTACTATGTAATCTAGATTATTGACTCTAGTGCAACTGGGAGACTGAAGGAAATATGCCCTAGAGACAATAATAAAGTTGCTATTTATATTTCCTTATATCATGATAAATGTTTATTATTCATGCTAGAATTTTATTAACCGGAAACTTAGTACATGTGTGAATACATAGACAAATAGAGTGTCACTAGTTTGCCTCTACTTGACTAGCTCGTTGAATCAATGATGGTTATGTTTCCTAACCATAGACATGAGTTGTCATTTGATTAACGGGATCACATCATTGGAGAATGATGTGATTGACTTGACCCATCCGTTAGCTTAGCATGATGATCATTTAGTTTATTGCTATTGCTTTCTTCATGACTTATACATGTTCCAATGACTATGAGATTATGCAACTCCCGAGTACCAGAGGAACACTTTGTGTGCTACCAAACGTCACAACGTAACTGGGTGATTATAAAGGTGCTCTACAGGTGTTTCCGATGGTACTTGTTGAGTTGGCATAGATCGAGATTAGGATTTTTCACTCCGATTGTCGGAGAGGTATCTTTGGGCCCTCTCGGTAATGCACATCACTATAAGCCTTGCAAGCATTGTGACTAATGAGTTAGTTGCGGGATGATGCAATACGGAGCGAGTAAAGAGACTTGCCGGTAATGAGATTGAACTAGGTATGAGATACCGATGATCGAATCTCGGGCAAGTAACATACCGATGACAAAGGGAACAACGTATACCGTTATGCGGTTTGATCGATAAAGATCTTCATAGAATATGTAGGAGCCAATATGAGCATCCAGGTTCCATTATTGGTTATTGACCGGAGACGAGTCTCGGTCATGTCTACATAGTTCTCGAACTCGTAGGGTCCGCACGTTTAAAGTTCGGTGACGATCGATAATATGAGTTTATGTGTTTTGATGCACCGAAGGTAGTTTGGAGTCCCGGATATGACAAGGAGTCTCAATATGATCACGAACATGACGAGGAGTCTCGAAATGGTCGAGACATAAAGGTCGATATATTGGAAGCCTATATTTGAACATCGGAATAGTTCCAGGTGAAATCGAGATCTTACCGGAGTACCGGGAGGTTACCGGAACCCGCCGATAAAAGTATGGGCCTTATTGGGCCTTAGTGGAGAGAGAGAGAGGAGACCAGGGCAGGCCGCACGCCCCCTCTCCCTCTGGTTCGAATTGTACTAGGAGGGGGCGCCCCCTTTCCTTCCTCCCTCTCTCCCCCTTCCTTCTCTCCTAGTCCAACTAGGAAAGGGGGGGGGATCCTACTCCCGGTGGGAGTAGGACTCCTCCTGGCGCACCCTGCTTGGGCCGGCCGGCCTCCCCCCTTGCTCCTTTATATACGGGGGCAGGGGGCACCCCAAGACACACAAGTTGATTAGTTGATCATTTAGTCGTGTGCGGTGCACCCCTCCACCATAATCAAGCTCGGTCATATCGTAGTGGTGCTTAGGCGAAGCCCTGCGTCGGTAGCATCATCATCACCGTCATCACGCTGTCATGCTGACGTAAATCTCCCTCGAAGCTCTGCTGGATCGGAGTTCGTGGGACGTCACCGAGCTGAACGTGTGCTGAACTCGGAGGTGCTGTAGGTTCGGTACTTGGATCAGTCGGATCGTGAATACGTACGACTACATCAACCACGTTCTCATAACGCTTCCGCTTACGGTCTACGAGGGTACGTGGAAGACACTTTCCCCTCTCGTTGCTATGCATCACCATGATCTTGCGTGTGCGTAGGAAATTTTTGAAATTACTACGTTCCCCAACACCAACCACCACTCAATAGGGGACATCAATGCATGTTGAGCCTACAACCATCACATGAGTTCAACAAATCAAGGGAAGACTCCTCTGTCAGCAGTCCCACCTAAACCAGCTAAGCAGAAAAAGATTGTTAAGTTTTCCAAGGGCACAAAGGGGGAACAAGGCACAAAAGGTGTGGGGTTCAAACACGAGACAAAACAACGTGTCATAGCCATTGATGCAGGAGTGCCAAGTTCAGCTAGATTGCTGCCAACTGAGGCTGGAAAGATGCCAACTTCAGATACTACTGTGCCAATGAAGTGTCAATTAGAAGTGGGGTCACAGTCAAAACTACCTCTGTTGTTCAGGAAGCCACTACCGCAACTGCAAGCCCCAAGGTGCCAACTCATAGAGATATTGTTGTTCAGGAAGCCACTACCGCAACTGCAAGCCCCAAGGTGCCAAATCATAGAGATACTAGATGACCCACAAGTATAGGGGATCAATTGTAGCTCTTTTCGATAAGTAAGAGTGTCGAACCGAACGAGGAGCAGAAGGAAATGATAAGTGGTTTTCAGCAAGGTAATGTCTACAAGTGCTAAAATTGTAAGTAAGAGAGTAGTTTAATAGCAAGATATTTTGTTACGAGCAAGTAATGATAATAGTAACAAAAGTGCAGCAAGGTAGCCCAATCCTTTTGAGGCAAAGGACATGCCAAAATGGTCTCTTATAATAAGCAACGCGTTCTTGAGCGTACACGGGAATTTCATCTAGTCACTTTCATCATGTTGATTCAATTCATGTTCGCTACTTTGATAATTTGATATGTGGGTGGACCGATGCTTAGGTGTTGTTCTTACTTGAACAAACCTCATACTTATAATTAACCCCCTCGCAAGCATCCGCAACTACGAGAAAAGTATTAAGGATAAATCCTAACCATAGCATTAAACTTTTGGATCCAATCGGCCCCTTATAGAATAGCGCATAAACTAGGGTTTAAGATTCTGTCACTCTCGCAACCCATCATCTAATAACTACTCCACAATGCATTCCCTTAGGCCCAAATATGGTGAAGTGTCATGTAGTCGACGTTCACATGACAGCACTAAGGGAATCACAACATACATACTATCAAAATATCAAACACACACTACTGCAGGATGCTGCTAACGCGACACTACGACCAGAGACCCTTCGATGAAACTGTCTGTGATGCAATAATCGCAAACGCTGGTGTAAAAAACCGTCAAAAAGGTGCAAAATGTTTGCAATGATGGATGCATCAAACACGGTTTAGATTTTAATTGCGTGTGCGATGTAGGGCATACGGTTTAGTTTAATGAACTATTTGCGATGAGGAAGAAGAACAGAAATGGGCAACCGGATGAAGTCGTGTGATATGTACGGCATACAGTTCACTCAGATTAACTGTTTGTGATGAGGCAGAACAATAGAGACAGGAAGCTACATAAAGGTGTGTGCGATTTAGGGCATATGCTTCAGAAGGATTAACTGTTTGCGATTTGGCAACAGAACAGAAATGGTCATCCATATTAAAGTGTCTGCGATTGATCACATACACGGATGAACTGTTTGCGATTAGCCACAACAAATAGAAACAGTTACACAGATCAACATGTGTGCGCTAGACGGGCACACATTCTAATTAAAATAAGCGTGCGTGATGGTAATAACGAGCGTGCATAGTTCTTGGAACAAGACGTGTGCTGACATTGCCTATTGCGGTGCACCCTATGATGCTAACGCCACGTACGCAGCCGAGAAAGCGTGCCCACGTTTCTCCTTCCGGGAATAGTGCCGCACTTCGAACCGTCAATAAATTTTGAGCCTGCGCCCCGTCACATTCCAAATTACTGCCACGCTATATTTAATTGCAAACCTGTTCACACCGATCAAAACCTAAATGGTTTCACACTTAGGAGCGTATTAGTACTCGTTTATAAATACTACTACTCCAAGATGACTGCACATTCCTCCTCAACTCCTCATCCACAAAAACAAACAAGTCATTCATCATCTTTCCCTTGCGTCTGCCATGGCCAACGTGAGTTCTGGGTTGAGAGATTGACACTAGGGAGAGGCAAGCTTGGAAGCGGAAGCACGAGAGGTGTGTAGAATAGGTGGCCTGACGTAGTTTTTCCAGGTCCAAATTTCCAGCTGCCGAAATTCTCCCTCTTTGTGTGTACCTTGCATATTATGAGGGAAAAGGCATTAGAATTACTCCAGAAAGCATTATTATCCATAAAAACATCATAAATAACAGTAGGAAAACATGATGCAAAATGGACGTATCAACTCCCCCAAGCTTAGACCTCGCTTGTCCTCAAGCAAAAATCGAAATCGAAAAACATGTCCACATGCTTAGAGAGAGAGAGAGGTGTCGATAAAAACAAAATACGAACATAGAAGCATCATGCAGATTATTATAACAGCAACAAATTTAAACATAAAACTCTTATCATAGAACTTTTATCATAGACTTCTCATGAATAAGTAACAATTCATCAAACTATCAAAGTACAAAGCATAAACTCTATTAGAAACCAACAAACTATGTTCTCAATCAACTTTGCAACTATAATTCATCATCTTTTCAGGAAGGGTCGCGTATCAGAGTGTGACGCCCCCGATTCAATCGTACACTTACCATACATGCAAATGTGTATGATCAATATCAAGGACTCGCGGGAAGATATCACAACACAACTCTAGACACAAATTAAAATAATACAAGCTTTATATTACAAGCCAAGGGCCTCGAGGGCTCGAATACATAAGCTCGAATGCACAAGAGTCAGCGGAAGCAATAATATCTGAGTATAGACATAAGTTAAACAAGTTGCCTTAAGAAGGCTAGCACAAAAGTAGCAACGATCGAAAAGGCAAGGCCTCTTGCCTGGGACCTCCTAACTACTCCTCGAAGTCGAACTTCGCGTAGAATCATCCTCGGGTTCCTCTGGCTCCTGGACTCCATCATATGATCGCAATAACCAGGAAAAGGGGAAAAAGAAGTAGCAAAGCAACCGTGAGTACTCATCCAAAGTACTCGCAAGCAAGTATCTACAGTACATATGCATCGATATCAATGAAAAGGGTAGTATCTGTGGGCTGAACTGCAGAATGCCAGAATAAGAGGGGGGTAGCTAGTCCTATCGAAGACTATGCTTCTGGCAGCCTCCATCTTGAAGCAGTAGAAGAGAGTAGATGGTAAGTTCACCAAGTATCATCGTATAACATAATCCTACTCGACGATCCTCTCCTCGCCGCCCTGTTAGAGAGCGATCACCGGGTTGTATCTGGCACTTGAAAGGGTGTGTTTTATTAAGTATCCGGTTCTAGTTGTCATAAGGTCAAGGTACAACTCTGGGTCGTCCTGTTACCGAGGATCACGACTATTAAAATAAATAAACTTCCCTGCAGGGGTGCACCACATTACCTAACACGCTCGATCCCCTTTGACTGGACACACTTTCCTAGGTCATGCCCGACCTCGGAAGATCAACACGTCGCAGCCCCACCTAGGCACAACAGAGGCCAGCATGCTGGTCTAAATCCTATGCGCGCAGGGATCTGGTCCCATCGCCCATTGCACACCTGCACGTTGCGTACACGGCCGGTAAGCAGACCTAGCCTCCCTAATACAAGAGCAGGCATTCCAGTCCAATCCGGCGCGCGCCGCTTAGTCGCTGACGTCAAGTAGGCTTCAGCTGATACCACGACGTCAAGTGCCCATAACTGTTCCCGCGTAGTTGGTTAGTGCGTATAGGCCAGTGCCCAAACTCAGATCAAATACCAAGATCTCATTAAGCGTGTTAATTGATGTAACCGCGGACGCCGACCAGGGCTAGGCCCACCTCTCGCCTAGGTGGCCTCAACCTGCCCTATCGCCCCGCAACAAAGAAACCATCAGGCGGCTATCGGGAACCCAGGCCCATCACTACCTGGATGGAACCACCTGCCCCTTCAGCCCCCCTCTCCGAATCATCAACATAAGTATGTAATAGTATAGTATATACCCGTGATCCCCTCCCGAGTGATCACGACCCAGTAGTATAGCATGGCAGACGGTCAAGAGTGTGAGGGCACTTATGATAAACTAGCATCCTATACTAAGCATTAGGATTGCAGGTAAAGGTAACAACAGAAGTAATAAGGACATGCTATGCAGCAGAATAGGTTCATCCGAAAGCAGTAACAACTACACTACTCTAATGCAAGCAGTAGAGGGAAAGAGTAGGCGATATCGGGATGAACAAGTGGGGGGGGGGCTTGCCTGGTTGCTCTGGCAAGAAGGAGGGGTCATCGTCGATGTAGTCGATCGTAGGGGTACCGACAGCGGTCTCAGGGTCTACCGGGAAGAAGTAACGGAGGGGGAACACAATAAATAACAGAGCAATCAAAGCATCACAAAGCATCACATGGCAATACGCGGTGCTAGGGGTGACCTAACGCGGTACTAGTTGATACTGGCGAAGGGGGAAAACATCCGGACAAATGAAACGGAGGGGACAGTTGCAGGTTCTCTATGCTAGGGACGTGTGACGGACGAACAGATAGCGTATTCAAATTCTTCATATTTTTTTGATAATTTTTCATATATAAAACTTTTCCATCCGAGTTACGGATTAATTTCTATGATTTTTCAAAGTTTTAACTTTTTCAGGAAATTTCTGGGATTAAACTTAAGTCAAAAATATACATGAAAATGCTACGTGCACCCGGTCCAATGCACCCGGCAATGCACCAGAGGCTGACAGTGGGGCCAGGTCAATGGCCCGGTCAGCAGTTGACTGGTCAATTTGACTAGTCAAAGGGGTCTAGTGGGACCCATCTATCAATGACTAGGCTAGTCCACTCAGCAGTTTGACTTAGTCAAACTGGAAAGGGGGTCCACCTGTCATTGGCTGATATTTAACAGAGTTTTATTAGCTAGTTTAATTAACAGTGAAGGCCCACATGTCATCTATACATAGACTAACCTAGCCACTAATCCTTTTCTAATCTAAATAGGGGACTAGCCCCAACGACCATGGCCCAAGCCGGCTACTAGTGTGCTTGGGCACGCACATGCGAGAGTGCATGGCGGCCTCAGCCAACAGTGACAGCAGCTTGTAGTAGCAGCAGCACGGCTGCAAAGCAGAGTAGCGGCAAGCAAAAGCGCGGCTGCAAAGCAGAGCAGCGACAGCTAGCAAAGTAGAGCAGCAACAGCAGTACGCATGTGGACACAGTGACATCGCAGCAGTACGCTCACGGAAGGTAGCAGGCACGCGGGTTGTGCGCGGGGCGTGGCCGACTTCAGTGACAGCGCAGCGGCGAGGCAACGCGCAGGGCACGGGTGGACAGCAGGGGCGCGAAGCGGTAGCAGGCGACTTCAGGCGGCACACACACACGTATGTATGCGTACGCACGAGCTCGGATGTGCTCGGGGACGGCAAACGGCGACGAATCGAGGCGAAGTAAAGGGGGATCCGGAGGAGAAGCTCACCACGGATCCATTGGCATGCTCGGGGAGGGTCGGGGTGGACCGGAGAGGCGGTGGTGATGGCAAGACGGCGACAACCGGACGAAGAAGACGAAGACTGCGCCGGCTACGCAGCTCCCCGCCTCGTTCCAATGCCCTGAACGGACGCGGTAGAGCGCGGCGAACCTCCCGGATGTGCTCCCGTACACCGGAGAGGCCGGTGGACGCGTCAACGATGGCGAGGCAGTGGTGACCGCGTGAGCTTGCGAGCTCAAAATCGAGCCAAAGGAGAGGGGGGACGATGGGGATCGAGGGGGGACTGAACGAGGGCGAGCTAGGGTTTCTAGGGGACGCCTTAGTAGGCCGAGGGAGGGTGCGGATGGCCGGCATGTGGCCCTGGCGCCATGGATGGCCGGCACGCATGGCTCTGCCTCTCCTATGCGAGAGGTAGGGGAAAAGGCCGGCCAGCTGGGCTGAGCCTGGTACAGTGTTAATACTGGGCTTACGTGAACAGGGGGATCTCTCCTTTTCTTTTCTTTTTCTTTAACTTTTTTCTATTTTCCAATTTAGCTATTGTTTTTCTAAATAGTTTAGTGATCAAATGAATTTTTTTAATTATGAAACTTTGCACAAAAATGATATGAAATATTCTAGGGTTGCACAAAAAGTAATGAGGGCATTCACAATTTATTTAATTTTCGGTTTGAATTTAAATGTGTTGAACAGGTGCCGCTGGGTCTGTTTTAAATACTTTAGGGGCATTTTAACAACTCAAATAATGTTTGTTTCTACATGTAAATTATATAGTGATCATTTTCAAACCAACAAACATTTTTTGTTTTATCATTTAAAGAAATATTATTTTGACTTGACATTTAAATTTGAATTTGACTTTGATTTTTATTAAGTGGCAACGTGCATAGTAATCATGATGACATGGCCACCATTAGGGCGGATTACTGTAGCATGATTCTCGGGGTGTTACAGATCTCCTCCACTACAAAAAATCTCGTCCCGAGATTTAAGATGGGGAGTAAGGGGAAAGGGTTTTGGTTACGAAATTCTAACGAGTCTTCTCGGCCTTGGTTTCTCTTCTCGAAGAGGTCGATCCATTACATTGACATCTTCATTTCTCTGTTTCAGGTCATGATGATGAAATCAACATCCTTTCTTCGGGATCTCCATCGTACTTACGGAAAATATGAGGGTGAAAACTCGTGAAGGACAGAGCTCAACACATGTTATGTACCTAGGAGCTATCTCAGTGAACGAGGCATAGAGGCATCTCTCGAGTTGAAATTCAAGAAAGTCATTGAGAGCAAGGTATGATAGTGCAACAAGAAGTTTCAAACAGATAGACAATCGTTCGGCGTCTGAACCAAAGTGTGCAAGGGGTCCAGAGCAACGAGAATAAGTATTGCGTCTGATACCAGAATAGTTCACTAGGAGGGTGGCCCATGAATTACCTACGGAATCAAGCGCGAAGAATAACCTTGGCAACAAGGGTGTACATGAGAGTCAGGTTTTGATCCCGTGGAACTGTGGGTTATGGGCCCATCATGTGGGTTAAAAATAGGAAGGGCGATGATATTTTGCACAATCATGATAACAAGATATGTCAGAGGATAGCCCGTCAGTTATGTTGGCAACACGTTGGTACCAAGGGCAAGGGATGAAGAGAACCATTTTCCTGCTCGTTGAACGAGGCGGGCCAATATGCAAAGTTCTCATCCATCGGTGGCTACTGGAATGTCATCAACAATAGGAACAGGGTCTTGCTGACATAATTGTACACCGAGGTGTTTACATAAGCAGGAGAATATTACTGCTTAGATCATATAGATCACAAGAAACGTTAAACCAACCAATGGAAAGGAAAATATGATTATCAGATTAAACAGAACAATGGAAATGAAAATGTGTTTAAACACATATTTCAAGGGTATATCCTTCCCAAGGACAAGCAGAGCATGATATCCATGACATGAAATAATGTAGAAAACTCTTTAGGTAGGGGAGATAATTTTCATGACATTACCCATACAACGGTGTTTGGATAATTGAGCAGGAAACATTTTAGCATTCGGCTTCAAATGTTCTTGTTGAAAATCGGAGTACCATAGACATGCTTCGAGATAGCATTGACATGGTCAACAGGTGAAGATCACACTTTGGAAACACAAAGGATCCATCAGGAATAACTTGTAGAATAAGTCTTACAATTTCCTCATGGAAGAATGGATAACCTTGCTGAAAAGGAATCTATAACAATAGGGCCTTCGGCCAGGTGTGCTAGGCACGACATCACCTTACTGGGTCACATAAAGACCAATGTTATAACTCTTGGAAATATGTTCCAACCATCATATCTGACCGAGATTCAGATCTGATTGGTGTTAGGATAACTCAGATTCAGGATGCTTGAGAAGAAAGGTGCAACACAAATTGTCGAGATGACATTGTAATATTCTCGGGAATTGAACTATGGAAGTGAGTTCCGAAACAAGAGTTCATCATCAAACCAAGGAGAGGATGAAATGGTGGCTGATGGACTCAGCGATAATTCATCGAGATTTCCAAAAAGACGGATTTCCACAATTATGTGAATAAGGAGATAACATTGGTTAGATCAAATGATATAATGATGTATGCTCGAGGAGAACATCCACAAGTAAACATTGGTTGAAAGGTGCATCCGAAATATGGGCTTAGGTAGCATGATCAATGTTAGAATGGTGATTCGATAACCAAAACACAAAGAATGAAACTATCGGCCATTGACTTCAGAACAATAGGGTTGCTAGAAGTTTTGAAGTCACACATCATAGTTCAATTGCCGGTATTCCGGTTAGAAACAACATGGGGACCAATAAAAGAATGGTGATGGTGATAAGTATCACTTGTATAAGAATTCTTAAGAGGTGGTGAAATTCTCACGACATTCTTAACATAAAAGATGGTAATACTCCAAGGTAAAGAAGAACAAATGTTGGATAGCAAGGATCTCATGGTATAACACAAAACATGAACAAGTTTGTGTTGAACGGAAGGCAATAAAGTGGTCGATGATAACACAAATCATCGAGGGCAAGGATGGTATTTCTTATCATGAATTCAATTGATATCCTGGAGGAGCTCAGAATGCTAATGATGATAATGACAAATTTTGACGAGAGGCTCCACGAAGAAGCAATTGCACATCGGCTGCATCAAGCAACAGGACTAATGCACCGAAATATTATTCGCAGCACGGATACGACACCAACTCGGAATCAAGCTTGTTGTTTGAGGTGAAACGATAAGACAAGGAAGATCGACGTAAGCTTAGCTCATCGTCGAAAGTGGTTCTCCGGGAATAAGGACCAGGTAGCACAGTTAAAATCATCACGATAATGATATAGCCAATCAGGCTAGGGATGACATGATCGGGTACAAACTCGTAAGTAAAGAAGATTACTTAGAGTTGTTGAACCGTAATACGGACTCAGTTCAGTTATCAGTGTCCTTGAGTGTTTAAAATCTCGGAGCCCGTGAAAATTGGAATCAGTGAGGATGTAGTACTTGATGAAGAACTCATAAGAGGTTATGCATTTCCGTGATAATCTCAAGATACCAGGGGGTAATACTCAACGACAGATCAAAGTAGAGGTTGGGCTGGGGTATTGCTCTACAGAAGACAAGTGCTTAAACTTGCATGAGAAATGGCATTTTAACAACTCAAATAATGTTTGTTTCTACATGTAAATTATATAGTGATCATTTTCAACCCAACGAACATTTTTTGTTTTACCGTCTAAATAAATATTATTTTGACCTGACATTTAAATTTGAATTTGACTTTGATGTTTATTAAGTGGCAACGTGCATAGTAATCATGATGACATGGCCACCATTAGGGGGGATTACTATAGCATGATTCTCGGGTGTCACATGGATCCTTTAGGCAATTCCACATACTCAACCATCATTTAGTATTCTATGATTGCTAACACTCACCGCATACACATGAGCAAAACGTTTCAACCGGACACATAGAAAGATAAGGGCTTATAGTTCCGCCTCCCAACGTATTCAGCTCAAGGGTGATGTCAACAATAATAACTTATGCCACCCATATTCAACTGGACATATGTGCCTAGATCTTTCCTCACCACATGATGCTTGTTAAAGGAGAAAAATAAAAAGGAATAGAGAGAAAAACTTTGAAACTTGCATAAAAGTAAAGACATAAAAGTTGAAGATAGGCCCTTCGTAGAGGGAAGTAGAGGTTGCCATGCGCTTATTTGTTTGTATGCTCAACCCCTTAGTGCAAAAGAGCGCCACGTTGTATTGCCCCTTGTAATGGCAACCTTTATTATGCAGTCTGTCGCTTTTATTCTTCACCATCACAAGTTTGTACAACGCTCAATTTTCTCTTACACTAAATGATCTCACACTTTTACAAGCAATTTTTATTGCCTTATTGCACCGACGACAACTTAGAAGGATTTGACTCAATCCTTATGTAGGCATGGTGGACACTTGAAAATAAGATTTGGGTTTAATGGTTTTTGGATGCACAAGTAGTATCTCTACTTAGTGCAGAGTTTTTGGCTAGCAAAGATAGGGGGAAAGCACCACATGTTTAAGGATCTATGAAAATATAACTTCTATTTGAATA
Source organism: Triticum urartu (assembly GCF_056163025.1). Taxonomy (NCBI): domain Eukaryota; kingdom Viridiplantae; phylum Streptophyta; class Magnoliopsida; order Poales; family Poaceae; genus Triticum; species Triticum urartu. The sequence continues at coordinate 644,659,279 of NC_141874.1, forward strand.
TGAACAAACATAAATCATTAAGTTGTCTTCCTTGTCCAACGTCAACAATTTTGGCATATAATATTTTGATGGGGGCTCATAATCACAAAAGATTTCCAGGATAGTGTATTTATATGTGAATCTTCTCTTCCCTTATTAATTCTTTCATGAGTTGCATCATTGACCAATGCTATGTTTATCAATCTCTAACAAAATTTTCTACTTATAATTTTCCTTATGTGGTGTCATCACCTACCATAAGATTAGCATATGATCTTTTTCATTTATTTCATTTCTTTTTATTGGAACATGAAAGTAAAGAAAGCAAAAACTCAAACTAAACTTTATTATATATCTCGCTCACGATTACAAGGATAGATCACTAAGCAAACTCTCGAATAGAAAGGATCGAACTAACTTTTATTCATCTAAAGCAAAAGATAATTATGGATCGAACTAAGATAACTAAGGCAAAAAGATAGTGGGGTGATATGATACCGGGGCACCTCCCCCAAGCTTGGCGGAAGCCAAGGGGAGTGCCCATACCCGATACTCAATTTTCTTTTGGTGATGAATAAAATGCTGGTGATGAAGTAGAGGCGATCTTGTACAATACAACTGTGAGTAGCTCCCTCAGGCCTTGAATCTCCCAAAGAGCCTGATGGAGTAGCACAATATTTTTCTTCACTTCAGCCATTATGTGTTTATTTTCCAGACCCCAGGGGTTTGTTCCTGCATCACTTTCTCTTGGACAAACTATGTCCCAATTGGACGGTATGTGCACACGAGGAGTATTCTCGAACCCATAACTATGAATCAAATTTTGAAAATTGTTATGATGTAACCTGTGTAAAGGCCTCCTTGGTGGGAGTTCTTCATGCACTTTGGGGCTCTCTCGAGTGTTTATGATCTCATAGCTTGATGAGGATTAGGACGAGTGGAGGTGCCAGCCAAGGCGCCTCTCTCGGAAGCCGGAGGGTGAACCCCAAAATAATTTTCTTCTCCTTCCTCCATGGCAACCTCTTCAGCTTCCTCTCTCCTTAGATCCTCCTGAACCAACTCTACATCTTCTCCTTCATTGCCGGAAGGTGAGGAAGACATGATGCTGGCCTAACAGATTTGACCAAAAACAACAAGAAAAGAGAACAGAATATTTCTCCGCGATACAATGGTCAATAGGTTCGGGGGGTATATAAAGATTTTTTTATCTTGGGGAACAAGCAAGCTGTAGAAAAACGGAGTCCGGAAGGTACCCGAGGTGGGCGCAACCCACCTAGGCACGCCAGGAAAGCCAGGCGTGCCTTGGTGTCTTGTGCCCACCAGGGTGCACTTCCTGGTAGTTTCTTATTTTCCTAATTTTTGTTATATTCCAAAACTGACAGCAAATATTTTTGCGGATTTTTCGGAGATTGTTTACTTACCGTATCACGTACCTCCTCTTTTTAATGATTCTGGATTGTTCCGGAAGGACTCTTTTATGTGTTCTTCCGGTGTCATAGTTTGGATAATATTACTTAAAACATTAATGGGCGTACCTAAGATATAATATTTTATTCGTTGCCCATTAACAACCTTCGGGTTAGTACCTTTGGCATTATTTATTTTGATAGCTCCAGACCGATAAACCTCCTCGATAACATAGGGTCCTTCCCATTTGGAGAGGAGTTTTCCTGCAAAGAATCTGAAACGAGAGTTGTACAAAAGAACATATTCTCCAACCTTAAACTCACGCTTTTGGATTCTTTTATCATGCCATCTTTTAACTTTTTCTTTAAATAACTTGGCATTTTCATAAGCTTGGGTTCTCCATTCATCTAATGAGCTAATATCAATTAACTTATTTTCACCGGCAAGTTCAAAATCATAGTTGAGTTCTTTAATTTCCCTATATGCTTTATGTTCTAACTCAAGAGGAAAATGACAAGCTTTTCCATAAACCATTTTATAGGGAGACATACCCATAGGATTTTTATGTGTTGTTCTGTAAGCCCAAAGTGCATCATCTAATTTCTTAGACCAATTCTTCCGGGACCTATTGACAATATTTTGCAAAATTAATTTTATTTCTCTATTGCTAAGTTCAACTTGACCACTAGACTGAAAATGATAGGGTGATGCAATTCTATGGTTAACATCATACTTGGCAAGCATTTTACGAAAAGTACCATGAATAAAGTGTGAACCACCATTAGTCATTAAATATCTAGGGACTCCAAACCTTGGGAAAATAACTTCCTTAAGCATTTTAATAGAGTTGTTGTGATCAACACTACTAGTTGGAATAACTTCAACCCACTTAGTAACATAATCAACAGCAACCAAAATATGTGTATACCCATTAGATGAAGGAAAAGGTCCCATGTAATCAAATCCCCAAACATCAAATGGTTCGACATCAAGTGAATAATTCATAGGCATTTCTTCCCGCTTACTGATATTACCTATTCTTTGACATTCATCACAAGATAAGACGAACTTACGGGCATCCTTGAAGAGAGTAGGCCAATAAAATCCAGATTGCAATACCTTATGAGCAGTTCTGTCTCCAACATGATGCCCTCCATAAGATTGTCTCCAACATGATGCCCTCCATAAGATTCGGAGTGACATTTCCGTAGGATTTGTCCTTGTTCATGCTTAGGTACACAACATCTAATAACACCATCTACTCCTTTTTATAAAGATGTGGGTCATCCCAAAAGTAATGTCTTAAATCATAGAAGAATTTTTTTCTTTCGTTGGTATGTAAATCTAGGTGGTAAATATTTAGCAACAATGTAATTAGCATAATCAACATACCAAGGAGTATTATGAGGAACATTTATTGCAGCTAACTGCTCATCAGGAAAACTATCATCAATAGGTCGTGGGTCATCAGGAAAATTTTCAAGCCTAGATAAATTATCAGCTACGGGGTTCTCTGCTCCTTTTCTATCAGTGATATGTAAATCAAATTCTTATACCAAGAGTACCCATCAAATAAGTATAGGTTTAGCATCTTTCTTTTCCATAAGATATTTAATAGCAGCATGGTCGGTGTGAATAATTACTTTTGAATCAACAATGTAAGATCTAAATTATCACAAGCAAACATCCTTTTGCAAAAGATTTGTAAGAGGCCTAGAAATTTTAGAAAATTCTTTGATAAATATCCTATAGAAACCAGCATGACCTAGGAAACTACGAATACCTTTGATATCTTTAGGACATGGCATTTTCTCAATTGCATCAACCTTAGCTTTGTCCACTTCAATACCTCTTTCAGAAGTTTTATGACCCAAGACAATACCTTCATTAACCATAAAGTGGCACTTCTCCCAATTCAAGACAAGATTTGTTTGCTCGCATCTATGCAAAACTCGATCAAGATTGCTTAAACAATCATCAAAAGACTTCCCATAAACGGAGAAGTCATCCATGAAAACCTCAACAATCTTTTCACAGAAGTCAGAGAATATAGCAGTCATACATCTTTGAAAGGTAGTAGGTGCATTGCATAAACCAAAAGGCATACGTCTATAAGCATAAGTTCCAAAGGGACAAGTAAACATAGTATTTTCTTGATCAGGTTGAGAAACATGTATTTGTGAAAAACCAGAGTATCCATCAAGGAAGCAAAAATGTGTGTTCTTAGATAATCTTTCTAGCATTTGATCAATAAAAGGCAGAGGGTAACTATATTTTCTAGTTGCTTTGTTTAATTTTCTAAAATAAATTACCATTCTATAGCCTGTAACAATTCTTCGCGAAATAAGTTCATTCTTATCATTAGGAACAACCGTGATACCTCCTTTATTAGGGACACAATGAACATGACTTACCCATCTACTATCAGCTATATGATAGATCATACCTGCTTCCAGAAGTTTTAATATTTCCATTCTTACCACTTCTTTCATCTTCGGATTTAACTGACATTGGTGATCAACAACGGGTTTAGCATCAGGTTCCATATTAATCTTGTGCTGACATAGAGTGGGACTAATGCCCTTTAAATCATCAAGAGTATATCCAATAGCAGCTCGGTGCTTCCTTAAAACTTTCAGTAATCTTTCTTCTTCATGTTCTGAAAGGTTAGCACTAATAATAGCAGGATATATCTTCTTTTCATCAAGATAAGCATATTTCAAAGTGTCTGGCAATTGTTTTAATTCAAACACAGGATCACCTTTAGGTGGAGGAGGACCTCCTAGAGTTTCAATAGGCAAATTGTGTTTAAGCAGAGGACGTTGTTCAAAGAAAACCTTATCTATTTCATTTCTTTCATGCATATGTAAATCATTTTCATGATCTAGTAGATATTGTTCTAGAGGATCAGTAGGAGGCATAACAATAGAAGCAATACCAATTAGTTCATCCTTACTAGGAAATTCTTCTTCATGAAGCTTTCTACTAAACTTGGAAAAATTAAACTCATGAGACTCATCACCAAAGCTAACACCAACAATTTGTTTCTCACAATCAATTTTAGTATTAATGGTGTTCAAGAAAGGTCTACCAAATATAATGGGACAAAAGCCATCTTGTGGGGAACCAAGAATAAGAAAATCAGTAGGGCATTTTATTTTCCCACACAAGACTTCAACATCTCTAACAATCCCAATTGGTGATATAGTCTCTATTAGCAAGTTTAATAGTAACATCAATGTCTTCTATCTCTGCGGGTGCTATGTCATTCATAATTTCTTGATATAAGGTATAGGGAATATCACTCATGCTAGCACCTATGTAACATAAACCATGATAACAGTGATCTCCTATTTTAACTGAGATAACGGGCATGCCAACAACGGGTCTATGATTATCCGTTCTATCGGGTTTGACCATTCTAGTAGCTTCATTACAGAAGTAAATAACATGCCCATCTACATTTTCATCCAAGAGATCTTTAACCATAGCAACACTAGGTTCTACTTTGATTTGTTCATCAGGTTTAGGTGTTCTAATATAACTTTTGTTTACCACAGTTGAAACTTTAGCATGTTCATTTATCCTAATAGGGAAATATGGTGTCTCAATATAAGCAGTAGGAACAACTGGATCAACATTATAAAGTATAGTTTCCTCTTTAGCTAGTACCGTTTCTTTAATTTCGTCTTTAATAGGTGGGTGATATTTAAACCACTTCTCTTTAGGGAGATCAACATGAGTAGCAAATGATTCACAAAATGAGGCTACTATCTCAGAGTCAAGTCCATATTTAGTGCTGAACTTTTGAAAAGCATCGGTATTCATAAAAGATTTAACACAATCATATTTAAGCTCAATACATGACTCTTTACCTTCATCGAGTTCCCAATCTTCAGAGTTGCGCTTAGTTCTTTCCAAAAGATCCCACCAGAATTCAATAGTCTTCTTCATAAAAGAACCAGTACAAGAAGTATCGAGCATGGATTGATCATCATGAGAAAGCCGGGCATAAAAATTCCGAATAATAATTTCTCTTGAAAGCTCATGGTTGGGGCATGAATATAACATTGACTTAAGCCTCCCCCAAGCTAGAGCGGTACTTTCTCCTTCATGAGGCCAAAAATTATATATGTAATTCCGATCACGATGAACTAGATGCATATGCTATTTTTTGGTGAAATTCCAATTTCAATCGATTCCAATTCCAAGATCCAATAACATCGCATAGCCTATACCATGCCAACGCTTTTCCCTTCAAAGATAAAGGGGAAACCTTCTTCTTAACTTCTTCTTCGGGTAAACCTGCAAGCTTAAACAATCCACAAATTTGTTCCACATATATTAAGTGCATATCAGGATGTTCGGTTCCATCTCCTGCATAAGGATTAGCTAGCAGTTGTTCTATCACACCCGAAGGAATTTCATATTCAATATTTTCAATAGGTGCAGTAGGTTGAGGGGTAGCTAATTGTGGTTCTGGTCGAGGTGAAGATACCCCGAACAAACCCCTCAAAGGATTGTTTTCCATAGTAACAAGTAACAATAAATTTCAGCACACTATATAAATGTTTCCTTACCAATTTCCACTTACCAAGGCGCTTCACTCCCAGGCAATGGCGCCAGAAAATAGCCTTGATGACCCACAAGTATAGGGGATTGCTACCTCTTAAGCTTGTGTTGGTTTTTCCCTTGAAGAGGAAAGGGTGATGCAGCAAAGTAGAGTAAGTATTTCCCTCAGTTTTGAGAACCAAGGTATCAATCCAGTAGGAGACAACGCGACAAGCCACCGAATACCTGCACAAACAAACACCAACTTGCACCCAACGCGATAAAGGGGTTGTCAATCCCTTCACGGTTATTTGCAAAGTGAGATCCGCTAGAGATGGATAAATGGTAAAGTAATATTTTTTGGTATTTTTGGTTATGGAACGGAAAGTAAGAGATTGGAAAGAAACTAAATTGGAAACTAAAATTATAGACCAAAAACTTATATGATGGAAAATAGACCCGGGGGCCATAGGTTTCACTAGAGGCTTCTCTCAAGATAGAAATTATTACGGTGGGTGAACAAATTACTATCAAGCAATGGATAGAAAAGCGCAAAGTTATGATGATATCTAAGGCAATGATCATGAATATAGGCATCATGTCCGTGTCAAGTAGACCGAAACGATTATGCATCTGCTACTATTACTCCACACATCGACTGCTATCCAGCATGCATCTAGAGTATTAAGTTCATAAAGAATGGAGTAACGCCTTAAGCAAGATGACATGATGTAGAGGAATTAACTCAAACAATATGATGAAAACCCCATCTTTTTATACTCGATGGCAACAATAAAATACGTGTAGGTTCCCCTTCTGTCACTAGGATCGAGCACCGCAAGATTGAACCCAAATCTAAGCACTTCTCCCATTGCAAGAAAAACCAATCTAGTTGGCCAAACCAAATCGATAGTTCGAAGAGACTTGCTAAGATATCAAATCATGCATATAAGAATTCAGAGGAGATTCAAATAATATTCATAGATAAGCTGATCATAAATCCACAATTCATCGGATCTCGGCAAACACACCACAAAAGATTATTACATCGAATAGATCTCCAAGTACATCAAGGAGAACATGGTATTGAGAATCAAAGAGAGAGAAGAAGCCATCTAGCTACTAGCCATGGACCCGTAGGTCTGTGGTGAACTACTCACGCTTCATCGGAGAGGCAATAGTGTTGATGTAGAAGCCCTTCGTGGTCAAATCCCCCTCCGGCAGGATGTTGGAAAAGGCCCCTAGATGGGATCTCATGGGTATAAAAGGTTGCGGTAGAGGAAAAGTGGTTTCGTCGCTCCCCTGGAATTTTTCGAGGCATATGAGAATATATAGGAGGAAGATCTAGGTCAGGGGGTCACCGAGGGGCCCACAAGGTTGGAGGGCGCGCCCTACCCCCCTGGGCGCACCCTCCACCCTTGTGGCCGCCTCATGGCTCTTATGACTTGCACTCCAAGTCTCCTGGGTGTCTTCTGGTCTAAGAAAAATCATCACGAAAGTTTTATTCCGTTTGGACTCCGTTTGGTATTCCTTTTCTGCGAAACTCTAAAACAAGGAAAAAAAACAGAAACTAACACTGGGCTCTAGGTTAATAGGTTAGTCCCAAAAATCATATAAAATAACATATTAATACATATGAAACATCCAAAACAGATAATATAATAGCATGGAACAATCAAAAATTATAGATACGTTTGAGACGTATTAGGGATCAATTGTAGCTCTTTTCAATAACTAAGAGTGCCGAACCCAACGAGGAGCAGAAGGAAATGACAAGTGGTTTTCTGCAAGGTAATGTGTGCAAGTGCTAAAATTGTAAGTAACAGAGTATTTTGATAGCAAGATATTTTGTAACCGGCAAGTAATGATAATAGTAACAAAAGTGCAGTAAGGTAGCCCAATCCTTTTGAGGCAAAGGACAGGCCAAAATGGTCTCTTATAAGCAAAGCATTCTTGAGGGTACATAGGAATTTCATCTAGTCACTTTCATCATGTCGATTCGATTCGTGTTCGCTGCTTTTGTCGGTGTACTAGAGTAGGGGTACCCTAGTATCCCGAACTTGTGCACGGGCAGTCGCAGCATCCCGCGGCAAGGCTTGCCGGGTGACTGCCAAGGTCCTCCGTGGTTCCTTTGGAGCCATCCAAGAACAAAGTATCCAAGTCAAGGAGACAAGACCTCGGCAAGAGGAGCTTGCCGGGAAGGCCAACAAAGACATCTCAAGACCCCGACAAGAGGAGCTTGCCGGGAAGGCCTACCAAGGCACTTCAAGGAACTTGCCACGGCGCGCCATCCGTCCCGGCAAAGCCCGGTGAGCGACAAGCTCCCGGACGCGACAAGACAACGACCACGGCAAGGCGCTTGCCGCGGCAAGCCACCTCTCCGTGCCCGCGCTCCAGCACATCCACCAACGTATCGCTCTGGGGCCCTTCCGGGCGTACATGGCGGGAGGCTGTGCAGCTAGCGGCGTGCAGTGGCAAGCGGCGCTGACAAGTTTGCCATCGTGGCGAGCGGTGGCGTCCCTGACGGTCCCTTTTACACTGTTTAGGCGACGCAGACGGGCATTTAAGGCCCTTGTCCCCTGCCGTCAGGGTTAGGTATGATACACTGTAGCAGGTAGCTGTACCTACCGCAGCACCTTTCCCTTTTTACCCTTTGCCTCCGTTGCCACCTGTTGGTGACCCCTTGAGCATATAAAAGGAGGCCCATGTGCAACGTGGAGGGGGGTTCGAAAAACACTCACGCTCGGTCTCGCTAGCTGCTGGTGTGTACTGTAGCACTCCGCGCTCCCGAGCAAGAAATCAATACAAACCACAAAGCAGGAGTAGGGTTTTACGCATCCGTGTGGCCCGAACCTGGGTAAATCGCTCGTGTGCTTCGCCTCGATCCGCTCTTTGCACGACCTCCACCCCCGCCGAACCGAAAGGGACTCGGCCCGCCGGTCCCATAGGTGTTCGTGGATCAGTCCCCCGACATCCTTGGCGCGCCAGGTAGGGGGCGTCGAGGTTGTGTGAACCAGATCCAGCGTTCACGCGAGCTAGATCCTCATCATCTTCATCGACATGCCGCCGAAGAAGAAGGTTTCGGAGGCGGCTGCCCCGTCCGCCCCGCTACCACCGGAGCAAACGGCTGGTGGGGCAGACGCCGGCGGAAGGACGGGCGTCGACGAGGGAGCTCACGGTGCTGCCAGGTCCAAGGACAAGGCTGCGCTGCCCATCGGCGGCGTAGCCGGCTCCCACAACGACCGGGCGCACTCCAAGACCTCGGCGTCCGTACATGCACCGCGCCCATCTCATGAGGCGCGGGACCGGCAGTGTCATGGTGCTCATGGTACCATGCGTTTGCTGGACCAAGATCGAGCTGGCGGGTCTCGGAGCGCTCAAGACCACCATGCATGTCAACATGCTGGCACGAGTGAGGCACGGTCGCCTGGACGGGATACTGCTCCTTCTAACATAGTTAGAAGTCCGAGCATATCCCGCTCCTCGCACCGTTCGCCACCACCACCCGCCACTGCAGCAGAAGCTTTGGCGCGAGCTCAACTGCTCCTAGACTACCCTCCAACGGCGGACAAGATCGATGACTGGAGGGCCACCATCTAGAGTCTCATCGGCTTCGCCAACGGCGACACTCAACGGCAGCCGAGAACGTCGCAGCCGCGGCAAGTCAGCCAGGCACGAGCCGGTGACGACAAGACCGGTGGGGGTGCAACTACTGTGCACTCTCCACCCCGAAGGCCAGGATCGCCGACTCGCCGGATCCACCTCGACAGCGACTCCACCGCGTCATCAGATCCACGAGCTCGCCGCGATCAGCGCCAAGTTCTTCATGAACGACAGCAAGAAGACGCTCGTACTCGTATTGAGCGCCGAAGAGAAGCGCGACGTCAATCAGACCAGCGCGCTGGGCCCTCTGTCGACATGCATGCGCCAGGGGAACCAGGCGACTTGCCGTACGTGGTAGGTTGCCCTGCGTTTACTCGTGAGCTGCGGCAAGTCCAGTGGCCCAGCATGAAGAACTTCAAACCAGACGTACCAGAGAAGTACGACGGCAAGTCGCATCCGTCGGAGTTCCTCAGCATCTACACCATCGCGGTGCAGGCTGCCGGGGGGCGGGACGACAAGATCCTTGCCAACTACTTCCCGCTGGTGCTCAAGCCCAACGTCAGGTCCTGGCTCATGCACTTGCCAGACAACTCCATATCCTCCTGGGCAGACCTATGCCATCAGTTTGTTGGCGCCTTTACAGGCGGCCACAAACCTCATGGCCAAGAGAGTGACCTTCATCTGCTCGCCCAGAAGGAAGGAGAGCCCCTGCGCAAGTACATTCAGAGGTTCAGCCGTGTATAGCACAACATCCCAGATGTCCACCCTGCCGCGGTCATCAGTGCGTTCCATCAGAACGTGCGTAACCGCAGGATGCGGGAGGAGATGGCGATGTGCAAGATCAGAGATGTCAGTGAGCTGTATGCCCTGGCCGACAAGTGTGCACGTGCTGAGGAAGGGAGGAAACTCCCCGGAGAGAATGCAGGAGCAGAAGGATCTGACAGTGAGGATGCTGCCCCGGCAAAGAAAGACCGGCGGCGGAACAGGAAGAAGAAAGGCAAAGAGGTGCTAGTCGTTGAGCAGTCCGGCAACGAAGGTGGCGCCAAGAAGGCCAAAGTTGGTAGCTCCGGCAAAGAGGTTGCCGCATGCACCAACTGTCAGGCTGTGGCGGTCGCCGACAAGCAGGACGGCACCGACAAGCAGTACTGCAAGATTCACCGCACCAAGGGCCATGACCTCCAGAGCTGCAAGAAGGTCGAGCAGCTTGTCCAGCAACAAAAGGTTGAGTACGAGCAACGAGACAAGGAGAGAGCCCAAGGAGGCGCTGGAGAATCTGGCAAGAAGCGCGCTGGCCGGGGAGGACGCCGCGGCAAGGCCAAGCAGCGGCAAGGAGACAGACCTCCCCGCGACCGCGACAAGGATGAAGACGACGATGACGATGAAGACATGGATGATGTTGAGACCAGTGAGCAGGAGTTCCAGAAAGCCACAGAGGTCTTGTGCGTTGACGGTGGTGCTTCTCTGCATACTTCACACCGCCAACTCAAGCAGTGGGTGCGGGAAGTCAATGCAGCAGAACCACCCGTCGAATCGCGCAAGCTTCTGAAATGGTCCAGCACGCCTATCATCTTTGATATTGAGGACCAACCTGATCGCACAACTGCGGTCGGATGCTTGCCGATGTTGGTTTCACCAACTATCTGCAACCTCAAGGTCACTAAGATGTTAGTTGACGGCGGGGCCGGCTTGAACTTGATCTCCTCCGCTGTACTCCAGAAACTCCAGATCCCTGACAGCGAGCTTGAAGAGACCGGCACATTCCAAGGAATCAACCCGGGAAGGAGCAAGCCAAAGGGGAAGGTCACTTTGCTAGTAACGTTTGGCAGCGAGCTGAACTTCAGGACTGAGAGGGTCACTTTTGATGTTGCCGATATTCCATTGCCTTACAATGGGATACTTGGCTGTCCAGCACTCGCCAAGTTCATGGCAGCCTCTCACTACGCATACAACATGCTGAAGATGCCAGGCCTGATAAGCGTCATCTCTGTCCCTGGCGACAAGAAGGATGCTATTATCTGCACCGACAAGATCTACCGGGAAGCGGCAGCCGCAGCAGACCGCAAGTCACTTGCCGTTGAAGCTCCTGGGGGGAAGAAGACCAAGTCCGGCAAGAGCTCTGATGCCCACTCCGGCAAGCGCACCTCTTCGGAGTGCTGCGCTGCCGTCGAGGACGCACCATCGAGCTCCACCGGCAAGTGTAAGAAGACAATGGCAGCTCCGCCAGAGACGAAGAAGGTGTCCGCCAAGGAGGACGGCACTGGTGGTACCTTCACCATCAGTGCCACTCTCGACCCTAAATAGGAAAGAGCGCTCATTGCTTTCCTGCGGGCGAATGACGACGTCTTTGCGTGGCAACCGTCTGACATCCCCGGTGTTCCCAGGAAAGTAATTGAGCACCACCTTGCCGTTTGTCCTCATGCGCGGCCCGTCAAGCAGAAGGTCAGGAAGCAAGCAGTGGAGCGCCAAGAATTCATTGCAGAAGAGATCAAGAAGCTGGAAGCAGCAGGCCTTGTCAGAGGAGTGCTCCATCCTACGTGGTTGGCCAATCCTGTAGTCGTGCGCAAGGCAAACGGGAAATGGAGACTTTGTATCGATTTTACGGATGTTAACAAAGCTTGTCTCAAAGACCCATTTCCTTTGCCGCGCATTGACCAGATTGTTGACTCCACAGCCGGATGTGATTTGCTTTCATTTCTTGACGCATACTCAGGATACCATCAGATCTTCATGGCAGAAGAGGATGAGGAGAAGACCGCATTTATTACTCCATGTGGCACGTACTGTTTCATACGGATGCCTTTCAGATTAAAAAATGCTGGTTCAACATTTGCAAGAGTAGTCCATGTCGCTCTTGAGCCACAAATACACAGAAATGTGGAAGCCTACATGGATGACATAGTGGTCAAGAGCAAAGACAAGGCAACTCTGATCCAAGATTTAGACGAGACCTTTGCAAATCTACGCAAGATCAGCCTCAAGCTCAACCCAGAGAAGTGTGTGTTTGGAGTCCCCTCCGGCAAGCTTCTCGGGTTCTTCGTGTCTCAGCGGGGAATCGAAGCCAATCCCGAGAAAATCAAGGCCATCGAGCAGATTGAAGCACCAAAGCGCGTCATGGATGTACAAAGACTTGCCGATTGCGTGGCTGCTCTCAGTAGGTTTATCTCTAGGTCTGCTGAGCGCGCCCTGCCGTTTTTCAAATTATTGAAAAAGGCAGGTCCAATGAAATGGACTCCGGAAGCGGAGGCTGCGCTGCAAGACTTGAAGAGATACCTGTCCTCCCCTCCAATACTTGTCGCACCTAAGCCACAAGAGAAGTTGCTGCTGTATATAGCAGCAACCAATCAAGTGGTTAGTGCTGCGTTAGTAGCAGAGAGGGAGGCAGATGACGAGCCAGCAACCACGGAAGGCGCATCCAGCGACAAGCAAGGGACTTCCCCGGCAAGCTCTGGTCCCGACAAGGATGGATCTGCACAGATGCGCGAAGAGATACAGAAGAAAATGGTGCAGCGCCCAGTTTACTTTGTCAGTTCCCTTCTGCAGGGGGCTAGGTCAAGGTACTCTGGCATGCAGAAATTGCTTTTCGGCCTCCTCATGGCCTCGAGAAAGCTGCGCCATTACTTCCAAGCACATGAGATCACAGTTGTCACTCGCTTTCCGCTGAAGAGGATACTACAGAACCCAGAAGCGACAGGCAGGATTGTTGAATGGGCACTGGAACTGTCAAGCTTCGGCCTCAAGTTTGAGAGCACTTCAACTATCCAGAGCAGAGCATTGGCAGAATTTATAGCAGAATGGACGCCAACACCAGATGAAGAAATTCCAGAAACGAGCATCCCCGTCAAGGAAGCAGGCAAAGAGTGGCTGATGTACTTTGATGGTGCCTTTTCGCTGCAAGGAGCCGGCGCTGGCGTGCTGCTTGTCGCACCCGCCGGGGAGCACCTCAAGTACGTAGTCCAGATGCACTTTCCCAAGGAGAAAGCAACAAACAATACTGCAGAGTATGAAGGCTTGCTTGCCGGTCTCAGGATCGCGGCAGACCTTGGGATCAAGAAGCTCATTGTCAGGGGTGACTCACAGCTTGTCGTCCGCCAAGTAAACAAGAGTTATCAGAGTCCGTTGATGGAAGCTTACGTCGACGAAGTGAGAAAGCTAGAAGAGCACTTTGACGGCCTACAGATGGAGCATGTTCCAAGAGCTCAGAACGCCATTGCCGATGGCCTGTCAAAGTGCGCCGCACTTAAGTTACCTGTGGAATCAGGGATCTTTGTGCTCAAGCTGACTCAACCGTCCGTAACGCCATCAACTGGACAGAGCAAGAAGAGGAAGTTGATTTCTGGTGACTACTTGCCGGCAGAGCTTCCCAAAGCCGCCGCCAAGAAGGTCCCCAAAATCAACGCCAAGAGCGCTGAGGAGCAGTCTGCTCCGGCAAGCCCTAGGGTTTGTTCCGTTGAAGCAGAAGCTCCCGACAAGTTTTGCTCTGGCAAGCTTGCCGGGGAACGTCAAGCTCCGGTAGACCCGCAGGTTCTCGCCGTAGAAGCGGATGTTCCCACAGCAGCAGATTTGCCTTTAGTCCTTGTTGTCGAGCCACAAGCTCCAGCATGGGCGCAGCAGATTGTCCGTTTCCTTCAGACAGGAGAACTTCCCGAAGAGCAAGAAGAAGCAGAAAGAGTAGCCCGGCAGTCAAGTATGTACCAGTTTGTCGACAAGACACTGTACAGAAGAAGACTGAACGGTGTGAAATTGAAGTGTATTCACCGGGAAGACGGACAAGAGCTGTTGGCAGAGATACATGGAGGCATATGTGGTCACCACATTGGCGCGAGAGCACTTGTCGGCAAAGCATTCCGGCAAGGTTTCTTTTGGCCAACAGCCCTCCAGGATGCAACTGCACAAGTAACCAATTGTGAAGCGTGCCAGTTCCATTCCAAACAGATACACCAACCAGCTCAAGCTCTCCAGACGATCCCTTTATCCTGGCCATTTTCGGTCTGGGGGCTCGACATCCTCGGCCCCTTTCCCCGAGCAGTCGGGGAATTTGAGTACTTGTACGTTGCAATCGACAAGTTCACAAAGTGGCCGGAAGTGGAACCAGTGAGGAAGGTGACAGCACAGTCAGCAGTCAAGTTCTTCAAGTCGATTGTTTGCCGCTTCGGGATCCCTAACAGGGTAATCACCGACAACGGTACACAATTCACGAGCCGCACCTTCATGCAATATGTCCAAGATCTTGGCGCCAAGGTCTGCTTCGCTTCTGTTGCTCACCCGAGAAGCAACGGTCAAGCGGAGAGGGCAAATGCTGAAGTGCTGCGCGGGCTAAAGACCAGAACTTTCGACAGGCTGCACAAGTGCGGAAGAAACTGGATCGAGGAGCTGCCGGTGGCTCTTCAAGGAGCAGCGCGTCATCTTGTCGCAGCTGCTCTTGCTCGAGCTCATCATAAGCGAGCACTCGAGGTGACCCGTATACGAGTTCCGTGGGGAGAACTGCCTCTACTCCATAGACTAGAGCGAAAGGGCCTTGAGCGCCTCCAGATCAGCATCCGGCGGCAGGGTCCTGAGGACGTTGGTGAGGTTGAGGCCCGGATTGCGGAACGCCACCTTCACCAACACTTTCTGAAGAGCTCCCGCGCAGATCTTGCGCGACTCGTCGACCAGCTGCTTCAGGATCCTCTCCCGGAGTCGCTGGAGGGCCGTCGCCACGCCCTTGAAGAACAAGACGAGCTTGGCGCTGGGTTGGAGGTTCTCGTCGGAGGGATACCCGAGATCTCCCATCCCCAGCTGCGCCAGCTCCCTGTCAATATCTGTGGCGGCAACCACAAGACTCTCCGTCCAATGCTCCACAGTCTCCCTGAAGGCGTTTTGGGTGGCGGCAACACTCTCTAGCAGCGCCTTGTCGGCCTTGATTTCCTCCTTCAAGGCCGCCTCCTGCTTCTTGGCGCCGTCCAGCGTCTTGGTCAGAGTGGACAGCTTCAACACAAGATCTGCATTGGAGTCCCTGGCGGCGCTAAGCTCTTGGCCCTTCTCGGCGAGATCGGCCTCTAGCCGCGCCACCATCGTCTTCAGCTCTTTCTTGGCGGCCTCGGCGGCTGTGACAGCGTCCTCCGCTTGCTTGAGGGCTCCGCCAAGTCTTTCCTCACGCACGGCAAGCTCCTCCTCGTGGGCGTCAAGATTGACCTTCCGCTGCGCCAGCTCGCCCTCCTCCGCGGCTAGCTTCACAGCGGCAAGTCGCTGCCGCTCTTCGACTTCAGCCTTCTCGAGGAGGAAGGCCTTCTGCGCTTCAGCAAGCTACTCCCGCTCGTCCGCCAGGGACCGGAGGGCTTCCCGGTGGAAACCCCCGAGCTCTTCCGCGCGCTTTTCGATGTCTGCTCCCGCCTTCGCGACAAGCGCCTCGCGGGATTCCAGCTTGGCTTGCCGCGCGCGGTAGAGCGACAACAACTTCCGCAGCAGCCGCTCCTCCTCAGACTCATTGCTGCTGCTGCTTGGCGCGTCGACCAGCGTCAGCCCAGCGGAGGCGAGCACTTCCCCGTTGAAGACCTCTCCCACGACGCCGCATTCAACGCGTGCCGTTCAGGGAGGGCGCGGTGGATACGGAGTGAGATACGGCGTAACCTAGGCCGCGCGTGCCCGTGCCCTGTTTTGGGCCTGGCCCAACAGCGCTCGGCACCGTGTATGGCCCAGGCCCGGGGGCTCCTGTCGGTGTACTAGAGTAGGGGTACCCTAGTATCCCGAACTTGTGCACGGGCAGTCGCAGCATCCCGCGGCAAGGCTTGCCGGGTGACCGCCAAGGTCCTCCGTGGTTCCTTTGGAGCCATCCAAGAACAAAGTATCCAAGTCAAGGAGACAAGACCCCGGCAAGAGGAGCTTGCCGGGAAGGCCAACAAAGACATCTCAAGACCCCGGCAAGAGGAGCTTGCCGGGAAGGCCTACCAAGGCACTTCAAGGAACTTGCCACGGCGCGCCACGCGTCCCGGCAAAGCCCGGTGAGCGACAAGCTCCCAGACGTGACAAGACAACGACCGCGGCAAGGCGCTTGCCGCGGCAAGCCACCTCTCCGTGCCCGCGCTCCAGCACATCCACCAACGTGTCGCTCTGGGGCCCTTCCGGGCGTACGTGGCGGGAGGCTGTGCAGTGGCAAGCGGCGCTGACAAGTTTGCCATCGTGGTGAGCGGTGGCGTCCCTGACGGTCCCTTTTACACTGTTTAGGCGACGCAGACGGGCATTTAAGGCCCTTGTCCCCTGCCGTCAGGGTTAGGTATGATACACTGTAGCAGGTAGCTGTACCTACCGCAGCACCTTTCCCTTTTTACCCTTTGCCTCCGTTGCCACCTGTTGGTGACCCCTTGAGCATTAAAAGGAGGCCCATGTGCAACGTGGAGGGGGGTTCGAAAAACACTCACGCTCGCTCTCGCTAGCTGCTGGTGTGTACTGTAGCACTCCGCGCTCCCGAGCAAGAAATCAATACAAACCACAAAGCAGGAGTAGGGTTTTACGCATCCGTGTGGCCCGAACCTGGGTAAATCGCTCGTGTGCTTCGCCTCGATCTGCTCTTTGTTCGACCTCCGCCCCCGCCGAACCGAAAGGGACTCGGCCCGCCGGTCCCATAGGTGTTCGTGGATCAGTCCCCCGACAACTTTGATAATTTGATATGTGAGTGGACCGGTGCTTAGGTATTGTTCTTACTTGAACAAACCTCATACTTATGATTAACCCCCTCGCAAGCATCCGCAACTATAAGAAAAGTATTAAGGATAAATTCTAACCATAGCATTAAACTTTTGGATCCAATCGGTCCCTTACGGAATAGCGCATAAACTAGGGTTTAAGCTTCTGTCACTCTCGCAACCCATCATCTAATAACTACTCCACAATGCATTTCCTTAGGCCCAAATATGGTGAAGCTTCATGTAGTCGACGTTCACATGACACCACTAAGGTAATCACAACATACATATTATATCGAACACATATCAAGTTCACATGATTATTGCAACATGATTTCTCCCGCGACCTTAAGAACAAAAGTAACTACTCACAAGTGATAAAAATGCTCAAGATCAGAGGGGTATTAAATAGCATAATGGATCTAAACATATAATCTTCCACCAAATAAACCATATAGTTCCAAGCGCGCTGCCACTCTTGTGGAAGACAATCTGGACTTTTCTGTCAGACGGATGACTCGCAGCTGCGCCAAGAGGATTGGCATGAAGCCCACATCTGCAATCTCCATGAAGCCAGGCCCTCTCTGACGCCCCAAGGCCAATAGGCTCAAGTTTGATTCTGCCCCAAGTCACGGAATTCCTCTGCCACCTCCGACGCTAATTGCTACCATGCAGGCAGTTGGCTCTGCTCTTGGCATTTCCCTAGAAGATTTGACAATGGAGAAGCTTACGGCTCCTCCTCCACAAGCTCCACAAGATGATGGTTCTAATGATGAGTGAACCATGTCGTGCTTCACTGGGGCACTGGACCTGTTTGGTTCTTTGTCATTTTTCTTTTGTGTTACTCTGTAGGACTGAATATCTGAACGTCTCTAAACTTGATGTGTGCGTCTATGTTGGAAGTTGTACTGTGTTGTTAAGAAGCCCAGTTGGTTATTATCTTAAATATTAGTTATCTATGGGGACTACATTATTTCGTAACTAGAATGTTTTGTGTTGGAATGTGCGTGTCTTGAATTCGGAGGCTAGATAGCATGATGTTAGAGCTAAGATTGAGGAGAGTCACTGCTCCATAATCTTTCTGCAGGAAACTAAATGTGAGCAGTTTGATATCAGAATGATTAGGTCATTCTGCCCTAGACGTTTCGACCAGTTTGCCTTTTCTCCATCTATGGGTGCGTTAGGTGGAATTTTGGTCATTTGGAACTCCTCTATTTTTGAGGGTTAGATCGTGGAAATTCAGCGTTTCAGTGTGGTTGTTTCATTTAAGTCTGTTCATAACTCGGAGAAGTGGACTTTGGTTTCGGTCTATGGACCATGTGAGGGCCAACCTAGAGATGATTTTGTTAGCTGGTTGTACAACCTAACCATCCCTCCTGAGGAAAATTGGCTACTCATTGGAGATTTCAATTTTATTCGTTCTTTGGATAATAGAAATCTACCAGGAGGCGATATCAATGGCATCTTCCTTTTTAATGAGGTGATTGGGCACCTTGGTCTCTTGGAATTGCTGATAAAGGGAAGGAGTTTTACCTGGTCTAACATGCAACAAATACCGCTCCTGGAGCAGCTCGACTATTTTTTCACAACCTCGGATTGGATATCTCACTACCCTAACACGATGGTTTTTCCTCTGGCTAAAACTGCCTCGGATCATGTGCCATTTGTGGTCTCTATTGACACAAAGATTCCTATATATAAAATCTCCCGATTGGAAAACTTCTGGGTGGATGTGCCAGGTTTTATGGAATGTGTCCGCAGATCTTGGGAGGCCCCGGTCTTTGTTGACCTCTTTGCTTTGGCCGTGTTAACTAGAAAATTTAAACGGCTTAGGTATGATTTGAGGGTTTAGAGTAAGAATCTTTCTTACCTCAAGAAACTAACACTTGATTCCAGCAATGTTATTCTCTTTTTTGATCAGTTGGAGGAGGTGAGACCTCTTGTCAGGACAGATTTTAACTTCAGGAGAATAGTAAAGTTACATTATGAGCGTCTGCTAAAAATGCATTACATCTATTGGATGCTGCGGTGCACGATTAGATACATAAAGGTGGGTGAGGAGAATTCAAAATTCTTCCATTCCATGGCTTCTGAACGCATGAGAAAAAACTCTATAGCCAGCTTGAAAACCCAGGGGGCTTCTTTTTAAAACAGAATGGGTCAGGCCCAGGGTATCTCAATGGGCTACGACTTGACAACCGTCATCCAGCCTGTACCTGGCCTGGAAGAGTTATCCCAGACCTTCTCTGATGCTGAAATCAGGAAGGTTCTGCAGGAGATGCCACCTGATCGGGCACCAGGCCCCGATGGCTTCAATGGAATGTTCGTTAAACATTGTTGGCCCATAATTGAGAAGGATTTTTTGCGTCTCATTCAAGACTTTTATGAAGGGGATTTGTCTTTGGAAAATATCAATGGCTCTCTCATCACTCTCATACCCAAGATGCTCTCTCTTGAGGGGCCAGATGATTTTAGACCTATCTCTTTGACTAACACTTGCTTGAAATTTCTCACCAAGTTGTTGGCTAACAGGTTGCAAAAAGTGATTTTGAATTGTATTCATAAGAATCAGTATGGGTTTCTAAAGAGCAGATTAATTCAGGATTGTTTAGCTTGGGCTTTTGAATATATCCATCAATGCAAATAGTCAAAGAGACCTATCATCATTCTGAAGCTAGATTTTGCAAAGGCCTTTGATACTATGGAGCATTAGATTATTTTGCATATGCTCAAACATAAGAGTTTTGATGATAAATGGATTGGATGGTTTAAAGATATTCTTTCCTCAGGGTCCTCTTCTGTGTTGCTCAATGGCATACCTGGTAAACAATTTAGGTGGAAATGTGGGGTCAGACAGGGTGATCCTCTCTCTCACCCCTCCTTTTTTCATAGCTGCTGACCTTTTGCAATCAGTGGTTAATCAAATGTTCTCCCATGGAACCTTAACCCTCCCAATCCCTTCCCATGACCAAGACATTCCTATAATACAATATGCTGATGACACTGTCATCTTTTTGAAGAGTGGAGGAATTGGTTGCCCTTAAAAATATGTTGCTCACATTTCAGCAATCCACTGGGCTCAAGGTCAATTTTGCAAAGTCCTCCATGATTCCTTTAAACATAGATTAGGGGGAGGCCAACAGGTTAGCTGCTCTGTTGGGCTGTAAAATTGGAGAACTTCCATTCACATATCTGGGATTGCCACTTGGAACTACCAACCAAGAATTGTGGATTTCATGCACTTAGTTGATACTTTGCAGAGGTGACTGACTGCTAGTTCCTGCATGTTAAATTAGGGCTCCCGGTTGCAGCTGTTAACTTCTGTTTTGACATCTATCCTATCTACTTCCTCCGCAGTCTGCAACTACCTCCTGGTATTATTAAGCAGCTTGATAGAATTTTAGGTAATGTTTATGGAGAGGTAGCAGTGATGCTCCAAAGCAATCTCTGGCTGCTTGGGACTTGGTTTGTAGGCCAAAGGATAAAGGAGGACTTGGGGTGATCAACTTGCATATTCAAAACAAGGGCCTCCTTCTCAAGCATCTTCATAATTTTTTTAATAAGGCTGATATCCCCTGGGTGACCCTGATCTGGAATAGTTATTATGTTGATGGTTTCCCACATGCTACAAAACCAGTTGGTTCCTTTTGGTGGAGAGATAGCCTCAAGCTATCTGATGCATATACTGCCATTGCCTCAGTGCACATCAATATGGGAGACTCTGCCCTTTTTTGGTCTGATGCTTGGTTCATTGGTGGTTCTTCCAGACCTTTGTGCTGGAGATTACCAAGGCTTTTTTCCTTTGTTAAAAATGATAAAGTATCTGTGCATGAATTCCTCATTTATCAGGATATCTTCTCAATGTTTCTCTTGCCATTGTCACATGAGGCTGCATTAGAGTTGCAAGTTCTGGAAGGTTGGATTCTGGACTTAAACAGAGACCCCACCATACCAGATGTTTGGACCTGGCCTGGAAAATCTAGTTGTTACACTGCCAAGAGTTTTTACACGATTATGCACTCTCATTTGCCCACAATTCTGCCATGTAAATGGTTGTGGGATAGCAAGTGCACCATGAAGATCAAAGTTTTTGGCTGGTTATTATTCTTTGATAGACTCAACACCAAGGACTTGTTGATACGCAGGCATTGGAGATCTCCTTTGGATGACAATCTCTGTGTTATTTGTAATGAATATGTCTATGATGATAGGTTGCACTTGTTTTTCAACTGCAACTGCAGCCGCAGAGTTTGGGCCTATCTTTCCATTGACTGGACCAGGGGACCTGATATCCAACAATGTATTCAGCATGCGAGATCCAAGTTGAAGCATCCCTTCTTCTTCGAGGTCATGCTCACTGTAGCTTGGAATATTTGGATCCTCTGGAATGGCAGAACTTTCAGAGGAGAGAATGCAACTTTTGGTGCTTGGAAATATAACTTTGTACATAACCTTTCCCTTCTAGCTTATAGACTCAGGGTAGACACCAGGGTCAAGCTGCCTGCTTGGATTAATTCCTTGGTTTAACTTCAGGTAGGTAGGTACTGGTAGTTTTGTAACCTAATCCATGTATTTTTCTCTGTTTGTACAATTATTATTTTCAATAAAGGGCTGTGAGGCAAAAGCCCCACAGTAAATATTCAAAAAAACAGATAGTAATCAACTACAAGATGTAATCAACACTACTAGTCACCCACAAGAACCAATCTATAGTTTCGGTAACAAGATTGAACACAAGAGATGAACTAGGGTTTGAGAGGAGATGGTGTTGTTGAAGATGTTGATGGAGATTGCCCTCCTCAAGATGGGAGGGTTGTTGGTGACGATGATTTCCCCCTCCGAGAGGGAAGTTCCCCGGCGGAATCACTCCATCGGAGGGCAAAAGTGCTCCTGCCCAAGTTCCGCCTCGAGACGGCGATGCTCTGTCCTGAAAGTCCTCTCCTGATTGTTTCTAGGTCAAAATGACTTATATACTAGAAGATGGGCACCGGAGGTGGGCCTGGGTGAGCACAACCCACCAGGGCACGCCTGGGCGCACCCTGGTGTCTTGTGCTCACCAGGTTGCCCCTCTCCGGTGCTTGTTGGCTCCAATATTCCTCACATATTCCATAAAAATCTCCGTAAAGTTTGAGCTTGTTTGGAGTTGTGCAGAATAGGTGGCCCGACGTAGCTTTTCCAGGTCCAGATTTCCAGCTGCCGGAATTCTCCCTCTTTGTGTGTACCTTGCATATTATGAGAGAAAAGGCATTAGAATTACTCCAAAAAGCATATTATGCATAAAAACATCATAAATAACAGTAGGAAAACATGATGCAAAATGGACGTATCAATACTTCAATGCCAAACACGGAAGGAGGTGATCAATCTGCCAAATTGCCGTCTCCAAGAGCTAACACACAGCAGCCAAGCAAGCCTGTATCACTAAGAGCTGACTTTCAGCGCACGTTAACACAAGAGGAGGTGTTCAACATTGTAAGCATGTGCAAGCCTCCTAGGCCGCCAACTACAATATTATTGCGAACCAAGTCAGCCAATGATGCACCAGTGAATGTGCCGCAAGGAGATGCCCTGGGCCTTCAACACATATGTAGATCAAACTCGTACAACTATCATGGTGACTGGTACTATGATGCACCACCTTTTGACCTGGGTATAGATGTTGACGCTGAGCCTGCTGCAGCACTTGCTCCAGCAACACAAACAGGAGAAGCCAATGTGATTGTCATAGATGAGGATGAGTTGGATCCAGCAACTGTGAATGAAGGATGTGCTGCTGCTGATGCTGGCAAGGGATTAGGTCACCAGCCAAATGTTTGATCACCAGACAACTACCACACGCTGATATGCGGAGAACTAGTAGTTGGCACGAGCCGTTCTTCAGGACCACCTGTTGCATGAAGACAGAGGAGGGTAATAAGGCCTGGAGCATCTCAAAGGTTCCCATTCATTGATTACAACAGGAAGAAGATGTCCAACTCCAATGAGGCAGTCAACAAGCCGCACGCTGCCCTCTTGTGTTGGGTCAGACATCACCCAGGAGCAGATGATACTAAAACCAGGTAAACCAACTCCCAACAGCCTATATTCATATTTTTCGGTTGCATAGTAGCACCCACTTAGTTGCACAGCAAAGCAGAGCATGTTGCACAGAACAGTGCTTTTAGTTGCACACTCTTGTTTCTTTTTTAATACACAATTTTTTTGTTGCTGTGACCCTTCAAGCTAACTTGTCTTCTATTTTTTTTAAAAAATTAGCCCTCTCATAATCAGGTATGGTGGTTTCTTCATCTACTACCCCTATAAAAAGAAAAGAGAGGCAGGTCCAAATAACACGAACCGTCTATTTACTAGATCCAAGGGTCTAAAATATCTCCGTGTTTAACGCAACAAGCCACACTTAAGCCACGATCATTAACCCATGCACCCTTTCGAAAAAAAACCGTTGCGCACTACGCCCACGCCCGCAGGACCTCTCCGCTACTCCTTCCTCCCACGCCGACCGCAAGCGTCCCTCGCCGCCCCCGCCTCCCGCGCCGGCCGCCGCCACTCCCATGCCGATGGCTACTCCGGTCGCCGCCCCTACTCCTGAGGGCGCCGGGCGCCGAGAGGTCTAGGGAGTGGCCCATCGATGCCGTCCTCCTCTGCTTCTGCTTGGTGGCCTCCATGGATGCGGGAGACCAGGTCGGTAGATTCGTCGTTGGCCGACCAAGGGTCCCCGAAGGACGGCGGTCGGAGCCTCGCCATCCACCTCCAACAGCCGCCCGGCACCCCATTGCTGCCCGCACGTGGCGTCCCTTCCCGACCAACATCGCCAACAACCTCCCAGATGCCGACATCACCGGGCCTCATCGCCTCCCTCCTGCTCCCCTCACCGGACCTCCCCGCTGCCACCACGTAGAACTGGCGCGCTCCCCATTGGCTTTTCGACACCTCCATGAGCAGGCGACCCATGCACACACCACTCTCCGCTGCACCAGGTGCTTATGTTATTGCCTCAAAGATTGTGGTGTTAATCTTTTAGGATCACTAACTTGCTGGATTAATTTGTTCTGTCAAGTGAGGAAGTGATGGTGCACGAGGACGAGCTTCCTGGACAAGAAGATCTCCATATGCTTCTCGATGGTGCAAAATTGAGGTGTTCTTAGTGACCTGTTCTAACTACTGTTGGACATTATCTAACCCATGTCTTTGAACTGAAAAATAATATAGTTGTTAAATGTTTATTCAGTTCAGAGATGCAAATATAATACCAGTTTGGTTTTTTTCTATTTAAGGTCTTTATGTAAAATTTTCTTCATACTATGCTTGAAACAGTACTCATTTCAGTAGATATTTTTTAGCTATTAATGATAATTAGGTCCAACTTTTTCTTTCATTTGGAGGAAGTTCACTTTCGCCTTATTATTGCTCTACATACTGATACAAATCTAGGAGATTGCTCTTTTCTGGACACCTGCCGCCACACTAAGTACTATCTCAGTTTTCCTTTTTTTACTTTTCAGTGACAATGAACACGAGCGCATGTGCTTTGTTGAGTGGTGTTCATTTACTTGCTTGATCCATAGGAACTGGAGTTCTAGAAGAAAAACTACTGAGCTTTATTTCTTCTGTAACCATTGCTAAGAGGTGAACTACATTTTGGGCATATGTTCATGTACTATTCAGGCTCAGAATCATTTTTAACAGTTTTTTTTGGACATTCTTCCTCATGGTCCTGCCTGTTACAGTATTATTTTTTATGAGAACAATACAACTTTTGAACTCAGCCTATAATCACCGACCTCTGCTTACTGTAAGTTCGAGCTCTGCTCTAGAATTTCTTTGATTGTCTATCAATTAGCATGCACCTCTGACATGTATTGGCAAATGCAGGATGGAGGGCCGTTCCAAGAAAACATTTATGGATGAATAGATGGTTGCTTTCATATGCCAAACTTGTTGAATTCTTCTGTTCTTTGGGTATGTATTTTCTGAAGAAAAAAGGTGGGATTTCCACTAAAAGCCATATAGAGTCTGCTCAATTGGTTGATGTGCAATGTTCTAGGTGCACACATCCTCATTATGATTTTCTTTTGAGTCAACTGAATAGTGTAGTGCCATTTCCACTACAAAATTTTCTCCAGTCTCAGTTTAATGCAGCTTCTAAGTGGTTTGTACATCCTGCAGTATACTGATGTAATAATTTCGGATAGTGCTTTCCAGTAGCGATTTATCAATTTTTGGTTTGCAAATCAGTTATGAATAGTACTGTGCATACACACACAGGTGTGTGCAAATTTCGTCTTAGTTGTAGTTGTACTTGCTACATATGTTTCAAAGTACCACATTTTTTAGTTTTAGCAATGGACACGTCTCTGGGATGTAAATTTGGCCATTACTATTTCTATGGATATTTTAGTAAGAAATAAGGTATGTCCCATGTTTCTCATCCTTTATGCATAAAACTGTTTATGCCATCCCTACAAAATTAACTTGCAAAAAGACCATGCAAATTTTAATAGGTTCTAGGAATATCTTAAGAAACCAGTGTAGACAACTTGGTTGCCTCATATATGATATATCTTTGCTTAGATCGATCTGTGGATGCTACATATCGTAGGCTGGTGGGTTCCCTTGCTCAGATCGAGTAATAGTTGAGGCCACAGAAGTTGAAGGCGAAGGTGAAGAAAGCGTTGTCTTGATCGGGTGACGAGGCGTCACAGGAGGCCGGTAATTATGATTGCTGATGAGCCTTTAATTTCAATTTGCCTCGGTGTCGCTCCCTTTTTACAGTCTTCAGTCACTCGGTGTCGTCCGCTTTCTTACATTTTCTGATGGGCCTTTGATTTCAGTTTGCCTGTTATATTTTTTTTCTAAGTTCCTCTTTTCCGTGGTTATGTTCTGATATGTCGTAGCATGTTAATTTTTTTGGTCAAGTACTTCCCCGGTTCCTAAATATAGGACGTTTTGGCAGCTGTGCGTGGCGATGGCCTCACAGAGGCACACCGGTGGTGGAGGGCTTCTTATCTCTTAATTAGGTCGTCACAGATGACAGATGTGCGTGAACAATGACCCTACAACCAATGGCATGTCTTTGTGTAAGCCATGAAGCTCCTAAGTTTCCATGATCCAGGTGTGGTTGTCATCTTTCTGATGTGTTGTGCATAAGCATAAGTAGTAGATTTAATTTATATTCGTGAATGTAACTCATATCTAGACAGATTTACCTTGACCATGCTTAAAGTATATAGTCAGCTTGTATGCATGTCGCATATCATGTGTTTTATAATCATTTATAGAACTCTTTGTAATGCTTTGAATAATAATTTGCTAAACAATATCTAGAAAAGATAGCTTGAAGGAGCATGTGTAATTACTTCCATATATTATTTTAGAGTATCTGAATCGATATATGATTCATTATTGGTATCCAATGTTTCTCTTGTAAGATACTTGGAAGTATCACTATTCAATTATCTTGGGCGAGGTTACTAAATGGAGCACCATTTATAGCCACTGTGGAGCTGGAGTTGGTTTGTACAAAACGAGAATTTATTATGTCTGTTCATAAGTATTTCTATTGAAAATGCAATCTCTAAGAACTCCATATGCTGCTCATACCATGTCATAACTAGATTTGAAATTCTGAAGAATCCCATATTCATGCAAATAGGTATTCTTTGTCACGAAATACACAAGTGGGACAGTTAAATAGTTAATCATGATGCTTTTTTTCATTAGATGATTCATTTTATAATTAATTTACTACTAATTTTTCAATGGACCCACACTACACAACACACACACATAACAAAAAAATCATGTTTCTAAACTGAACTATCATTCTGAACTGTATCATATGGAGTCTGTATTCTGAACTGTATCATATGGAGTCTGTATTCTGAACAAACATGTGAAGTTCCATTGTTCTTCGTAATAATTTAGCTGCCAAGCATTTGTTAAAAAGGGACTGTTTCTTCCCTTTGTACTTGGCTGAAATATTGTTTTATTAGGAAAATTATGCATATTTAGTATATTTGGAGTCATTTGTTTGTAGATTGGTGCCATTCTTGCGAGAACACAATTGACATGTCGTGCGGAGTAGGAGAATTTTCACTGGTTATTATACATGCATGAGACCTCAGAAGTTACAGGGGAATCAGTGACGCCACATTCAAGATCAGAATTAGTTTTTTTAGGAAATGATAAGAGAGTTAGTGAGAATGAGGTAACATGCTTTTCTTAGATTTGTTCAGAATGATGAGGCTGCCGTTTTGGGAGCTTGGCTGTAAGGACCCGATTGTAAAACTATCTACTCCTACCAATAGATATGACATTGCTCATGTCAACTTTTCAAAAATAATATGCTTGTTTGCGATGGAATATGAGTGTACTTTCTTTAAGATGTAATACAAAAATACTTGTTTTTGTGATGTAATATGGATATACTTCATTTTTTTGTGTGTGTGCGCGCGCTCGCACGCTCATATTTAAGGATTTCGTGAATGGAATATTGTACTTTTGTGCGACGAAACAAAACATTCTTATACTCCCTCCATTCCAAAATATAGTGCGCCCGCGCTTCCCGAGGTTCAACTTTGACCGTAAATCTAACCAACGAGACCAACTGCGGCGGGAGAAAAAAATTATATAATTAAAAACTTCTTTCGAATAAGAATTCACTGATATAATTTTTTCTCCCGCCGCAATCGGTCTTGGTAATTAAATTTACGGTCAAAGTTGAAGCATGGGGATAGAGGAAGCACTACATTGTGGAATGGAGGGAGTATAATCAATTTGCTTCACATGACAATACAATTTGCTTCACATGCAACTATAGAGGTTCGTACACCTTATCAAAATATTTTCTCTGCAATTATTTGGTTAAATCTTGCGTCTAAAAATTTATGTAGGATGTTTTTCTTTTTCGT
Source organism: Triticum urartu (assembly GCF_056163025.1). Classification (NCBI taxonomy): domain Eukaryota; kingdom Viridiplantae; phylum Streptophyta; class Magnoliopsida; order Poales; family Poaceae; genus Triticum; species Triticum urartu. The sequence goes on from NC_141874.1 coordinate 644,687,387, forward strand.
TCATAAGTCTAACTAGATGGATGAGATTTTTTTATATTGTATTGTCGTGCGTTGCACGTGCAAGCTTACTAGTTTCTATAAAGGAGTTAGTTGATTCAATGAAGCATGTTCAATGGATGTCAAGAATCGTTATTGAGACTGGAATCATACACATCATGGATAACTTACCAGAAGGGTCAAAGAAGGTCATTATTCCAGTGAGGCTATCTGTAAGATTTTTCAAAACCTTTTTACCCTCTTCTTTTTTGTAGCACTTTTGTTGACCAATTCAGGGAGTCCTTATATCTAATAAGGAGTTTGCCACATGTTTATAATTTCTGAAGATCAATTTATAGCAAGGGATCCACAATGTGACTGAGATAAACAAGAAGTTCAAATACAAGAACCATCTTGACAAGCAAGACTTGGTCAGTGCTGTCTGCACATGATCCATCTCTTAGTTGGCACTCATAGCATGTCCAGTTGCACATGACACATCTATTAGTTGGCAAATACTTTCTGGCAACCTGTTTAACCTCACTATATTTTACTGTTTCTTACCTACAATGTGTCTCTGTATCTGAATCGTTTAGGTGTGCAGGTCATGCTGCCAGTGCTCGAGTGCGCTGATATAAACAACCGCAAAGGAGGAAGTCACTATTGGGTCTTCAACATTAACTTGAGGGACGTACATTTCAAAGTTCTTGATTCAAGTAGGAAGCTAGATGACATTGAGTTGGTGAACACCGCCTCTACCATCGAGGGGGCAGTACGCCAGCTGTGGAGGAATCATTACCCAAGGTCCAGCATCATGCACTTCCAGATTATTGACATCAATGTACAGAAGCAGATGGGCAAGTAAGACAAGAAGCATGGCATTTTTCTCAAATTTTTCAATCAATCTGTAGTCTTTAGTATTTTCTAGATGTAAAATTTCTTCTCTTTGTTTAAATAATTATTTGTTTTCTAGATGCACAATGTATATGTCTATAAGGCACACAACTAGTTTGCAATCTCTTCATCTTTATGATTTTCACATGGATTATCTAGCCAGTTGCACAGTGGAACATTAGTAGTTGCACAGTGTCACATAATTAGTTGCATAGTGCCATGCTACTTCGTGAGCTTGCGTTGGTTTTTCCCTTGAAGAGTAAAGGCTGATGCAGCAAAGTAGAGATAAGTATTTCCCTCAGATTTGAGAACCAAGGTATAAATCCAGTAGGAGACAACACTCAAGTCATCGAATACTAGCACAAACAATCAAACAACTTGCACCCAACGCGATAAAGGGGTTGTCAATACCTTCCCTGTCACTCGCAAAAGTGAGATCTAATAGAGGTAGATAAAAGTAAGCAAACGGTAAAGTAAATATTTTTGGTTTATAGAATGGAAAGTAAAAGATTGCAAAAAGAGTAGACCGGAAACTAAAATTGTAGATCGGAAACTTATAAGATGGAAAATAGACCCGGTGCCATAGGTTTCACTAGACGCTTCTCTCAAGATAGAAAATAATATGGTGGGTGAACAAATTGCTGCCGAGCAAATGATAGAAAAATGCAAAGTTATGACGATATCTAAGGCAATGATCATGAATATAGTCAACATAGGGTTCCATGGGCTGAGAACCAGCCTCATCCTCTCCTTCTTCTCCTTGCACAACACCATCAATAGTACCAACTCCTAGCTCAGTCCTGGTTGGACCAAGAACATCTATCGCGATGCCCGTGTCATCAAGAGTATGGCTCTCTGACTACAAAGACACCACTACAGGGGCACCACGGGTTGATGACTGCCCTGCCACATTGTCATGGCCCATAGGGTTAGGCCCACAGCTTGGCTACGTGTAGTCAACAGAGCACACATTTTCTATCCCATAATCAGCATTAGCTCCTGGTGGTATGCTGGGTTGTAGCTGATCCATATCATGAGGAAGCTCGTTGAGATCAGGAGGCAACTCATTGAGATCAATTATTTATTTTTCTTTTTTTGCTGCTGCCACACACTCCCTGCACATAAAAAAGATGGAAGTGATGTCATCAGTTTAATCATTAGAGTGTTTCAAACAACCTAAAAACTTTTCTGTTTTTTTGCTACAACACAAGCATAAGCAGTTGCACACCAGTATGACAATCTTAGTTGCAAAAACTACATGTTTATAGCAAACTCTTTTTTTATAATAGGTATGCATTTTTTGTTTGCACAGAGTGGTTATGTTAGTTGCACATTTTCTAGTAAATAGGTGGTACCGATAATCAACATGAATTTTTTTACTTCAGTGTTTTTCTGACTTTTTCCTCTGTTGTTGCGATGATCTGCAGGTTTTCTATTGCCAAGGAGCTGATTTAGAATTTTCTGCACATAATTTGGACATAATTTGATGCTACAATTGAGATGAAAAATCCAGGTGAAAGAAGAAAGAAGATTTGGATGACAGATTATAGATATATGTTTCATCGCTGTTTCTGTTTTTACTTCTAGTATATTGAACATATTTTACACTATAGCTTTGCAATAGGTGTGGGACAAGAATATATGTGTGGGACAAGAATATATGTGTGGGACAAGAATATATGCGTGACTAATTTTACTATGGTTTGTGGTTTCATTAGCCTGGTTTATTTTTTTGTTGCACAAATTGTTGGAGAAGTTTGTATGGATCATTGTGTGGTTTTCACAAAAGTTCTTGTGTTTTTGCTGTCGTACTACATATTTTTAGTTTTACCTAGAATACATGTTTCGGTTGGCCAGGATGCATGTTCAGTTGGCCAGGATGCATGTTTTTTAGCTAGCCAGGATGCATGTTCAGTTTGGCCAGGATACATGTTTTAGCTGGCCAAGATGCATGTTTAGTTGCACATTTATGAATTTTTCGTTGCACAGATACTACAGTTTTTAAATGTGTTCATTTGCAAACAACAAGTTCAAGTCGGTAGAATGCATGTTTAGTTTTGGCTACAATGCATGTTGAGTTTGGATAGTATACAAGTTTTAGTTAGGCTATGGTGCTTGATATCTGCAACTTATCCCCTATGCTTGATATCCCAACCAAATAGTCATTGTTATTCATTTTTTATTGCACATATACTTCAGGTTTTCTAAAGTTTTCACTCACAAAATATCCAGTACATGTGGGGTACAATGCATGTTTTACTTTGGCTAGCATGCATGCTGAGTTGGCCAGAATACAGGTTCAGTTGGCTGGGAGCATGTTTAGTTGCACATTTATGCATTTTTCATTGCACATATTTTTTCGACAGTCAATGTGTTTATTTGCAAACAATAATTACAAGTTAGTAGAATGCATGTTTAGTTTTAGCTACAATGCATGTTGAGTTGGCTAGAATCATGTTTTAGTTGGCTTGTTGAACACATCCAGGGGGAAACTTGAGTGGCATGAATGTTAGAAAACATGTTCAGTTTTGTTAAAGTTGGTCTCAAACCATGTTTAGTGTGCAACTAGAAAGCTATGCAACTAAACCTATTGACTTGTGTTTAGTTGCACAGTAAACCTGAAAATTACCAGGATGTAGTGCTTGTGCAACTAAACCTAATGACTTGTGTTTAGTTTCACAAACCAGAAAATAATAGGCTTGTATCCATGGTTAGTTGCACAGTAATTTGTGGTACTTGTTTTCAGTTGCAGACATGATACTCATGGGGGGGGGGTGATGTGGACAATGGGGTGATGTGCCAGATCCACCTCTTTTTTGAAGCAGCTTCTCCATAGATTTGTGCTAGATCCATGGAGAAGGGGGGGTTGACATATGCAGTAGAAGAAGGGGGGAAGTGAAGAGGGGCAGAGGGGAATTATGTGATGTTGTTGCCTGGTATGGCTCTGACCACCCTGCCCTTAGATCTTTTTTGAAGCAACTTCTTCTTCTAATTTGGGGCTGCCATGGCAGCTGTGTAGGAGGAAGAAGGGCTTCCCTTCTTTCATGGAGAAGAAGAAGGCAGCGTGGAGGCGTGGGGGTGAGCGGGCATGGGAGGGGCTGGGTAGGTACAGCTGGCCACGTGGGAGCGCGGGGAGACTTTTCTCTCCTTCTGTTTGGGCCTATCGGGACTGGCCGCTTGATCAAGTGGGTTCGGTGGCTGCCTTTCCTTTTCTGGACCGCTGAAAGCACAAGTGCTCCTTGAATGATTTTGGTAATTAATGTCAACATATCTCTTGTTGGACTAATACTTTTATCTAGTATATTTCAGAGAGTTCAATAAAGGCGTGGCATGGTCAAGAGGATGTGGAACCCCTTCAAGATGCTAAGGACAAACATTGGCAAAAGCTCAAGACTCTACATTTTCATTTTAGTTATCCAAGATCACATTGAGTCCATAGGAAAGCCAATACTATTAATAGGGGATGAGGTGTTGCTTAATGGCTTGCTTGCTCAAAGTGCTTAGTGATATGCTCCAAAGCCCTCAACCACTTTCTCATTTCCACATATGTCCGAAACCTAAAGTCAAACTCGGCCCCACCGATTTGGTCTATCCGGCGCCACCGAGTTCACTTGACATAGCCACTGCCAGAAACCCTAACCAGTTCGGTCTCACCGATAGGTATCTTGGTGTCACCGAGATGGGCTTGCAAACTCTTTGTTGCCTGTTGCAATTATCTCGGTCCCATCGAGATATGCAATCGGTTCCACCGAGTTTGCTTGACCAACTCATTATTCTGCTTATTAACAAAATCGGTCTCACTGAGTTTGTGTAATCGGCAAACCAAGTTGAGGTTTTACGCTAACCCTAGCACATCGGTCCCACCGAGTTGACCATATCGGTCCCACCAAAAACTCTAACGTTCACATTTTGAACCATATCGGTCTGACCGAGTTTCTCGATTCGGTCCCACCGAGTTTGGTGAATTGTGTGTAAGGGCTAGATTTTGTGTGGAGGATGTATATACCCTGATGACCCGCAAGTTTATGGGATCTATCGTAGCCTTTTCGATAAGTAAGAGTGTCGAACCCAATGAGGAGCAGAAGGAAATGACAAGTAGTTTTCAGTAAGGTATTCTCTGCAAGCACTGAAATTATCGGTAACAAATAGTTTTGTGATAAGGTAATTTGTAACGGGTAACAAGTAATAAAAGTAAATAAGGTGCAGCAATATGGCCCAATCCTTTTTGTAGAAAAGGACAAGCCTGGACAAACTCTTATATAAAGTAAAGCGCTCCCGAGGACACATGGGAATTATCGTCAAGCTAGTTTTCATCACATTCATATGATTCGCATTTGGTACTTTGATAATTTGATATGTGGGTGGACCGGTGCTTGGGTACTGCCCTTACTTGGACAAGCATCCCACTTATGATTAACCCCTATTGCAAGCATTCACAACTACAACAGAAGTATTAAGGTAAACCTAACCATAGCATGAAACATATGGATCCAAATCAGCCCCTTACGAAGCAACGCATAAACTAGGGTTTAAGCTTCTGTCACTCTAGCAACCCATCATCTACTTATTACTTCTGAATGCCTCCCTCTAGGCCCAAAAAATGGTGAAGTGTCATGTAGTCGACGTTCACATGACACCACTAGAGGGATGACAACATACATCTCATCAAAATATCGAACGAATACCAATTCACATGACTACTTATAGCAAGACTTCTCCCATGTCCTCAGGAACAAATGTTACTTCTCACAAAGCATATTCATGTTTATAATCAGAGGGGTATTAATATGCATAATGGATCTGAACATATGATCTTCCACCAAGTAAACCAACTAGCATCAACTACAAGGAGTAATCAACACTACTAGCAACCCACAGGTACCAATCTGAGGTTTGGATACAAAGATTGGATTCAAGAGATGAACTAGGGTTTGAGATGAGATGGTGCTGGTGAAGATGTTGATGGAGATTGACCCCCTCACGATGAGAGGATCATTGGTGATGATGATGGTGATGATTTCCCCCCTCCCGGAGGGAAGTTTCCCCGGTAGAACAGCTTCGCCGGAGCCTTAGATTAGTTCCACCAAGGTTCCGCCTCGTGGCAGCGGAGTTTCGTCCCGTGAGCTTGCTTATGATTTTTTCCTTGACGAAAGACTCCATATAGCCAAAGATGGGCATCTGAGGGCCACCAGGGGGCCCACGAGGCAGGGGCGCGCCCCCACCCTCGTGGACGGTGGGTGGCCCCCCTCTGGTACTTCTTTCGCCCAATATTTTTTGGGACATTTACATCTATGCCCTTAACTCGAACCCACTACTCAGTTTTGCCCCTAATTTTTAGGTATGCTCAGTTTTGCCCCTCCGCCGTTAGTTTCACTTATAGAAATGCCCTTCTCTACCGTTACCGTCCGGTCAAAGGTCTTTGAACGTCCTGAAAAAATAGCAAAAAAAATCAAAAAAATATGAAATTTGGTGGGATCGAAGATAGTCATGTCCGCAAGGCGCGTGCACATTTTCATGCCGTTCAGACACTCCGGGAGCTCGTGTCAAAGGAAAACATAAATTTTGTACGCATGCGAGCAGTAAATTCAAAAAAAAATAGAAAAAAAATCAAAAAAATCTGAAATTTCGTGGGACTCAAGATATTCAGGTGCGCAAGATGTGTGCACGTTTTTGTTGTGTTTGGACATTGTAGGAGCTCATGGAGAAAAAAACAAATTTTAGCTCAAAAAAACTTTGAAAAAATGCACTATTTTGTTTTTTTTCTCTAGAGCGCCCCGTACGTCATTTGATCACCAAAACTTGCAAGCACTTTGTGCACTCAAGCCTCTTTGACGCCAAATAAATTCAAATTTTTTTGAACTTTTTTGCTATTTTTTCGAATTTACTGTTCATAGGCATAAATTATTTTTGTTTTCCTTTGCCACGAGCTCCCGGAGTGTCCAACCAACACAAAAATGTGCACGCGCCTTGCGGACATGACTATCTTCGATCCCACCAAATTTCATATTTTTTTGATTTTTTTTGCTATTTTTTTCTGGATGGTCAAAGTACTTTGACCGGACGGTAACGGCGCAAAAGGGCATTTCTATAAGTGACACTAACGGCGGAGGGGCAAAACTGAGCATACCTGAAAATTAGGGGCAAAACTGAGTAGTGGGTTCGAGTTAGGGGCAGAACTGGAATTGGCCCATATTTTTTATATATTCTGAAACATGCTCCCGTGAAGTTTCAGGACTTTTGGAGATGTGCAGAATAGGTCTCTAATATTTGCTCCTTTTCCAGCCCAAAATTCCAGCTGCCGGCATTCCCCCTCTTCTTGTAAACCTTGTAAAATAATAGAGAATAGGCATAAGTATTGTGACATAATGTGTAATAACAGCCCAATATGCAATAAATATCGATATAAAAGCATGATGCAAAATGGACGTATCAACTCCCCCAAGCTTAGAACCGGCTTGTCCTCAAGCGAAAGCCAAAATTGAAAAATATGTCCACATGTTTAGAGATAGAGGTGTCGATAAAATAAAATACGGACATGAGGGCATCATGATCATTCTTAGAACAACAACATTTATATATATTGTCATATGATCTCTTATGCTAAAGTAACAGTTCATTCACATACTGAAGTATGAATCAGAAACTTCGTTGAAAACTAACAAACTGTAATCTCAGCCATTGAAACAATTGCAATTTCTCATAACATAGGAAAGAGTCAATATAAGAGCTTCTCAGCAAGTCCACATACTCAACCATCATTTAGTCTTTCACAATTGCTAACACTCACACGATATTTATGGTTATGAAAATCGGACACAGAGAAAGATAGGGGCTTATAGTTTTGCCTCCCAACTTTTTACCTCAAGGGTAATGTCAACAATAATAGTTCATGAAATCCCACATCCAATTAGCCATATATATTAGGATCTTTCCAACACATTGTGCTTGCCAAAGGATAAAATGTAAAAAGGAAAGGTGAAGATCACCATGAATCTTCGCATGAAGTATAAGACAAGAATAAAAGATAGGCCCTTCGCAGAGGGAAGCAGAGGTTGTCATGTGCTATTATGGTTGGATGCACGACATCTCAATGCAAAAGAACGTCACTTTATATTGCCACTTGTGATATGGACCTTTATTATGTAGTCTGTCGCTTTTATTTCTTCCACACATCACAAGATCGTATAAAGCTTATTTTCTCCACACTAATAAGTCATACATATTTAGAGAGCAATTCTTATTGCTTGCAACGATGACAACTTACATGAGGGATCTTACTCAATCCACAGGTAGATATGGTGGACTCTCATGGCAAAACTGGGTTTAGGGACATTTGGAAGCACAAGTAGTATCTCTACTTGGTGCCAAGAAATTTGCTAGCAAGAGAGGAAAAGGCAAGCTCAACATGTTGGATGATCCATGACAATATAATTTATCTCAGATGTAAGAAAACATAACCCATTACATTGTCTTCCTTGTCCAACGTCAACTCTTTAGCAAGTCATATTTTAATGAGTGCTCACAATCATAAAAGATGTCCAAGATAGTATATTTATATGTGAAAACCTCTCTTTCTTTATTACTTCCTATTAATTGCAACGATGACCAAAACTATGTTTGTCAACTTTCAACAACTTTTATTCATCATACTTTCATATGTGAAGTCATTACTCTCCATAGAAGGATCATCAAGCAAAACTAAAAACTAGATCATACCAAAACTTCATTCTACTAGATCAAGATATAACCAACAGTATCGAACTAAGAAAAACGGTAAAGATAAAAGTGATGGTGATACAATACCAGGGCACTCCCCCAAGCTTGGAATTGCCAAGGGGAGTGCCCATACCCGTGTGTTTATGTCTTCTTCTTTGGGGGTGGTGATGATGGAGTTGTTGATGATGTGGGCTTCTTCCTTAATTTGCAGTTGAGGATATAATTTTTCTCCCTTAGGCCCTCGATCTCCCGCTCAAGGCTTAATACCTTTTTGCATAGTTCTTGTTTGTTCTCCTGCAAGAGACAAAAAGGGATAAACTCGATCTTAGGTTTCTTTGTTCTATTGGGGAGGCCTGACTTTTCGAACTCCACATGCATGTCCCCGGGTTGAGGTAATGGGAATTCATCTTCATCTGAGCTCGTCTCCTCCTTTCCCCTAGGCTCATAGTCTTCTTCTTCCTTCGTGGTCCAACCACAATGCTCCAAGTCCTCGTAGACCTTATGATCTGCAAGGTAATCAGCCACATAGCTTTCTCCCTCCGAATATTGGGATGACATATTGCTCTAATCTGCAGCAGAAACAGCTCAGAACAAAGACAGAGGATATTGGCGTGATACGGTGCTCAAAACCTTCGGGAGATTATATAATGAATTTTTACCGACCAAAAGAAGTATCATGCAAGAAAACAGAGTCTAGAGAGCACACGGGGTGTCCACGAGGCAGGGGGCGCGCCCAGGGGGATAGGGCGCGCCCTCCACCCTCGTGGAAGCCACGTGTCATTTCTGGTCTGCTTCTTATTTTCCTATTTTCTTAAATATTCCAAAACGGAAAAAATTGCCATTAGAACCGTTTCGGAGTCTGAAACGTTCTGGAAAGTGTCCCTTATGTATTCCTCTGGGGTTACGGTTTCAATAACATCAGTTTCAACATTTGCAGGATTACCTGAGATATAGTGTTTGATTCTTTGACCGTTCATCACCCTCGGATTTGTACCTTCGAAGTTGTTGATTTTTATGGCACCGGAACGGTAGACCTCCTCGATGATGTAAGGACCTTCCCATTTAGAGAGGAGTTTGCCTGCAAAAATCTTAAATGAGAGTTGTATAACAATACATAATCACCTTCATTAAACTCACATTTTTGTATCCTGTTGTCATGCCATCTTTTAACTTTTTGTTTAAATAGTTTGGCATTCTCATAAGCATGGGTTCTCCATTCATCAAGTGACCTAATGTCAAAAAGTCTCTTCTCACCATCATGTTTGAAGTCATAGTTGAGCTCTTTAATAGCCCAATATGCCTTATGTTCTAATTCATGAGGTAAATGACATGCTTTACCATAAACCATTTTATATGGAGACATACCCATAGGATTTTTGTATGCAGTTCTATAAGCCAATAATGCATCATCAAGTTTCTTGGACCAATTCTTTCTAGCTCTTTTGATAGCCTTCTACAAAATTAATTTAAGCTCTCTATTGCGAAGTTCTACTTGACCACTAGACTATGGGTGATAAGGAGATGCAATTCTATGAATAACATTATACTTAGCAAGCATTTTACGGAAAGCACCATGAATAAAATGTGAACCACCATCAGTCATTAAATATCTAGGGACTCCAAATCTTGGAAAAATAACTTCTTTAAGCATCTTAATAGAGGTGTTGTGATCATGACTACTAGTTGGAATAGCTTCTACCCACTTAGTAGTGTAATCAATAGCAACTAAAATATGTGTGTACCCATTAGAGGAAGGAAAAGGTCCCATATAATCAAAGCCCCAAACATCAAATGGTTCCATAACAAGTGAATAATTCATAGGAATTTCTTGACGTCTACTAATATTACCAATTCTTTAACATTCATCACAAGACAAGACAAACTTACGGGCATCCTTGAAGAGAGTAGGCCAATAAAAACCGGATTGCAATACCTTATGTGCAGTTCTATCTCTAGCATGGTGTCCTCCATAAGCCTCGGAGTGGCACTTTCATAGGATCTGTTCCTGTTCATGCTCAGGTACACAACGTCTAATAATACCATCTACTCCTTCTTTATAAAGATGTGGGTCATCCCAGAAGTAATGTCTTAAATCATAGAAGAACTTTTTCTTTTGCTGGTATGTGAAACTAGGTGGTATAAATTTAACAACAATGTAATTAGCATAATCAGCATACCATGGAGCAGTACGAGAAGCATTTATGACAGCTAGTTGTTCATCGGGAAAGCTATCATCAATAGGTAGTGGGTCATCAAGAACATTTTCTGACCTAGACAAGTTGTCTGCAACGGGGTTCTCAGCTCCTTTTCTATCAATAATATGCAAATCAAATTCTTGTAGCAAGAGAACCCATCTAATAAGTCTAGGTTTAGCATCTTTATTTTCCATAAGATATTTAATAGCAGCATGATCAGTGTGAACAGTTACTTTTGAATCAACAATGTAAGGTCTGAACTTATCACAAGCAAATACAACTGCTAAAAATTCTTTTTCAGTAATAGCATAATTTCTTTGAGCACTGTCTAGAGTTCTACTAGCATATTGGATAACATTTAATTTCTTATCAACTCTTTGTCCTAGAACAGCCCCTACAGCATAATCACTAGCAACACACATAATTTCAAATGGTTAATTCCAATCAGGAGGTTGAACAATAGGTGCAGAAACCAAGGGTTCTTAAGTATTTCAAATGCTTCTACACAGTCATCATCAAAGAAAAAAGGAGCATCTTTTTGTAAGAGATTAGTTAGAAGCCGAGAAATTTTAGATAATGTCCTTAATGAACCTCCTACAAAAACCGGCATGACCAAGGAAACTTCTTATACCTTTAATGTCCTTGGGACATGTCATCTTTTCAATAGCATCAACCTGAGCTTTATCAACTTTAATACCTCTTTCAAAAATTTTATGCCCCAAGACAATACCTTCATTAACCATAAAGTGGCACTTCTCCCAATTCAAGACAATATTAGTTTCTTCACATCTCTACAAAACTCCATCAAGGTTGCTTAAGCAATCATCAAAAGAAGTCCCATAAACAAAGAAATCATCCATGAATACCTCAACAACCTTTTCACAAAAGTCAGAGAATATAGCAGTCATACATCTTGGAAAGGTAGCAGGTGCATTACATAAACCAAAAGACATACGTCTATAAGCAAAGGTACTGAAAGGGCAAGTAAAAGTTGTCTTTTCTTGATCCTCTTTTGACATAGGTATTTGAGAGAAACCAGAATAACCATCTAGAAAGCAAAAATGTGTATGCTTGGACAATCTTTCTAGCATTTGATCAATAAAAGGTAAAGGGTAGTGGTCCTTTTTAGTGGCTTTATCTAATTTGTGGAAATCAATTACCATTCTATAACCTGTAACAATTCTTTGTGGGATCAATTCATCTTTATCATTAGGAACAACAATAATACCTCCCTTCTTAGGGACACAATGGACATGACTTACCCACTGACTATCATCAACAAGATAAATTATACCTGCCTCCAGAAGCTTTAGTATTTCTTTTCTTACCACTTCTTTCATCTTAGGATTTAACCATCGTTAGTGATCAAACAACGGTTTAGCATCCTTCTCCAATTTTATTTTGTGCTGGCAGAGAGTGGGACTAATGCCCTTAAAATCATCAAGAGTATATCCAATAGGAGCACAATGCTTCTTCAGAGTTTTCAATAATTTCTTTTCTTCATGCTCTGAAAGGTTAGCACTAATAATAACAGGATATATCTCTTTCTCATCAAGATAAGCATATTTAAGAGTATCAGGTAAAGGTTTAAGATCAAACACAGGATCACCCTTAGGTGGAGGGGGATCCCCTAGGATTTCAACAGGCAAGTTGTGTTTCAAAATAGGTCCCTGTTTAAAAAATACTTCATCTATTTCCCTTCTTTCATTCATAAACATATCATTTTCATGGTCTAGCAAATATTGTTCTAAAGGATTAGTAGGAGGCACGACAATAGAAGCAAGACCAACAATTTCATCTTTACTAGGCAATTCTTTATCATGGGGTTGTCTATGAAATTTAGCAAAATTAAACTCATGAGACATATCCCCTAAACCAACAGAAACAATATCCTTATTGCAGTCTATCTTAGCATTAATAGTATTCAAGAAGATCCTACCAAATATAATGGGACAAAAGTCATCTTGTGGGGAACTGAGAACAAGAAAGTCAGCAGGGTATTTAACTTTCCCACACAAGACTTCAACATCTCTAACAATCCCAACTGGTAAAATAGTATCTCTATTGGCAAGCTTAATTGTAACATCTATCTCTTGTATCTCAGTAGGTGCAATATCATGCATAATTTCTTTGTATAAGGAATGAGGTATTGCGCTTGCACTAGCACCCATATCACATAAGCCATGATAACAATGATCTCCTATTTTAACAGAAATAACATGCATGCCTACAACAGGTCTATGTTTATTATTAGTATCAGGTCTAGCAATTCTAGCAGACTCATTGCAGAAGTAAATAACATGCCCATCAATATTATCGGCCAAGAGATCTTTAACCATAGCAACGCTAGGTTCAACTTTAATTTGCTCAGGGGGTTTGGGTGTCTTAATATTAATTTTGTTGACCATAGTTGAAGCTTTAGCGTGATCCTTTATTCTAATAGGGAAAGGTGGTTTCTCAATATAAGCAGTAGGAACAACAGGATCATTATAAGTGATAGTCTTTTCTTCAACTTTAATAGGTGCAACTACTTTTACTTCAATGGGAGGATTATATTTAAACCACTTCTCCTTAGGGAGATCAACATGAGTAGCAAAGTATTCACAGAAAGAAGCTACTATCTCAGAGTCAAGTCCATATTTAGTGCTAAATTCACGGAAAGCGTCGGTATCCATAAAAGATTTAACACAATCAAACTTAGGTGTTATAACTAACTCCTTACCTTCGTCGAGGTCCCAATCTTTAGAGTTGCATTTAATTATTTCCAATAAATCCCATTTGAATTCAATAGTCTTCATCATAAAAGATCCAGTACAAGAAGTATCGAGCATGGAGCGATTACTGAGAGAAAGCCGAGCATAATTTTTTTGAATAATAATTTCTTTTGAGAGCTCATGATTGGGGCATGAATATAACATTGACTTAAGCCTCCCCCAAGCTTCAGCGATGCTTTCTCTTTCACGAGGCCACCAATTATATATATAATTACGATCACGATGAACAAGATTCATAGGATAAAACTTCTGATGAAATTCCAATTTCAATCATTGGTAGTTCCATGATCCAATATAATCACATAGCCTCAACCATGTCAATGCATCTCCCTTCAAATATAAAGGGAAGACCCTCTTCTTGACAACATCCTCGGGCATACATGCAAGCTTAAATAATTCACAAATTTCATCCACATAGATTAGGTGCAAATCGGGATGTAATGTTCCATCGCCTATGAAAGGATTAGCTAGCAGTTTCTCTATCATACCCGAAGGAATTTCAAAGTAAAAATTTTCAGTAGGTTCAGTAGGTTGAGGAGTAACTCTTTTCTCTACTGGTCGGGGTGAAGATACCCCGAACAAGCCCCTAAAGGATTATGTTCCATAGTAACAAGTGACAGTAAATTTCAGCAAACTATATAAATTTTTCCTTACCAAATTCCACCTACCAAAGGCGCTTCAATCCCCGGCAATGATGCCAGAAAAGAGTCTTGATGACCCACAAGTGTAGGGGATCTATCGTAGCCTTTTGGATAAGTAAGAGTGTCGAACCCAACAAGGAGCAGAAGGAAATGATAAGCAGTTTTCAGTAAGGTATTCTCTGCAAGCACTGAAATTATCGGTAACAGATAGTTTTGTGATAAGGTAATTTGTAACGGGTAACAAGTAATAAAATTAAATAAGGTGTAGTGAGGGAGTCCTGGATTAGGGGGTGTCCGGATGACCGGACTATACCTTCAGCCGGACTCCTGGACTATGAAGATACAAGATTGAAGACTTCGTCCCGTGTCCGGAAGGGACTTTCCTTGGCGTGGAAGGCAAGCTTGGCGATACGGATATGTAGATCTCCTACCATTGTAACCGACTCTATGTAACCCTAGACCTCTCCGGTGTCTATATAAACCGGAGAGTTTTAGTCCGTAGGACGAACAAGAATCATACCATAGGCTAGCTTCTAGGGTTTAGCCTCTCTGATCTCGTGGTAGATCTACTCTTGTACTACCCATATCATCAATATTAGTCAAGCAGGGCGTAGGGTTTTACCTCCATCAAGAGGGCCCGAACCTGGGTAAAACATCGTGTCCCCTGCCTCATGTTACCATCCGACCTAGACGCACAGTTCGGGACCCCCTACCCGAGATCCGCCGGTTTTGACACCGACATTGGTGCTTTCATTGAGAGTTCCTCTGTGTCGTCGCTTTTAGGCCCGATGGCTTCTCTGATAATCAATAGCGATGTGATCAAGGGTGAGACTTTTCTTCCCGGACAGATCTTCGTATTCGGTGGCTTTGCACTGCGGGCCAATTTGCTTGGCCATCTGGAGCAGATCGAAAGCTACGGCCCTGGCCATCAGGTCAAATTTGGAAGTTTGAACTACACAGCCGACATCCGCGGAGACTCGATCTTCGACGGATTCGAGCCACAGCCGAGTGCGCCGCACTGCCACGATGGGCATGATTTAGCTCTGCCGCCGAACAGTGCCCTGAAGGCCGCACCTGTGTCCGCTCCGACCCCTAGCTTGGAGCCGATCACACCAATCGAGGATAGGTGGTTAGACACCGCCTCAGGGGCTGCAATCTCTATGGCGATCGAGCCGAACACCTGCCCTATTCTCTGCAAAGCCCGTGACTCCAAGGAGCCGGACTCCTCTCCAGACTCCGAGCCCTCCGCGCCCCGACCGATCGAACCCGATTGGGCGCCGATCATGGAGTTCACCACCGCGAACATCTTTCAGCACTCGCCCTTCGGTGATATTCTGAATTCACTAAAGTCTCTCTCTCTTTATCAGGAGAGCCCTGTCCAGACTATGGTCAATAATGTTGGGATGCGGATGATGAAGAAATTCAAAGCCCACCCACCACCCACTTCGTAGCCACTGTCGATAATTTAAACGACGTGCTCGACTTCAACTCCGAAGACATCGATGGTATGGACGACGATGTAGGAGACGAACACGAACCAACGCCTATAAGGCACTGGACAGCCACCTCATCTCATGATGTATACATGGTGGACACACCCAAAGGAAGCAACAACGAGGAACATAGGGATGCAACGAGGGATCGTTCACTCGAAAAGCAATCAAAGCGGCGACGTAAGCGCCGCTCCAAGCCCCGCCTCGACAGAGACAGTGGTCATACAGACCCAGCCATAGAGCAGGACGAGCCAGCGGACGACGAACATGCCTTCGAGCAAGCGTCCGAACAGGGAAACTTGGATAAACAAACCGAACACCCCGTCCCAGGTGAAAACAACAGTCCGGACAACCTTATGCCGGATAAACTCATGGAGCAGAAGAACCTCCACAAAAGGCTTGTCGCCACTGCGCATAGCTTGAAAAAGCAGAAGCGGAAGCTCAAAACTATGGAAGATGCACTCAAAATCAGATGGAGCAAAGTACGCAACACCGCAGACAAATATGCTGGCAGTCGCCGCACAAAAAGCTATCCAAAGCGAAAGCTACTGCCTGAATTTGACGAGGAGGCCTTAGAGCCCCCGCAGTCAAAAAATAGGAAAGCCATCCGGTCGAATGGATGACCGCATGGCCAGCAGGGAGCGGCAAGCGGCGCAGCACACAAGCCGGTACGCGATCCACCAAAAGATCCGCATCAAGAAGACGGCCCAGCCAGATCTATATACGGGCCAAGAAAGCAAGCTCTAGTTAGCAATGCAACACAACAAATATCCGAACATCACGGCACACCCAAATATAGGGGTGCCGCACACCCCCTATGTTTCACCGACGAGGTGTTGGACCATGAATTTCCAGCAGGATTCAAGCCCGTAAACATAGAGGCGTACGACGGAACAGCAGACCCTGGGGTCTGGATCGAGGATTATATCCTCCACATACACATGGCCAGAGGAGATGACCTCCACGCCATAAAATACTTACCCATCAAGCTTAAAGGGCCAGCCCGACATTGGCTCAAAAGCCTTCCCGAAAATACCATTGGAAGTTGGGAAGAGCTTGAGGATGCTTTTTGGGAAAATTTTCAAGGAACCTATGTCCGCCCTCCGGATGCAGACGATCTCAGTCACATAACTCAACAGCCCGGAGAATCAGCCCGGAAATTCTAGAACAGATTTCTTACTAAAAAGAATCAGATAGTCGACTGTCCGGACGCAGAAGCCCTAGCAACTTTTAAGCACAACGTTTGAGACGAATGGCTCGCCAGACACCTCGGCCAAGAAAAGCCAAGAACAATGGCCGCATTGACAAGCCTCATGACCCGCTTTTGCGCAGGAGAGGACAACTGGTTGGCCAGATGCAGCACCAGCGACCCAAGTACATCCGAAGTTAGGGATGGAAACGAAAAACCCCGACGCAGCAAGGACCAGCGCCGGAATAAGGGAAACAGCCCAAAGAGCATGGCGGTCAATGCTAGATTCAAACGCTCGCGGCAGAATCAGAGAAAGCCTCCCCTCAAGGATAACAGGGACGAGCTATCCAACTTAAACAAAATCTTGGACAAGATATGTCAAATACACAGTACTCCCGGGAAGCCTGCAAACCATACCCACAGAGATTGTTGGGTTTTCAAGCAAGCTGACAAGCTCAACGCCGAACACAAGGGGCTCGACACAGCAAGTGAGGACGACGACGAACCCCACAAGCAGAGCACCAAGAAACAAAAGGATTTCCCATGTGATGAGCAGAACAACACAACAAGAGATACGTGCCATACGGCCTATCCCAAAGGAGTCTCGCCAATGGTTGTTAAAACCAGTCACCTTCGACCATCAGGATTACTCTAGAAGTATCCGGAACGCAGGCTGGACTACCTTGGTATTAGATCCAATAATCGGCGGACTCCATTTTACAAATGTCCTGATGGATGGCGGCAGTGGTCTAAACCTGTTATACCAGGACACAATCCGCAACATGGGGATAGACGCAACAAAAATTCGCCATAGCAAAACCTCCTTTCAAGGGGTAACGCCAGGCCCGGATGCCCGTTGCATGGGTTCTCTCCGGCTAGAAGTTATGTTTGGCTCCCCCGATAACTTCCATTGCGAACAGCTAACTTTCCACATCACCCCATTCTCAAGTAGCTATCAAGCACTGCTGGGACGCGAAGCTTTCGCCCGCTTTAACGCAATACCGCATTATGCATCTCTTACACTTAAGATGCCCGGTCCACGAGGCATCATCTCATTAAAGGGAAAACATTGAGTGTTCCTCCCGCGCGAAAAATAGTGCGGCTGCCTTGACAGCCCCACAATAAAGCGGCTTCACCAGCCAAAGCATCTAACAGGTCGTCAAGACCACGGACACGGCTAGACGAGTCCGGCATAAACATACAATTGATAAAGGCTTAATAGCCGTATACCCCTGTACTAGGGGCTCCGCGCATATAAAACAAGAGACAATAAAGCTCAATTTTACCCATTTCGATTCATACTTTGTTTATTTAGTATAACTCATTTTCGGCACGACCTTTCTTTAACTAAGTTCCTCTCTTTTATAGATGAACACCGTGCTACGCCCGTCCCGGAGATGGCACAACGGAGACACAGGCGCAGACGTGCAGTAGGGACCTGTTCCAAGGATTCTTTTCAGATTAAGACCCTGCGTAAACCTTTTTTACTGTCTCTTGTTGATACAGATCCCCTAGTTTCTTGGTATAACCAAGGAGGAGGCTGGCATTTCGGCATGTGGCCACGTCAGAGTTTTGCGCGTACCTGGACACTAGGGGCTTATTACTAAGGGCGTTATCCCGCCCGCTCTCATAAAGACCGAATACCTTAGGGAGTGTTCGGTGTCGCGAGTTTGGCCTTATATGCATCAGCTCCGAATCATGTCTTTGGTCAAATGTTGGGTTTGCCCGGCTCCTGTGTTTTGCTGCCTTACGTTCCGCTCTATCGGCTAAGGCGGCACCAGGAGAACTACTGCGATTGTGCCCCGGTTCGGCCAGGCGAGCACCTCAGTAGAGAAAGCCGAAAGCTGACTGTCATGATATAGCGTGAGACTGGTCAACCACTCGATGACATACCGGAATCTTTAGGATTCCTCCGCATTAACGAAGGGCCATTTCCCGGCCAGGCACATACGCGCCCCGAGTTCGGGCGAGCGCAGGTGCCACCAGGGGCTATATAAGTAGCCTCAATGTCAAATTCCTATGGCTAAGTTTATGTGATAAAGCATCATAGTCCGATTGCCTAGTTCGCTGCGCTATCACCTCCTTTGTAGGACAAAGACGTTGGATCAAGTGTGAAAATGCGCCTTCTGTGAACACCCTCGCATTATGTGCATGGGGGCTGAAGCCGACGACTGCCATCTTTCAGATTATATATACATATATGTTAAACGGCCGCATAGGAGGTATCATAATACTTGCAGGCACAAGTATAAAAAGCTTCTACAATTTATCAAAATATTGTTTTACAATAATACATGCTATTCGAATATAGTATCCTTCGAGCACTGCGTCTCTATTAAACGAGCGCCTTGCAGAACTTCCTGAAAATAGCGCTCGGCAGGTACTCGGCTTCCATCCGAGTCTGGGGATGCAACAGCGGTGGCTTCCATTTCCGCCTAGTATCTCTTGAAACGGGCAAGAGCCATCCGCGCACCCTCTATGCACGCTGACCTCTTCATTGCATTGATATATGGCGCCGCGCCAAGGAACTACTGCACCAAGTTGAAATAACTTTTCGGCTCTGGTCTCTCTGGCCACAGATGATTCACGACATACTTCATGGTGAGTCCGGACAACCTATTTAGCTCGGCCCATTCGGCCAAATGATCGGCTAATGACAGTGGACGCTCTGGATTGTGGAACTGCGACCAGAAGAGTTTTTCCACTTCGCGATCTTCTTGATCTCAGAAGTGGTCGGCCGCATCTGCGACACTCACTGCTAAATCTAGATAGGTGTCCGCCGTACTCCACATCTGGTCTAACGGAGCATGTTTAGGATCACAGAACTTCCTCCGCAACATAAAGGGCTTTCCAGCGGCGATTTCTCCGGTCTGACGCAGCTCCTCCTTCACAGCTCTCATCGCAGAGCGAGCATCCTTGGCAACGGCAACGGCCTTCTTCAGGTCCGTCTGTTCCGCCCGATCTTCTTTTTCAAGAAGCTTGCAACGGTCAGCAGCGTCCTTCAGCTTCACGGCCATCTCGACCATTTCCTTCTTGCTTCGGCAGTGAGCAGCCTGTTCGGCTTTCAGCTCTTCAATTGCCTTTACGGCATCCACATCACTTTTCCTGGCTTTCTCCTTGGCTCGGGCAAGTTCCGCCCGAAGATTCTCCATGACAGCAGCACCATCTGCATCAAGCGCACACATTGTAAGATACTAGCATAAAGCTCCTCTTACCAGGCACTGCCAAAGTAATTACATACCTTGTGCCTCGTCAAGCCGCTTGTTGACAAGCGCGATGTCGGCATCTGCCATGTCAAGTTATCGCTTTAGCTCGGCAAATCCATCAGTCCGGCTAGCCACCAGACACTTTGCCACCTACATATAAAGGCGGCATATTAGACCCGGGATTATGATCCTCTGTGCGCCCTCACTTTTGACAACACACAGAGTCTCAGGGGCTACTATCTACACATTGCGCATCTTATTTATGCACAACTGTCCAAAAAGTGTACATCATTTCGCGTACCTCAAAACCTGTCAGTAAACTCCTGACGGCCTCGTGCAATCCGCTCTCCGTGGATGAAATCCTCTCAATTACCATACCCATCAATGCACGGTGCTCCTCTGAGATAGATGCTTGCCCTAGCAAATCCTTCAGCTCCTCCGACCGCGCACCAGACGGCGCCGGACTCGTCCGATGGCCCTTATCGAAGGCCGGACGTGGAGGGATTTTGGGGGCCATATGACTACCTTCCGGCCCCGCCGGATTTGGAGAAACCGTCCGCGACGATACCTCAGGGTCGCCCGCCTCGCAAGGCGGTACGGCAGGGGGAGGCGTTCCGCTCTCCATCATCTCCGGAAGAAGATCCCCCGAGGACGAGCTCTGCTGAGAAGGGCTAAGGTCCGAGCTACAAGGTAAATTTTCGATTACTTTTATCAGATATAAAGCAGGGATTTCTCTCGTTTCTTAAAAAGAAAACTCCTCTCTACTTACGGCTCGGTGGAGGGCTGATCCCCTTGAGGGCATAATTCGGCCGAAGTATCCCCCAGCACAGGACCCTCTGGCAAAGATTTCTTCCCCCGCTTTAAGGCCATGGTCTCCGGGTCTTCAGAGGCGGTCCTCTTCTTCCCCTGAGGAGAGGAATTTTTGATTCCTCCCTTCCGGACAACCTCCTTTGAGGAGGCTGTAGTTCCCTTGTCCCCTCCCTCGCTTCCCTTTGAAGGCACAACCTCCAACATCCTGACTAGCACGGGACCCGGCGTGGTCTCGGGGAGGGGGGCCGGACACCTGATTAGCTTTGCTTTCGCTATCCACTCCTGTTTAAAGGACAACTCTTTTAGGGGCAATTTTATGGTAAATATACGGATAGCGAGTCCGGGAACAAGGCTACTTACTTGAGTATCCGGACGATTGCATCTCAGACCTGCGTCCTCCGTAGAATCCGGACACACTACTTGCGGTCCGAAGAATAATTTGTACATCTCCACGGGCATCATGCCAAGAAAATGTTGGAGAACTCGTGGTCCCTCCGGGTTGAACTCCCACAGGCGGAGGGGGCGACGTTTGCAGGGCAGAACTCGGCGAATTAACATAACCTGCGTCACCATGACCAGACTGATGTCTCTTTCTAGGAGACCTCGGATGTGGCCCTGTAACAGGGGCACGTCCTTTGCCGACCCCCATTCCAGCCCCGTATTGACCAATGACGCCAGTCATGGCGGGGGACCCGAGGGAAAGGCAGGTGGCGCCACCCACTTAGGGGCCCTGGGAGCAGTAATATAAAACCACTCTCGCTGCCATAAGCTGGACTCCTCTTGAAAAGAGCCCTCGGGCCATGGAGTACTAGTATTCTTGCTTATAAAAGCACCTCCGCACTCCACATGCCGTCCCTCGATCATCTTCGGCTCTACTTTGAAGGTCTTGAGCCATAGTCCGAAGTGAGGAGTGATACGGAGGAAGGCTTCACACACGACAATGAATGAGGAAATATGGAGGATGGACTCCAGGGCTAAGTCATGAAATTCCAGCCCATAATAATACATGAGCCCCCTCATGAAGGGATCCGTCGGGAAGCCAAGCCCCCGAAGGAAGTGAGACATGAACACCACACTCTCACCGGGCTTGGGAGTGGGAATGACCTGCCCTTGAGCAGGCAGCCTATGCGAGATTTCGCCGGTCAAGAACCTAGCCTCTCTCAACTTCAGCACGTCCTCCTCCGTGACAGAGGAAGGCATCCATCGGCCTCGAAGGTCGGAACCGGACATTGTCGAAGGTCCGAAGCGCCTGAAATATGGAGCCCTGGGTGTTGGAACTCGAGGCGAAGGGCGAACTCGTTTCAGATTGAAAGAAAGGAGTAAGGCCTTGGTCTCTTTATAAGAGGTTGAATACCAAGGGCCTTCCCCGTGACCGTTTGGGACTTGCCTTTGATCGAGAAAATATACCAATGGGTATGGTTGGGTTACCCACACCCGTGTTGATGAGAATCCCGGAATAAGGGGACACGATCTCTGCTTTAACAAGACGTGCCAAGGAAACCACCTCGCTAAATGCGCTAAGGTGGAACAATAAAACGATTCGAATAAAGACTTGGACATGGTGTGATGTCACGCTACGGAATACGTCAGCAGATTAGATTTATGTAAATATTATTCTCTCTATGGCAATATGTGGAAACTTATTTTGCAGAGCCAGACACTACCTTTGTGTCCAAAATCTTCTATGAAGTACTTGGAGGAGGAACCCGCCTTGCAATGCCGAAGACAATCTGCGCACCGGACTCGTCGTCATTGAAGCCTGGTTCAGGGGCTACTGAGGGAGTCCTGGATTAGGGGGTGTCCGGATGACCGGACTATACCTTCATCCGGACTCCTGGACTATGAAGATACAAGATTGAAGACTTCGTCCCGTGTCCGGAAGGGACTTTCCTTGGCGTGGAAGGCAAGCTTGGCAATACGGATATGTAGATCTCCTACCATTGTTACCGACTCTGTGTAACCCTAGCCCTCTTCGGTGTCTATATAAACCGGAGAGTTTTAGTCCGTAGGACGAACAACAATCATACCATAGGCTAGGTTCTAGGGTTTAGCCTCTCTGATCTCGTGGTAGATCTACTCTTGTACTACCCATATCATCAATATTAATCAAGCAGGACGTAGGGTTTTACCTCCATCAAGAGGGCCCGAACCTGGGTAAAACATCGTGTCCCCTGCCTCCTGTTACCATCCGACCTAGACGCACAGTTCGGGACCCCCTACCCGAGATCCGCCGGTTTTGACACCGACATGCAGCAATACAGCCCAATCCTTTTTGTAGCAAAGGATAAGCCTGGACAAACTCTTATATAAAGTAAAGCGCTCCCGTGGACACATGGGAATTATCATCAAGCTAGTTTTCATCACGTTCATATGATTCGTGTTCGGTACTTTGATAATTTGATATGTGGGTGGACCAGTGCTTGGGTACTGCCCTTACTTGGACAAGCACCACCCCACTTATGATTAACCCCTATTGCAAGGATCCGCAACTACAATAGAAGTATTAAGGTATACCTAGCCATAGCATGAAACATATGGATCCAAATCAGCCCCGTACGAAGCAACAGATAAACTAGGGTTTAAGCTTCTGTCACTCTAGCAACCCATCATCTACTTATTACTTCCCAATGCCTCCCTCTAGGCCCAAACAATGGTGAAGTGTCATGTAGTCGATGTTCACATGACACCACTAGAGGGATGACAACATACACCTCATCAAAATATCGAACGAATACCAAATTCACATGACTACTTAAAGCAAGACTTCTCCTATGTCCTCAGGAACAAACATAACTACTCACAAAGCATATTCATCTTCATAATCAGAGGGGTATTAATATGCATAATGGATCTGAACATATGATCTTCCACCTAGTAAACCAACTAGTATCAACTACAAGGAGTAATCAACACTACTAGCAACCCACAGGTACCAATCTGAGGTTTGGATACAAAGATTGGATACAAGAGATGAACTAGGGTTTGAGATGAGATGGTGCTGGTGAAGATGTTGATGGAGATTGACCCCCTCCCAATGAGAGGATCATTCGTGATGACAATGGTGATGATTTCCCCCTCCCGGAGGGAAGTTTCCCTGGCAGAACAGCTCTGCTGGAGCCCTAGGTTGGTTCCGCCAAGGTCCCGCCTCGTCACGGTGGAGTTTCGTCCTGTGAGCTTGCTTATGATTTTTCCCTCGACGAAAGACTCCATATAGACAAAGATGGGCATCGGAGGGCCACCAGGGGGCCCACGAGGTAGGGGGCGCCCAGGGGGGTAGGGCGTGCCCCCACCCTCGTGGACGGTGGGTGGCCCCCCTCTGGTACTTCTTTCGCCCAATATTTTTTATATATTCTGAAATGTGCTCCCGTGAAGTTTCAGGACTTTTGGAGATGTGCAGAATAGGTCTCTAATATTTGCTCCTTTTCCAGCCCAGAATTCCAGCTGTCGGCATTCCCCCTCTTCATGTAAACCTTGTAAAATAGTAGAGCATAGGCATAAGTATTGTGACATAGTGTGTAATAACAGCCCAATATGCAATAAATATCGATATAAAAGCATGATGGAAAATGGACGTATCATACCCCTCCACCCATCCTCCATTCGTGGAGAGAGCCATCAGAACGTGCCTACACTTCCACTACTCATTTTCTGAGAGAGAACCACCTACTCATGTGTTGAGACCAAGATATTCCAGTCCAACCACAAGAATCTTGATCTCTAGCCTTCTCGAAGTTGCTTTCCACTCAAATCATCTTTCCACCATATCCAAATCTGTGAGAGAGAGTTGAGTGTCGAGGAGACTATCATTTAAAGCACAAGAGCAAGGAGTTCATCATCAACACGCCATCTATTACCTTTTGGAGAGTGGTGTCTGCTAGATTGGTTAGGTGTCACTTGGAGCCTCCGTCAAGATTGTGGAGTTGAACCAAGGAGTATGTAAGGGGAAGGAGATCGCCTACTTCATGAAGATCTACCCAAGTGAGGCAAGTCCTTCATGGGCGATGGCCTTGGTGGGATAGACAAGGTTGCTTCTTCGTGGACCCTTCATGGGTGGAGCCCTCTGTGGACTCGAGCAACCGTTACCCTTCGTGGGTTGAAGTCTCCATCAATGTGGATGTACGATAGCACCACCTACCGGAACCACGCCAAAAATCTTCGTGTCTCCAATTGTGTTTGCACACTCCAATCCCATCCCTTTACTTTCTTGCAAGCTGCATGCTTTATTTTTCGCTGCTCATATACTCTTGCTATGCTTGCTTGAAAAGTATTCTGAATGTTTAAACTTGTGCTAAAACTCCATCATAACTTGAAGAAATTAAAAACTACTACTTTTCTTTGTTGAGGGTCTAATCACTCCCCTCTAGACACCTCTTCTCGATCCTTTCAATTGGTATCAGAGCTTTGATCTCCATTGCTTTGGTTTAATCACCATTGGAGCAAGATGGATGAGTCTACATTGGGGGGTCTTAGACGTACAGTTCCTATACTTGATGGAGAGTTCTTTCATGAGTGGGAAAAGTGAGATGCTTGAGATTTTCAATGAATATCACTTGAACAAGTACATTACTAGCCCTTGTGCACTCCTTGTTGATCCTTTGCATCCTACCCCTGATGAGTCTATTGACATGATCTGTGACCTTAGAACTTTCAATCTTATTACTAGAGGTTTGCCTAGAAATTTGTTTGGTTGCTTGCCTATTCTTGATTGTGCTTACACTATATGGAGATTTCTTGAGGAACGATTTCCAAACTATTCCTTGCAAAACTTAGATGAGATTATTCATAAGTATATTGCTTTGAGTAAGATGAATTCCAATGATCCTAAGTTTGGCGATTGTTTATTTGAGCTTCATGACCTTGTGCATGCCAAAGAATATGTTGGAATCATTAGTAATATCATCTCCTAAGTCATTAGAATTCATAAATATGAACATTGTAATGATCACTTATCTAATGAATCACTCTCTCTAGGAATTGATCCATCACAAGACGATGTTGAACATGGATACTATGATGAGGATGATGATAGTGCCTTTGATCTCGATGAGTCTATGCCACATTTTGGTATTATGGCCAATCTTCGCGGCTACATGGCTGGAGGACAGGAATTGGTTCTTGATAGTGGATGTACCGATCACATGACCGGAGACAAGGATATGTGTCGTAAGCTTGCGGAAAATGACGGCCCTCTAAAATATGTCACTTTTGGTGATAACTCAAAGGGTAAGGTGGTTGGCCTTCGTAAGGTGGCCATCTCACATGATAGCTTCATACAAAATGTTATGCTTGTTGAATCTCTTGGCTATAATTTACTTTCCGTATCTAGACTAGCTGACTTTGGTTTCAATGTCCTATTTACTGAAGTAGATTCACAAGTGTTTAAAGAGATAACCATAATATGGTGTTTACTGGTATACGTAGAGGTGATCTATACATTGTTGATTTCACTAAAATGGATCAACCTAGAACTTTCTTAATTGCTAAATCTTCTAAAGGTTGGTCGTGGCATAGAAGTTTAGGTCATGTGGGCATGCGAAATCTTGATAAGCTTATTAAAGGTGACCATATCCTTTGAGTGAAAGATGTTATATTTGACAAGGATAGATTGTGCAGTGCTTGTCAAGCAGGAAAACTGGTTGGAGGAAGCCACCCCATGAAGAACATAATGACCACGAGAAGACCGCCCGAGCTACTTCATATGGATCTCTTTGGTCCCAACGCCTATAAAAGGCTCAGTGGAAACTCATTTGGTCTAGTCATAGTCGATGATTTTTCAAGATTTGCGTGGGTGTTCTTTCTTGATGATAAATTGCAGGTCCAAAAGATCTTCAAGAACTTCACTAGGAAGGCCCAAAATCAATTTGAAGTGAAGATCAAGAAGGTTCGCAGCGACAACGGAACAGAGTTCAAAAACACAAATGTGGATACCTTTCTTGATGAAGAAGGGATTTCACATTAGTTCTCGGCTATGTACACGCCTCAACAAAATGGAGTTATTGAGAGGAAGAATCGGCCTCTTATTGAGATGGCGAGAACGATGCTTGATGAGTACAAGACGCCAAAACACTTTTGGGTGGAAGCGGTTGAGATAGCTTATCATGCAACAAATCGCTTATATCTTCACAAGCTACTCAGGAAGACGGCATACGAGCTTCTCACCGGTAACAAACCCCAAGTTGGATACTTTTGAGTATTCGGCTCAAAGTGCTATATTCTTGATAATCATCGCCGTTCTAATTTTTCTCCTAAATCTCATGAGGGTTTCCTACTTGGTTATGGCTCAAAGTCTCACACTTACCGTGTCTACAACAATTTCACCCGAAAGGTTGAACAGACAGTAGATGTGAAGTTTGATGAATCTAACGGCTCGCAAGTAGAGCAATTTCCAATTGATGTAGGAGACAAAGACCCTTCGTAAGCAATCCAAGACTTGTCTATTGGCAAGATACGCCCAATGGAGGTGAAGGAGAGTACCTCGTCCATCCAAGTGGAAGCTTCTACCTCACGACAAGGTGAACCAAGAGTTGACTCGGAGGCATCCACAAGTGGGACACTCCAAGATGGAGAAAACGAGGAAGTACACCAAGATGAACCTCATCAACCTACTTCTCCACCTCCACAAGAGAACAACAACACCAACAACGAAGATGGCCAAGAGGAAGAACAAGATGATGAAGAAGATGTTCCACCCCGGCCCAAACAAAAGCTCTCATGAGTTAGAGCAAGAGTCTCAAGAGACCATCCAATCGAACAAATCTTCATCGATATTCAAACCGGGAGAATCACTCACTCTAAAACTCGTTTGGCTAATTTTTTTGAACATTATTCATTCATATCTAGCATTGAACCTATGAAGGTTGAAGAAGCATTAGAAGATCCGGATTAGATAAATTCCATGCACAAAGAGCTACACAATTTTGAGAGGAACCAAGTGTGGACATTGGTTGAGAAGCCCGACAACAATCACAACATCATCGGTATAAAATGGGTGTTTCGTAACAAGCAAGACGAAGATGGACAAGTTGTTTGCAACAAAGCATGTCTCGTCGCTCAAGGCTACACTGAAGGCGAAGGTATGGACTATGGTGAGACATATGTGTCGGTGTCAAAACTGGCAGATCTTGGGTAGGGGGTCCCGAACTGTGCATCTAAGGGTCGAGGGTAACAGGAGGCAGGGGACACGGTGTTTACCCAAGTTCGGGCCCTCTTGATGGAGGTAAAACCCTACGTCCTGCTTGATTGACTTTGATGAGTATAGGGGTTACAAGAGTTGATCTACCACGATATCGTAATGGCTAAACCCTAGATGTCTAGCATGTAGGATTATGACTGTCTCTACAGACTAAACCCTCTGGTTTATATAGACACCGGAGGGGCCTAGGGTTGTACATAGTCGGTTTACACATAAAGGAATCTTCATATCCGAATGCCAAACTTGCCATCCATGCAAAGGAGAGTCCCATCCGGACATGGGGGAAAGTCTTCTATCTTGTATCTTCGCGGCCCATTGGTCCAGCCCATGTTGCACAGCCCGGACGCTCGAGGACCCCCTAATCCAGGACTCCCTCGGTAGCCCCTTGATACGTCTCCAGCGTTATGTACTTTTTTATCACGCTTTTCCTCTTGTTTTGGACTCTAATTTGCATGATTTGAATGAAACTAACCCCGGACTTACGCTATTTTCAGCAGAACTACCATGGTGTTGTTTTTGTGCAGAAATAAAAGTTCGTGGAATGGAATGAAATTTTTGAGGATTTTTTATACCAATAATAAGAATTTCTAGAGCCAAGACCCACCGGAGAGGGGCCCCTGGTTGGGCACAACCCACCAGGGCATGCCCCCCTCTCCTGGCGTGCCTAGGTGGGTTGTACCCACATGGTGGCCCGCTGATGACCCCCGTGATACTATAAATTCACATACTTCCAGAAAAAAATCAGGGAGAAAGAATTATCATGATCCACGAGACGGAACCGCCACCAAGCCCAGTTCTTCCTCGGGTGGGCAGATCTAGAGTCCGTTTGGGACTCCGGAGAGGGGGATCTTCGATCTTCGTCATCACCAACCTATCTCCATCGCCAATTCCATGATGCTCCCCACAAGGAGTGAGTAATTCCTTCGTAGGCTCGCTGGTCAGTGAGGAGTTGGATGAGATTCATCATGTAATCGAGTTAGTTTTGTTAGGGCCCGATCCCTAGTATCCACTATGTTCTTAGATTGATGTTGCTATGACTTTGCCATGCTTAATGCTTGTCACTTTGGGCCCGGGTGCCATGATTTCAGATCTGAACCGTTTATGAATTCATCATTATATCCATGTTTTAGATCCGATCTTGCAAGTTATAGTCACCTACTACGGTTATGATCCGGCAACCCTAGAGTGACAACAACTGGGCCCACTCCTAGTGATGACCGTAGTTTGAGGAGTTCATGTATTCACTATGTGTCAATGCTTTCTTCCGGTTCTCTATTAAAAGGAGGCCTTAATATCCCTTAGTTTCCAATATGGAACCCGCTGCCACGGGAGGGTAGGACAAAAGATGTCATGCAAGTTCTTTTAATAAAGCACATGTGACTATTTACGGAATACATGCCTACATTATATCGATGAACTGGAGCTAGTGCCGTATCGCCCTAGGTTATAATTGTCTCATGATGAATATCATCCAACAAGTCACCGATCCAATGCCTACGAATTTATCCTTATTGATTTTGCTGCGTTACGACTGCTATCATCACTGTTACACTTGCTACAAAATATTGCTATCACTGTTACTGTTATCTATGCTACTATTACTACTATCAAAACTGTCAAACTACTCTGCTACTGATCACTTTGCTGCAGATAATTAATCTCCATATGTGGTTGAATTGACAACTCAGCTGCTAATACTTTCAAATATTCTTTGGCTCCCCTTGTGTCGAATCTATAAATTTGGGTTGAATACTCTGCCCTCGAAAACTGTTGCGATCCCCTATACATGTGGGTTATCAAGACCTTTTTCTGGCGTCGTTGCTGGGGAGCATAGCTATATTTGTTGAG
Source organism: Triticum urartu (assembly GCF_056163025.1). NCBI lineage: Eukaryota > Viridiplantae > Streptophyta > Magnoliopsida > Poales > Poaceae > Triticum > Triticum urartu. The sequence continues at coordinate 644,717,321 of NC_141874.1, forward strand.
TCACTTGGGATTATTATCATATTATCACTATGAAGAATCTGAAGGATCCAAAGACTAAGATTTATCCCTCTAAGACGAGAGGAGGTAAGGAACTGCCATCCAGTTCTGCTTTAGATTCACCTTTTGTTATGAGTAAACTTGCAACACCACCACATGCTATCAATTCTGATATGTCCCAAGTTATTGATAATGCTACTTCTACTATGAATGATGCTTATGATGATGCTAGTACCTTGCTTGATAATGATGATGTGCCACTTTGTCAATTTCTTTATAAACAAATTGCTAGAGTTATACAACATGGTGTTGTTGAATCTGATGATGAGCTTTAAACTGAAACTCCTGAAACACCTGCTAGAACTAGCCTTCCTAGATATGAATTGCCTAAGGTACCGGAAGGTTATGTTTTGAGTGAAGAAGCAACTAGAGATATTCTTGCTTGTAATGATAGAGATGATTTAGAGAAATTACTACAAAATTATAAAGAAAATCTTTGAATGCTCGAATGAAATGTGATCCTAAGTTTGCTACTTCACCTATCTGTATTGATGATAAGGATTATGAATTCTCTGTTGACCCAGAGTTAATTACTTTGGTTGAATCTAATCCTTTCCATGGTTATGAAACTGAAACTGTTGTGGCACATCTTACTAAGTTGAATGATATAGCCACCCTTTTTACTCATGATGCGAAAACTCGTTATTACTTTATTCTAAAATTATTTCCTTTCTCATTAAAGGGTGATGCTAAAGCTTGGTACTACTCTTGCTCTTGGTTGTGTGTGTAGTCCTCAGGATATGGTTTATTACTTCTCTCAAAAATATTTTCCTGCTCATATGAAACAAGCTGCCTTACAGGAAATATTTAACTTTGTGCAAACTAAAGAAGAGAGTCTCCCACAAGCTTGGGGGAGGCTTCGCCAGTTACTTAATGCTTTGCCTTATCATTCTCTTAATAAAAATGAAATATTGATATCTTCTATAATGGACTAACCGATGCTTCTAGGGACTTCCTAGATAGTTGTGTTGGTTGTGTTTTCAGGGAACAAACTATTGCTCAAGCTGAAGAATTATTGAATAACATATTGACAAATTATGATGATTGGACTATTCCTGAACCACCACCTAAACCCACTCCGAAGAAGAGGGGTATATTATATCTCAGTCCCGAAGATATGCAAGAGGCAAAGAAATCTATGAAGGAAAAGGGTATTAAAGCTGAGGATGTTAAAAATTTACCTCCTATTGAAGAAATACATAGGCTTAATACACCACCAATGCGTAAGGTGGTAGAGGTAAATTCTCTTATGAAGTTCAATGAAAATGATAATCCTCACAATATGCCTCCTAGTCAATGCCTTTATGAGTTTGAAAACCATATTAGAAAACAAGATCACTTCAATGCAAACGTTATGAAACAATTGAAATACAATTCTGATATGATTTCTCACTTGAGTGACTTGTCATTTAGAATATCAAATGATGTTAGAGGTGTTGGAAAGCATGCTTCTATGGTTCAAACTCAATTAGAACAAGTTGCTAAATTACAAAGAGAATTACTTGATGAAATGAATCATAATAGGCATGACTTTGCTATTAGAGTTGCAACTAAAGGAGGTAAAATGACTCAGGAACCACTTTATCCCAAGGGACGCCCTAAAAGAATTGAACAAGATTCACAAAGAACTAACATTAGCGCACCTAGTTCTTCTAAAAAGAAAAAGAAAAAGAAGAATGATAGGACTTCACATGCTCCTAGTGAACCTGAAATGGAGAAACCTCCTGACAATGAAAATGAAACTTCTATCTCTGATGCTGAAACTCAATCTGGTAATGAACACTCACCTAATGATAATGAAAAAGATAATGATGGGGTTCATGAATACTCTGAACCAACAAATGATAAAGAACCAGATAATGATGTTGAGATAGAACCACCTGTTGATCTTGATAAGCCACAATCTAAAAATAAAAGACATGGAAAAAGAGACTTTGTTGCTAGAAAACACGGTAAAGAAAGAGAACCGTGGGTTCAAAAACCTATGCCTTTTCCACCCAAGTTAACTAAAAAGAATGATGAAGAAGAATTTGAATGCTTTGCTGAAATGCTGAGGCCAGTCTTTTTCCGTACTCGCTTGACTAATATCCTGAAAATGCCTCCTTATGCAAAGTATATGAAAAACATCATCACAAATAAGAGAAAAATACCAGAAACTGAAATCTCCACTATGATTGCTAATTATACTTTTAAAGATGGAGTACCTAAAAAACTTGGAGATCCGGGAATACCAACTATACCTTGCTCTATCAAAAAGAATTATGTGAAAACTGCTTTGTGTGATTTAGGAGTTGGTGTTAGTGTTATGACTTTCTCTTTATATAAAAGACTTGACTTGAATAAACTCACACCTACTGAAATATCTTTGCAAATGGCTGACAAATCAACTGCCATACCTATCGGTATCTGTGAGGATGTGCCCGTTGTTGTTGATAATGTTACTATTTTGATTGACTTTGGTAGACCCTTCTTGAATACTGCAGGGGCTGTTATTGATTGCAATAAAAGCAAGGTCACTTTTCATATCAATGGTAATGAGCATACGGTGCACTTTCCGAAGAAACAATTCCAAGTGAATGGTATTAATGTTATTGAAAAATCTCCGACAATCACTATTGGATGTTTTCAAATACATCCACCTACTGTCAAAAAGAAATATGAAATGCTTATTGTTGGGGAAATGCAAATCCCCATTGAGGTAACTTAGTGATTTACGAAAGTTCTTCGGTTTCATGCTAATCGAAAGTGGTTGTTAATAAGACTTGATCAACCTTATTAATGAATCATTTTTGAACGGTATGAAGTTGATGAATTTAGTAAGCATTACTTTCTGTCCCTACTTTTTATTCTCTGTTTTTATTAGTTAAATAAAATAAAATGCCATGTTTTGTCTATTTTCTGAATTTCCCATGCAATAAAAAATGACCCAAAAATAGAAGTTCTCAGAATGGCCTGAAAATTTTATTTGATTTTTCCTAAATATTTATGAATTTTTGCCCACCTGGGCGTGCCCCACGTGGGCCCCCTCACTTATCTCTTCGTCCCACATTGTCACCTACCTCCAGAAAAAAATCACTCTCCCTCTCTCTCCTGAGTTCTTGCTCATTTTGCTGCCATTTTCGATCTCTTTGATCGAAGCTCCATTTCCGAAACTGTTTTGGGAGATTGTTGCTTGGTATGTGACTCCACCATTCGTCCAATTAGTTTTTGTTTTAGTAGTTTATACTTTGAATAATTAGCTACACTTGGTGCTGCTGTAGATCTGCCTGCATGTTGAATTCTTAGTGTTCTAAGTAGTTTGAATGCTTGCTATGGCCTCTATGTATCCCTACGAGTAGTTCCTACAAGTTTTGTGAAGTTTTGTTGGACAAAATTTGTGAACTAAAAATTCAGATTTTTGTTCATAGGAAAAATTGTACGCGGACATGAATATCTTTAGGAAATACGGCTCAAGGAAGAACTCCAAGGGTGTTATTGGGGAGTCTTCTGACAATGATCTCCACCCTCGGAGGTTGGCAGTGGTACGGCCATGCGAATGGCCGCACATCCCGTTCCTGCAAGAAGCTGGAATTCATGATGAGTTCATGCAATTCATTGCCAATGCCGGTATCACCGAATTCATCGCAGATGAGTGTGACCAGCACCAAATCCTCACAAATATGTTTGTTTAAATCTTTACTTTCTTGCCTAAATATAATCCTCTTGAAGTGAGCTTTGATCTATATGCTGAAAATCATCAGATACCATTTACTGAGTTTTGTGACATATGCTTGATCCCTTCTGACAGGAGCTTGGCTGAGCCTAGGCCGGCTGAGTTTGAGGATTTCTGTTGCACTTTACAGTGGGTGATGAGAGGATAGTGTCAGCCATCACTACCGGTGGTTTAAATTTTCTTGTTGTTCGTTACTTTGCATATTTCATTACCAAATGCTTGCTTGCTAGGGAGAAGGTGGGTGCACTTAATTCACCAGACCTTGCTGTTTTACGTCGTGCCATTGAGGGCGACAACACGTATAGATTGGGAGCTATCGTGGCTCGTCGCCTGCACCTTAATAAATCTCAGGGTAAAATACATGGTGGGATTTATGCTACTCGTTTGGCGGCTCACTTCGAGGTTGAGATACGCCCTCATGATTTTCCTTTGACCAAAGTTTACCTAGACCGTGCAACCATGGATCACCATCACTTTCTTGCACATGTTCGTCGTGACATTGCCATTCTTTATAACTTTGTCTATAACATTGACACTCGTGATGTTATTCCCTTTCTTGCACCTGCTTTGTTTGATTTTGTTGCCAGGGGAGGATACCGGATTATGCCTACAGACATCCTCGCTTACTGGAATATTCAGGCTGCTGCAGAGGCTGCACAGGCACCTCCATAGTGGGATCAGTGGATGCCCGCTCCTCAGCAGTGGGATGAGTGGATGCCTGCTCCTCAAGATCCATACTACCCTCCAGGCTACTGATTCACTACCAAGTTAGGCCCAAAGCCTAAGCTTGGTGGAGTACGTGTTTCTCACCGACTTTATATTCATGTTCACATATCATTTCATTTGTCGATGTTCACACTTTTTCATTGTATCATCCATGCTTAGATTTATTTTTCTTGCTTTCTTCTTGTGTGTTTGAAAAACTTTAGAAAAACAAAAAAAATTAGTTGTAGTAATTTACTCTCTATGCATGCTTAGTAGTAGCACCAAAAAGAAAATTCAAAAAGATTTCCTTGTTCTTCTTTTGCTTGTTGGGAGCTTTCTTGTGTAAATAGTTTTTCTCGTTTTTGCTTATTATTTGCTTGTTGAGGGAAAACCAAAAACTCCAAAAATATTTCAGTGTGTTTCTCTGAAATTCTTTTCTTTTATTCGAGTTGTACCGAGGAGAAGACAACGATGAAAATGTTGAGTGGCTCTCACATGAATAACTGTTGAACTAATAAGAACCCATTTTACCTTGTCTTCTCCTGTTGAATAAAATGTTTTGCAGATTCCAGCTTAGTCCATGTCACTCTTGCATTATTATTATTTTCATATCATTCGGTCGTGCAAGTGAAAGACAATAATGACGATATTAGATGAGCTGGCCGTGGCAAAGAGAAACTGGTATGAACTCGACTTGTCTTGTGTGTGTAAATATGTTTAACCTAGTGCTCATGATTCAGCCCATTATGATTAAACATGTTTGCAATGATAATTAGAGATTATAGTTTCTCATGCCATGCATAAGTAGCTGGGAGTGGATAATGATTTATGTTGGGTATCAACATAGCGTTAAAATGATTGTGATGTAGTATGATGATATGGTATCCTCCTCTGAATGTTCGAGTGGCTTGACTTGGTACATGTTCATGCATGTAGTTGAATCAAAACCAACATAGCATCTATAATGTTTATGTTCATGGTGTTCATATCCTACTCATCCTAGTGTCCAATGTTACTTATGCATAATGCCTTGTTATGATCATTGTTGCTCTCTAGCTGGCCGCTTCCTAGTCTTAAATTGCTAGCCTTCGCCTGTACTAAGTGGGAATTCTGCTTGTACATCAAAAACCTTGAACCCAAAGTTATTCCAGATGAGTCCACCATACCTACCTATATACGATATTACCCTGCCGTCCTAAGTAAATTTGCATGTGCCACCTTTAAAAACTTCAAAATAAGTATCCGTTTTGTGTGCCTGGATCATTCATGGAACGACATGAGGTGGTCGATATCTTCCGTGCTAAGCATGTTATCCTCAGGTCGAGTGTTTATTCACTCGCCATCGCACGAGGAAATGGGCGGTAATAGGGATGCCTAGTCCCAAATTGCAAAATACAAAAAGAGTTCATCTCTTACATAATCAAACAAAAACTCCCAATGGAGTCAAAACCTTTACTTTCCGCTTGCATTACACAAAAAAGACACATCCGTGACATTTTGGGCAGAACGATTTTTTTTCTGTCACACATATGACACTTCTATGGTGATAATTGTGACAAAACCTGGTATCATCATAGATGTGGTGTGCTCCTACTTCTATGACAAAAAAATCATGACAGAAAATGGGCTTTTCGTCTTGGGTGGGCCGGAGACGCAGCTGCATGACATTCTTTGGGCCGTCCATGACGGAAAAAGCCGTGGTGGAAGTGAGGGCGAGGAAAATTTCGGGGAGTTCCCGGTTACGGTGGGAGGTCGGGGGCCAAGCGATGTGCGTTTCTCTCGTACACTTACGCGCGTGTGTGCGAGGCGTTGGCTCTAACTGAACCCGAGCGAGGCGTTGGGCTCTAACTGAACCCGAGCGATTGCACTGCAGGCTACGCGTTACTGAACCCGAGTGATCGATCGATGGCTGTTAACTGAACCTAATCGAGCGATTCCTTCGCTACTACTGCTAACTGAAGCCAATCGATCGGATGAACAGTGGGCGTTGCGGGGGGAGGGGGTTGGATTAACAGTGAGCGGTGGCGTTGCCTCTGGATGAATAGGACCCCGTGGTGTGGTGGAGGGCTGGATGAACAGTAGACGATGGAGGGGTGCCCGTGGAGGGGTGGTTGAACAGGACCCCGTGGTGTGGAGGGCTGGATGAACAGTAGATGGTGGAGGGGTGGCTGAACAGTAGCCGGTGGAGTAGCGCGTGGTGGAGGCTGGAGGAGGTCGATGGTGGAGATGAACAGTATCCCGTGGAGTCCCTTTTTGTGGTACGCCACACCACTCCCGATGAACAGGACCCTCGTTTCGACCATAGCGCTCCAACACAAGTCCATTTCGTCCGTTTTGTGGTACGCCACACCCCTCCCGATCAACAGGACCCTCGTTTCGACCGTAGGAGGTCTGTTTCCTCTGTTTTGCGGTATGCCACACCCCTCCCGATCAACAGGACCCCCATTTCGACCGTAGGAGGTCCGTTTCCTCCGTTTTGAGGTATGCCAGACCCCTCCCGGTCAACAGGACCCCGTTCCGAACGTAGGAGGTCCGTTTCCTCCGTTGTGCGGTACGCCAGGCCTCGTTTCCATCACCTGTTCCATCCAAGCCCTCCCGATGAACACGACCACGCATTCCGTTCCGACCCAGCCGGTTGGCTCCCATGCGTTCTGTTGCCTCCCGATGAACACGACGCCTTCCGTTGCCTCCCCATGAACACGACGCATTCCGTTGCCTCCCCATGAACACGACGATGATGCTGTTTCTTCGTTCCGACCCAGCCATGTACACGAGCCCTGGCCGTACGTATGCGCAAGTAGGCGTTCGAGACCTCGCCCGTATGTACACATACATTGCCGTATTTTCTTTCTTGCACCCTGGCCGATGTACGTACATGTACATGCTAAGTGCGCGCCTCTACTACGACACATACGCGCCTCTACTACGACATGTGCACGCCTCTACATCCACCAGCATATATGTACGTACACGTTCACGACTAGAATGACAACGCTACGTACGCTTCGACCAGGTGGGTCCCAACTGTCAGGCACTTCCTTCCCTGCGAAGATGTAGCAGGTGGGTCCCAGCAGTCAGGGGGGCGAATCGTTTTTTTACCCGGGCGCACTTCCTTGTGTGCGAAGATGTAGCTGGTGGGTCCCAGCAGTCAGGGGCAAACGTGTTTTTCACGAAATACGGTGGCCCGTCCGGTGGGTCCCCGCTGTCAGGTGGAGGAATAATTATTTTGCACATAATAAGGAGGCACTTCCTTGTCGCGGCCGTGGACCCAGCTGTCAGCCCCTCCACGTACAGTCCACGTCCGATGGAAGCCGTTCCTTGACCATGTTGACCACGCCACGCTGAGAGCACCAGGGCGGTGGACGACGGCGAGACCTAGGAAGGGGACGACGCGGAGCCGGGGAAGACACAGCAGTGGATGCCCACACGTAGAGGAGTATGAGGGTTCACTGGTTCGTTGCGGTGTGAGGCTGCCGTCGCCTGAATAACAGGGGGTGTGGGTGAGTAGAGGGATGGCCTGGCTAGCGGTGGGAGTAGTAGGGGGCGGTGAGGCCTCCGCTGCATCGCAACCGGCCACGGAAGGCAGGAGCACGAGGCACGACCGGTGCCAGTTTGTGCAGCTGGAGCAAGAAGACCAGAGGTTGAAGAAGCACTACGGCCATTGGATGGACATCGTACGGTCACTGGAGCTAGAATCGTGCATATTGACTAGGTTGACAAAGCCCTCCATCCCCGTCGACTTAGTAGGCCCACAAGTCAGCCTACCACTATACTGGGTCCCAGCTAACAGGGAGAGTATTCATTTTTTTGTGCCTAATAAGGAGGCACTTCCTTGCGTGCGAAGATATAGCTGGTGGGTCCGAGCTGTCAGCGGCGGTAATGTTTTTTCGCGAAATACAGAGGCCCTTTCGGTGGGTCCCTGATGCCAGGTGGAGGAATCATTATTTTGCGCGTAATAAGGAGGCATTTCCTTGCGTGCGGCTGTGGACCCAGCTGTCGGCCTCTCCACGTACAGTCCACTTCAGATGCATGTCGGTCGTTGACCATGTTTACCAGGCCGTGCCGAGAGCACCAGGGCGGTGGACGACGGTGAGGCCTAGGAAGGGAACGACATGGAGGCAGGGAACACTCGGCAATTGTTTCCCACGCGGAGGGGAGTACGACTGTACGAGAGTTTACTGGTTCGTCTGCCGTCACCGGAGAATAACAGCAGGTGTGGGTGAGTAGAGGGATGCCTAGGCCAGCGATGGGAGTACGGTGGGGCGGTGAGGCCTGCGCAGCAGCACAGCCGGCCGTGTGGAGGAGGGAGCAGGCAGTCCCGCCGGTGCTTGTTTGAGCGGCTGGAGCAGGAAGAGCAGAGATTGAAGAAGCACGATGGCCGTTCGATGGAAATCCAACAGTCACTGCTTGTGCGTCAACCTTTTTTTAGGAAAGCCTCAAATCTGTGGAAAATAGCATACAACCCATCTGCCATTATTTCTAATAATTTACAGCCCATTTGCTAATTCTTAAGGTTTTTTGGAGCCCATATTCTTTTTGTTAGCATTACAACCCATATTGTGGCCATGGTTAAAAAATTATACGAAATTTTGCATATTTTGGTGCGGTCCGAACTGTTTTTAATCCCGAAATTTCGACTCACATTCAAATTGATTTTAAAAATAAATGTATATGAATATAAAATCCAACAAATTCTCCACGCATAAAAATTAATGTAATTTAAAATCTCGAAATGAAAAAAGATATTTGAAACTAATTGCCATTTTGATGTGTTTTAAAAATGTACATCCCATTTCTCATTACTGATGGGCCATTTTCTCGGCCAGCCGAATGAAAGCTCTCCTCGTCTTGAAAGATTTGCAGCCCAACATGCCTGACAAAGCGACTTACTTGGCAAATCACAAAAAAACTGGGTTGTGGCCGTGGACCCAGCTGTCAGCCTCTCAACGTACAGTACTCTTCCGATGGACGTCGTTCCTTGACCACGTTGACCATGCCGCGCGGAGAGCACCACGATGGTGGACGACGGTGAGGCCTAGGAAGGGGACGACGCAAAGCCAGGGAAGACACGGCAGTGGAAGCCCGCGCGGAGAGGAGTATGAGGGTTCACTGGTTCGGCTGCGGTGTGAGGCTACCGTCGCCCCAGGGCCTGGCCAGCGGTGGGAATAGTAGGGGGCGGTGAGGCCTCCGTGGCAGCACAGCCGGCCGGCACGACCGGCGCTGCTTTGGGCGGCTGGAGCAAGAAGACCAAAGGTTGAAGAAGCACTACGGCCGTTGGATGGACATCGTACGGTCACTAGAGCTAGAATCGTTCATATTGACTAAGTTGACAAAGCCCTCCGTCCCCGTCAACTTAGTAGGCCCACAAGTCAGCCTCTCACAATTGTGGGTCCCAGCTAGCAGGGGGGTATTCATTTTTTGTGCGTAATAAGGAGGCACTTCCTTGCGTGCGAAGATATAGCTGGTGGGTCTGACATGTCAGCGGGGGAACGTTTTTTCGCGAAATACAGAGGCCCTTCCGGTGGGTCCCAGCTGTCAGGTGGATGAATCATTATTTTGCGCGTACAGTCCATGGCCGATGGATGTCGTTCGTTGACCACGTTGACCAGGCCGCGCCGAGAGCACCATCACGGTGGACGACGGCGAGGCCTAGGAAGGGAATGACACGGAGCTGGGGAAGACTCGGCAATGGTTGCCCACGTGGTGGGGAGTACGAGGGTTTACTGGTCCGGCTGCCGTCGCTGGAAAATAACAGGAGGTGTGGGTGAGTAGAGGAATGGCCTGGCTAGCAATGAAGTAGGGTGGGGCGGTGCGGCCTGTGCGGCAGCACAGCCGGCCACGAGAGGCGGGAGCAGGCAATCCCACCGGAGCTGGTTTGGGCGGCTGGAGCAAGAAGATCAGATATTGAAGAAGCAGCACGGCCGTTGGATTAACATCCAATGGCCACTGCTGCTAGAATTGTTTGTGGACTAAGCTGACAAAGCCAAAGTACACGTCAACCTAGTAGTCCCACAAGTCAGCCTCCAAATATGTCCCAAACAGCATACAGCCCGAAATTTCTAGCCAAATTAAAATTAATTTTAAATCTAAATATACCTTAATTTAAATTCAATGAAATTTTACCCGCACAAAAACAATGAAATTTAAAATATCAAAATCCGAAAGAAAACAATATCTTGGAACTAATTGCCTGTTTGCTGTATTTTTTCATTTTACAGCCCATTTATTATTACTTATAGCCCATTTCTTATTACTTATAGCCCATTTTCTCGGCAAAATGCATCCCTCCTCGTCTTGAAAGATTTCCGGCCCAGCAGGGCGTAGAAAAGCAAGTAGGCCTACGTTGGTTATTCTGCAAAAAAACAAAATAGCTGGCTAGCCATTTTCAGAAATGAAAAAAAACAAACTGGGCTGGTCATGTGCTAAACATATGAAATAAAAGCCTGGGCTAGACGGGCCATGGGTCCCGCACAACCCAGTTGATACCCTTCTTCGTCCCGAAAAAACAAAATTACTACGCGCGCTGCTGGGTCCCTACTGTCATCCTCACCATGTACAGTCATCTCCTTATTCCTCTCGGTTGTTGACCATGTTGACAACACCGGAGGGCGGCGCCGCGGCGAGCGAACCAAGGCGGAGGACGATGGCGAGGCCTCGGACAGGAACGAACAGGAGCCGGGGAAGATCACAGCAGGCGGTTCCGCCGGCGCTAGTTTGGCTTTGGCGGCTCGAGGAAGAAGAGACTGAAGAAACGCGGCATACGTTGAATATCAATCCAACAGTCAAGGTTGGCACAATCGTTTGTTGACTAAGCGGACACCAAGTAGCATACTTTTTTATATATAGAAAGAAAATCAAAGACTTGGGAGGGCATACAGAACAAGCTAGTGTACCAGTAAAGAGATGTTGCCGAGTTTTAGAAAAAAGAAAGACGTGCTCCGGTAGCGGGTTCGAATCCAAACCTAGACTATGACTATGTATGGTGCTATGCTACTCTGCAAGTAATGAAACTGACATATCCAACGTTCGCTTCTCCTCTTCTCTACTTACTCTGCCTAGCATCATAAGCTCTGGCCGCAACAATCATGTCCGCTGGCTACTCGTCCACCTGCTCTTCAGCAGGCAACAACCAGATATGCCCCAAGTCGCCACCCGTACCATCGCCTGTGGGTCTCATCACACCCCCGCCGGCATGCGCACCGCAGCCAATTGCTCATCGCAACCTGCTGCCGTTGGTGGGGTGCCACTACTGCAAATCCCGCAGAGTCATCCGTCGCGTCTCAACCACAATCCGCAACCCTGGGCGAGTCTTCTACAAATGCCTGAATCATGGGGTAATAATAAGTTTAAGTGTTGTTCTGTAACGCCCTCGATGCGGCTATATCTCCCACGTGTCGAAGCCCGACTTAGAGGCGTAACCGCATTGAAAGCAATGTCGCAAGTGAGGTAATCTTCACACAACCCATGTAATACATAAGGGAGAAAGATATATAGTTGGCTTACAATCGCAACTTCACACAATTACATGAATAAAGCATTACATCAACCAGATACCATCAAGGTCCGACTACGGAACCAAAATATAAGAAGACAACCCCAAAAGCTACATAGATCCCTGATCATCCCGACTGGGCTCCACTACTGATCGACTAGAATGAAACAACACAAAGGACAAGATCTTCATCGAGCTTCTCCTTGAGCTTGGTTGTGTCACCAGATCGGTAACATCGGCACCTGCAAACTAGTTTTGGAAGTATATGTGAGTCACGGGGACTCAGCAATCTCACACCCTCGCGATCAAGACTATTTAAGCTGATAGGAAGGGTAAAAGGTATGAGGTGGAGCTGCAGCAAGCGACTAGCATATATGGTGGCTAACATACGCAAATGAGAGCGAGAAGAGAAGGCAAAAGCACGGTCGAACAACTATGATCAAGAAGTGATCCTAGAACAACCTATGTCAAGGATAACTCCAACACCGTGTTCACTTCCCGGACTCCGCTGAGAAGAGACCATCACGGTTACACACGCGGTTGATGTATTTTAATTAAGGTCAACTTCAGGTTTTCTACAACCGGACATTAACAAATTCCCATCTGCCTATAACCGCGAGCATGGCTTTCGAAAGTTCAAATCCCTGCAGGGATGTCCCAACTTAGCCCATCACAAGCTCTCACGGTCAATGAAGGATATTCCTTCTCCCAAGACAATCCGATCAGGCTCGGCATCCAGGTTACAAGACATCCTCGACAATGGTAAAACAAGTCCAGCAACACCGCCCGAATGTGCCGACAAATCCCAATAGGAGCTGCACATATCTCGTTCTCAGGGCACACTCAGATGAGACTAGATACGAGTAAAACCAACCCTCAAGTTTCCCCAAGGTGGCCCCACAGGCAGCTCGGTTCGTACCAACACTTAGAGAAGCACTGGCCCGGGGGGGGGGGGGGGGGTTAAAATAAAGATGAACCTTGAGTCTGCAGAACCCAAGGGAAGGTGGTAGGTTGTTAGTGCAAATGGTAAAACCAAGGTTGGGCATTGCTGGAGGATTTTTATTCAAGGTGAACTGTCCAGGGGTTCCCATTATGACCCAACCGCGTAAGGAACGCAAAATCCGGGAACATAACACCGATATGACGGAAACTAGGGCGGCAAGAGTGGAACAAAACACCAGGCATAAGGCCGAGCCTTACACCCTTTACCAAGTATATAGATGCATTAATGAAATAAGAGATATTGTGATATCCCAACCAGTAAACATGTTCCAACAAGGAACAGCACCTCCATGTTCCAACCAGGAACAAGCTTCATCTTCACCTGCAACTAACAACGCTATAAGAGGGGCTGAGCAAAGCGGTAACATAGCCAAACAATGGTTTGCTAGGACAAGGTGGGTTAGAGGCTTGGCTTAACAATATGGGAGGCATGATAAGAAAGTGGTAGGTATCGCAGAATAGGCATAGCAAAAGAGCGAGCATCTAGCAAGCAAAGATAGAAGTGATTTCGAGGGTATGGTCATCTTGCCTGAAATCCCGCAAGGAAGAAGAACGAGTCCATGAAGAAGACAAACGAACGTAGTCGAACGGGTCCTCACAAACGCAACGTTGTCGGAACCAACCCGAAGAAGCAACACCGGAAAGAAGCACACAACATAGTAAACAACCAACACATGAACATGACATGATATGCGGGATGCGGTATGTGATGCATATGCATGATTTGGAAAGGAATGATTTAACCTGGCCTCAACATGGAAATCCAAGAGTACCACTGGAAAGGTGAGGTGATTTCAGTTGAAATCGATATAAAGATCATCGGAATCGGATGCACGGTTTGGAAATGGCAAGCAAAACAAATATGGCACCGGTCTGCGATAAACAGCAAGTGACCATCTAAATCCATCAAGTAAATAAGCTACTGCACTCAAACATGGCAACAAAATACATGACAGGGATTCACTCATGATGCTTGACAAAATATGAACACTGAGCTATGGCTAAATCACTCATTAACAGGTTCAAACAAGCATGGCAAAAGTGTAAAAGATAACAGGTTTCAGACTTGGTGAAATTAACACAAGTCTGGAATTTATCATCAGTGTTGGGGTACTGATCCACGAACACCTATGGGACCGGCGGGCCGAGTCCCTTTCGGTTCGGCGGGGGCGGAGGTCATGCAAAGAGCGGATCGAGGCGAAGCACGCGGGCAGTTTACCCAGGTTCGGGCCACACGGATGCGTAAAACCCTACTCCTACTTTGTGGCTTGTATTGAGTTCTTGCTCGGGAGCGCGGAGTGCTACAGTACACACCAGCAGCTAACGAGACCAAGCGTGAGTGTTCTCCGAACTAGCTAACCCCCTCTACGTTGCGCACGGGCCTCCTTTTATATGCTCAAGGGGTCGCCGACAAGTGGCAACGGAGACGAAGGGTAAAAATGGAAAGGTGTTGCGATAGGTACAGCTACCCGCTACAGTGTATCATACCTAACCCTGACGGCAGGGGACAAGGGCATTAAATGCCTGTCTGCGTCGCCTAAACAGTGCAAAAGGGACCGTCAGGGACGCCACCGCTTGCCACGATGGCAATCTTGTCAACGCCGCTTGCCACCACGCACCGCTGGCTGCACAGCCTCCCGCCACGCACGCCTAGAAGGGTCCCAGAGCGACACGTTGGTGGATGTGCTGGAGCGCGGGCACAGAGTGGTGGCTTGTCGCGGCAAGCGCCTTGCCGCGGTCGTTGTCTTGTCGCGCCTGGGAGCTTGTCGCTCACCGGGCCTTGCCGGGACGCGCGGCGCGCCGCGGCAAGTTCCTTGAGGTGCCTTGGTCGGCCTTCCCGGCAAGCTCCTCTTGCCGGGGTCTTGAGATGCCTTGGATACTTTGTTCTTGAATGGTTCCAAAGGAACCACGGAGGACCTTGGCGGTCAGCCGACAAGCCTTGCCGCGGGATGCCGCGACTGCCCGTGCACAAGCTCGGGATACAAGAGTACCCCTACTCTAGTACACCGACAGGAGCCCCCGGGCCTGGGCCATACATGGTGCCGAGCGCTGTTGGGCCAGGCCCAAAACAGGGCACGGGCGCGCGCGGCCTAGGTTACGCCGTATCTCTCTCCGTATCCACCGCGCCCTCCCCGAACGACACGCGTTGAATGCGGCGTCGTGGGAGAGATCGTGGGTGGTTTCTTTATTCGGAAATGCGGAACGTCCGCCCCTCCCCCTTTATAAGCAGGGGAAACAGGGGTAGTTCGCCCATTCGCCCGTTGCTGCTTCCAATCTCAGAAATCTCCGCCGCTCCCTCGTCTTCCCAAAGCCGAAAGAGAGCAGCGCTTCGCCCCCCATCGCCACCAGCACCACCAACGCCGTCGACCTCCTCCACTACTTCCGCCATGGCTCCAAAAGCCGACAAGGGGAAGGTCATGAAGTCGACCGAGGCGCAGCGGCTTGCGGCGCTGCGGAAGGAGCGAGCAGTCTTCCCCCCCAAGCTTGCCGCGTGGGAGCTGAGGGAGAACTACTACCTCTTCTGGTCGACGGAGACACGAGCGCATCCGTGCACGAAGGTACTCCCCGCCGCCGCTTGGAAGAAGGCTCCAAACGGATACCCCTTCTTCGCTCTGTTCTTCTACTGCGGGCTCTGCCCGCCTTTCTCTGAATTCTTCTGCGACATCATGAATACCTACGGATTCCACCTCCTTGACTTCACCCCCAATGCCGTTCTGACCATGGCAGTTTTCGCACATCTCTGCGAAAACTTTGTCGGAGTCCATCCCAATGTAGCCCTCTTTCGCCACTTCTTTATACCCCGAGTAGAGAGAGGAGAGCCTTTATCTGGCGGAATCGCCTGGATCTCAAGGGCCGGCAAGAAGGAAACTTATCTGGAGGGAGAATTCCGCGGCAAGTGGGAAGAGTGGAGAGCAGACTGGTGCTGGATTGACGAGGAGAACCCGCAGCCATTCACCACCTGGCGCCAAACCCCAGTAGCACGCGGCAGCGATTGGAGTGACGTGGCCCCGGAAGACGACAGGCTGAAGATTGCTGTCACCCGGATCCTGCGCCTCAGGCTTGCCGGGCTCACTGTAGGCGCTGTTGGCGCAGACTTTCTTCGCCGCCGCATCGCCCCCCCTGCAGGAACGGGGGAGACCCACTTGGGAGTTCAAGAATGCGGCGGATATCATGAGGCTGCGGCCGGGCCTCAACTTCAACTTCACTGTTCTGGAGCTCAACGCGATGCTCCAGGAGCTCTTCAAGTATGACCCCCAACATCCCGAAGTTTTCAGGTTGCCGGGGGGCGTCATTCCGCTGTGCAACAATTCCTTGCTCGACCGCATCCGTGCAATGATGCCGGAGTGCGACTCGCATGGAATTGTGCCAACTTGGCAGGAGCCTGCAGACAACGTCGTGCAGCAGTTCTTCGATGACTTGGTAGAAGTGCCGATCCGCTCCGACGAGAAGGATAGCCTCACCCGCGACACCACGGATGCGGAGATGGCACTCATCGCCACTAGGCTGGAAGAGGCGGCGGCGGCCGCAGCTGCGGGCGAATTTGGGTTCACTGTGGAGGAGGCAGAGGCAGCAGAGGCGGCAAGCCATGCCGAGCGAGGGGAGCCCACCGGCGAGAAAGAACTTGTCGGACAGGGCGTCGGGTCGAGCGAGCCCGCCAAGGATACGAGCGGCTCGCTGGAGATCAACTCGTCTTCCTCTTCATCTTCAGACAGCTCGCCGCAAGCAGAGCCTCCATCACCACCAAGAAGGCGTCTCCGCAAGGCCGGTGATGTAGCGGAGCGGCAAGCGAGTGAACAGCCGCCGTGCCGCGCGACACGCTCCACCGCGGCAAGCACTGTTGCCGTGGGAGCATCTCACGCTGCAACGGCAACTAGAGCGGGGCCCTCCCGGACCACCGCTTCTACTCCAGCCGGAGCGGGGTCGTCTCAGACCACCGCCACTGCTCCCGCCAAGCGGCCAAGGGAAGCTTCTCCTCTGCCTCCTCGCACCGGGCGCGCGCCGGACTTCGACTTCTCCGCGTTCAGCTCCGACGAGGAAGAAGAAGAAGAAGAGTAAGCTTCTCTTGCTGTACTTGCAGTTCTTCAATTCTTGCTGTTTGTCTTGTATCTCACTTGCTTTTCTCTGAACTTGTTCCTCTTTAGGACTCTGGCCCAGAGAGCAGCAAAGAGGGCCAAGGTCCTGGTGATTGTCATCGAGGACGAACCTACTGCGACAGCAGGAGGTGCGCCCGAGACAACCCTTGCCGGACCCGGCAACTTTTCTCCAGAGCGGCCCCTAGCGTAAGTATATGGTTTGCTTTCCGCTTGTGAGGTGCGCATGGATACTCTGTCTTTGCTGATATTTGATTGCTGATTTGTGTAGGAGCAGAGCAGCCCCGCCAGGAGCCAAGGGAGAATCCCCCGACAAGGGAGAACTCTCCGGCAAGGGAGGGCTTCCCGTGTAAGGGAGAAGTCTCCGGCAAAGGAGGGTTCTCCGGCAAGGGACAGCACCAGCGGCCCCCCGACGGCGGAGACCATGACTGCAGAACCCGGTACAGGTAATCCTTTCGCTACAAGATTTCCCTTGGGTTCTTCTTCTCTTGATCTTCTTTCTGTTGGATTTTTGCTTGACTCTTCTCCCCTTTCCGGCTATCAGACCCATCTGCTACGGAGCCGATGGAGACCGAGGCTGCCGCCGAAGAAGCAGCCGGCGCTGGCGATCCCGCCGGCGCAGAGGCCGCCGAGGCTGCCGCCGCGGCAACTGGCGAGGGTTCTGGCGATCGCACTGACGTCCCTGAGGCCGCAGGAGCGCCAGGCGCTACACTGACCGCCGACCCGTCCGCCGCTGCCGCAGCGCCAGGCTCCGAAGAGCCCCAGCCAGGCATCTACTTGAAGGCCGGCGAAGGCGTCTTCATCAACCTCCCCTGGGCGTCAAGCTCCAGGGCGCCGGTCGAGGGGGAGATCTTTGACGAGGAGGTGCTCGCCTCCGCGGGGCTGACGCTGGTTGACGCGCCGAGCAGCAGCAGCAACGAGCCTGAGGAGGAGCGGCCGCTGCGGAAGTTGTTGTCGCTCTACCGCGCGCGGCAAGCCAAGCTGGACTCCCGCGAGGCGCTTGTCGCGAAGGCGGGAGCAGACATCGAGAAGCACGCGGAGGAGCTCCGGGGTCTTCACCAGGAAGCTCTCCGGTCCCTGGCGGAGGAGCGGGAGCAGCTCGCCGAAGCGCAGAAGGCCTTCCTCCTCGAGAAGGCTGAAGTCGAAGATCAACAGCGACTTGCCGCTGTGAAGCTATCCGCGGAGGAGGGCGAGCTGGCGCAGCGGAAGGTCAATCTTGACGCCCACGAGGAGGAACTTGCCGCGCGCGAGGAAAGACTTGGCGGAGCCCTCAAGCAAGCAGAGGACGCTGCCGCCGCTGCCGAGGCCGCCATGAAGGAGCTGGAGACGAAGGTGGCGCAGCTGGAGGCCGATCTTGCCAAGAAGGGCAAAGAGCTCAGTGCCGCCAGGGACTCCAATGCGGATCTTGAGTTGAAGCTGACCACTTTGACCAAGACGCTGGACGGCGCCAAGAAGCAGGAGGCGGCCTTGAAAGAAGAGATCAAGGCCGACAAGGCGCTGCTGGAGAGTGTTGCTGCCACCCAAAATGCTTTCAGGGAAAATGTGGAGCACTAGACGGAGAGTCTTGTGAATGCTGCCACAGACATTGACAGGGAGTTGGCGCAGCTGGGGATGGAGGATCTCGGGTATCCCTCCGACGAGAACCTCCAACCCAGCGCCAAGCTCGTCTTGTTCTTCAAAGGCGTGGTGACGGCCCTTCAGCGGCTCCGGGAGAAGATCCCAAAGCAGCTGGCCGACGAGTCGCGCAAAATCTGCGCGGGAGCTCTTCAGAAAGTGTTGGTGAAGGTGGCCTTCCGCAATCCGGGCCTCAACCTCACCAACGTCCTCAAGACCTTGCCGCCGGATGCTGATCTGGAGGCGCTCAAGACCCTTGTCGCACCCATTGTGGACAAGGTGAGCGGGATCAAGAGGATCGAGGGCGATCACGTAGATTAGGCTGCCCATTTTCTCCTTTTCTTGTCGCTGTTGTCATGTTATGAAAACAATCTGTTAGAGCTGCGACAAGCTATCTTTGTAATACAATCTTTATTCTGTGTGATGATTGCAATGTTATTCCCTTTACTTGATTCCTCCCTTTTTATGTTTTTGCCCTACGCTTTTAGGGAACCTGTCGGTGCAGGCACCTGAGCCGCGAGCGCTGAGTGCGGGACATCAGCAGCCTGCTGGCGGTGCCGCTACCGACAAGAAACCTTGTCGCAACTAGTTGCAGCTCACTTAAGTTGTTGAGCGGACTCGAAACAAGGTAAGGGCGCAACTAGCTACGAGTTGGTTCCTCCGCGCACAAGTTTTCCATACAAAGTGCGGTCGTTCAAGGGAGATAACTTAAAAATATAAAAAATCTGATTGCTCAAACTTCGGCAACTTAGCTTTTCTGTTGTTTGCTTCCCGGTAAGGCGAAATTTTCTTGAACGACGCCTGGTCCATACCATTATCTTCTCCTTTCCTCCCCGGCAAACTTGTGGGCGAGGGAACCTTCCTTTCCTTGAGAAAAAAGAAAGAAGAGAAAATAAAGATACGGAGCCTTACGGCTCGTTATTGCTTACCGTGGAGTAGGTGCTGCACAAAGTGTCAGATCATATATGCCAAAAAATAGAAAGCATGAAATTGACAAAATGTGCGGAGCACATGAGCTTTACTTATGCACGGGGTCTGCGCCCGGCTTTGTACAAAGGATTACATGCAACAGCGGCAAGACTTGTACAAAAGGTGGTTGCCGGAACAGGTTCCGGCAACCGCGCCTTACGGGTAAAACTTACGAAGATGCTCAATGTTCCAGGAGTTGCTCACCGGAATGCCATCTTCGGTCTCAAGGCGGACAGCGCCAGGCCTAGTGACTCGTTTCACCCGGTAAGGGCCTTCCCACTTCGGCGTCAACTTGTTGGAATTCTTGGCGGACTGAACACGCCGAAGAACAAGGTCACCTTCCTCGAAACTTCTGGCATTAACTTTGCGGCTATGGTAGCGGCGCAAAGCTTGCTGGTAGCGAGTAGCTCGCATAGCAGCCCGAAGACGGTCTTCCTCAAGGAGCAGCGCGTCATCTTGTCGCAGATGCTCTTGCTCGAGCTCATCATAAGCGAGCACTCGAGGTGACCCGTATACGAGTTCCGTGGGGAGAACTGCCTCTGCTCCATAGATTAGAGCGAAAGGTGTCTGGCCAGTGGCTCGATTTGGCGTCGTCCTGATCGACCAAAGAACCACCGGCAGCTCCTCGATCCAGTTTCTTCCGCACTTGTGCAACCTGTCGAAAGTCCTGGTCTTGAGCCCGCGTAGCACTTCAGTGTTTGCCCTCTCCGCTTGACCGTTGGTTCTCGGGTGAGCAACAGAAGCGAAGCAGACCTTGGCGCCAAGATCTTGGACGTACTGCATGAAGGTGCGACTCGTGAATTGTGTACCGTTGTCGGTGATTATCCTGTTAGGGATCCCGAAGCGGCAAACAATTAACCTGAAGAACTTGACTGCTGACTGTGCTGTCACCTTCCTCACTGGTTCCACTTCCGTCCACTTTGTGAACTTGTCGATTGCAACGTACAAGTACTCAAAGCCCCCGACTGCTCGGGGAAAGGGGCCGAGGATGTCGAGCCCCCAGACCGAAAATGGCCAGGATAAAGGGATCGTCTGGAGAGCTTGAGCTGGTTGGTGTATCTGCTTGGAATGGAACTGGCACGCTTCACACTTGGTTACTTGTGCAGTTGCATCCTGGAGGGCTGTCGGCCAAAAGAAACCTTGCCGGAATGCTTTGCCGACAAGTGCTCTTGCGCCAATGTGGTGACCACATATGCCTCCATGTATCTCTGCCAACAGCTTTTGTCCGTCTTCCCGGTGAATACACTTCAATTTCACACCGTTGAGTCTTCTTCTGTACAGTGTCTTGTCGACAAACTGGTACATACTTGACTGCCGGGCTACTCTTTCCGCTTCTTCTTGCTCTTCGGGAAGTTCTCCTGTCTGAAGGAAACGGACAATCTGCTGTGCCCATGCTGGAGCTTGTGGCTCGACAACAAGGACTAAAGGCAAATCTGCGGCTGCGGGAACGTCCGCTTCTACGGCAAGAACCTGCAGGTCTGCCGGAGCTTGACGTTCCCCGGCAAGCTTGCCGGAGCAAAACTTGTCGGGAGCTTCTGCTTCAACGGAACAAACCCTAGGGCTTGCCGGAGCAGACTGCTCCTCAGCGTTCTTGGCGTTGATCTTGGGGACCTTCTTGGCGGCGGCTCCGGGAAGCTCTGCCGGCAAATAGTCATCAGAAATCAACTTCGTCTTCTTGCTCTGTCTAGTTGATGGCGTTACAGACGGTTGAGTCAGCTTGAGCACAAAGATCCCTGGTTCCACAGGTAACTTAAGTGCGGCGCACTTTGATAGGCCATAGGCAATGGCGTTCTGAGCTCTTGGAACATGCTCCATCTGTAGGCCTTCAAAGTGCTCTTCTAGCTTTCTCACTTCGTCGACGTAAGCTTCCATCAACGGACTCTGATAGCTCTTGTTTACTTGGTGGACGACAAGCTGCGAGTCACCCCTGACAATGAGCTTCTTGATCCCAAGGTCTGCCGCGATCCTGAGACCGGCAAGCAAGCCTTCATACTCTGCAGTATTGTTTGTTGCTTGCTCCTTGGGAAAGTGCATCTGGACTATGTACTTGAGGCGCTCTCCGGTGGGTGCGACAAGCAGCACGCCAGCGCCGGCGCCTTGCAGCGAAAAGGCACCATCAAAGTACATCAGCCACTCTTTGCTTGCTTCTTTGATGGGGATGCTCGTTTCTGGATTTTCTTCATCTGGTGTTGGCGTCCATTCTGCTATAAATTCTGTCAATGCTCTGCTCTGGATAGTTGAAGTGCTCTCAAACTTAAGGCCAAAGCTTGACAGTTCCAGTGCCCACTCAACAATCCTGCCTATCGCTTCTGGATTTTGTAGTATCCTCTTCAGCGGAAAGTGAGTGACAACTGTGATCTCATGTGCTTGGAAGTAATGGCGCAGCTTTCTCAAGGCCATGAGAAGGACGAAAAGCAATTTCTGCACACCAGAGTACCTTGACCTAGCCCCCTGCAGAAGGGAACTGACAAAGTAATCTGGGCGCTGCACCATTCTCTTCTGTATCTCCTCGCGAGTCTGTGCAGATCCATCCTTGTCAGGACCAGAGCTTGTCGGGGAAGCCCCCTGCTTGTCGCTGGATGCGCCTGCCGTGGTTGCTGGCTCGTCATCTACCTCCCTCTCCGCTACTAACGCAGCACTAACCACTTGATTGGTTGCCGCTATGTACAGCAGCAACTTCTCTTGTGGCTTAGGTGCGACAAGTATTGGAGGGGAGGACAGGTATCTCTTCAAGTCTTGCAGCGCAGCCTCCGCTTCCGGAGTCCATTTCATTGGACCTACCTTTTTCAATAATTTGAAAAATGGCAGGGCGCACTCAGCAGACCTAGAGATAAACCTGCTGAGAGCAGCTACGCAACCGGCAAGTCTTTGTACATCCTTGACGTGCTTTGGTGCTTCAATCTGCTCAATGGCCTTGATCTTGTCGGGATTGGCTTCGATTCCCCGCTGAGACACGAAGAACCCGAGAAGCTTGCCGGAGGGGACTCCGAACACACACTTCTCTGGGTTGAGCTTGAGGCTGATCTTGCGCAGATTTGCAAAGGTCTCGTCTAAATCTTGAATCAGAGTTGCCTTGTCCTTGCTCTTGACCACTATGTCATCCATGTAGGCTTCCACATTCCTGTGTATTTGTGGCTTGAGAGCGACATGGACTACTCTTGCAAATGTTGAACCAGCATTTTTTAATCCGAAAGGCATCCGTATGAAATAGTACGTGCCACATGGAGTAATGAATGCGGTCTTCTCCTCATCCTCTTCTGCCATGAAGATCTGATGGTATCTTGAGTATGCGTCAAGAAATGAAAGCAAGTCACATCCGGCCGTGGAGTCAACAATCTGGTCAATGCGCGGCAAAGGAAATGGGTCTTTGGGACAAGCTTTGTTAATATCGGTAAAGTCGATACAAAGTCTCCATTTCCCATTCGCCTTGCGCACAACTACAGGATTGGCCAACCACGTAGGATGGAGCACTCCTCTGACAAGGCCTGCTGCTTCCAACTTCTTGATCTCTTCTGCGATGAATTCTTGGCGCTCCACTGCTTGCTTCCTGACCTTCTGCTTGACGGGCCGAGCATGAGGACAAACGGCAAGGTGGTGCTCAATTACTTTCCTGGGAACATTGGGGATGTCAGACGGTTGCCACGCAAACACGTCGACATTCGCCCGCAGGAAAGCAATGAGCGCGCTTTCCTATTTAGGGTCGATAGTGGCACTGATGGTGAAGGTACCACCAGTGCCGTCCTCCTTGGCGGACACCTTCTTCGTCTCTGGCGGAGCTGCCATTGTCTTCTTACACTTGCCGGTGGAGCTCGATGGTGCGTCCTCGACGGCAGCGCAGCACTCCGAAGAGGTGCGCTTGCCGGAGTGGGCATCAGAACTCTTGCCGGACTTGGTCTTCTTCTTCCCCCCGGGTGCTTCAGCGGCAAGTGACTTGCGGTCTGTTGCGGCTGCTGCTTCCCGGTAGATCTTGTTGGCGCAGATAAGAGCATCCTTCTTGTCGCCAGGGACAGAGATGACGCTTATCGGGCCTGGCATCTTCAGCATGTTGTATGCGTAGTGAGAGGCTGTCATGAACTTGGCGAGCGCTGGACGGCCAAGTATATCATTGTAAGGCAATGGAATATCGGCAACGTCAAAAGTGACCCTCTCAGTCCTGAAGTTCAGCTCGCTGCCAAATGTTACCGGCAACGTGACCTTCCCCTTCGGCTTGCTCCTTCCCCGGTTAATTCCTTGAAATGTGCCGGTCTCTTCAAGCTCGCTGTCAGGGATCTGGAGTTTCTGGAGTACAGCGGAGGAGATCAGGTTCAAGCCGGCCCCGCCGTCAACTAACATCTTAGTGACCTTGAGGTTGCGGATAGTTGGTGAAACCAACATCGGCAAGCACCCGACCGTAGTTGTGCGGTCAGGGTGGTCCTCAATATCAAAGATGATAGGCGTGCTGGATCATTTCAGAAGCTTGCGTGACTCGACAGGTGGTTCTACCGCATTGACTTCCCGCACCCACTGCTTGAGTTGGCGGTGCGAGGTATGCAGAGAAGCACTGCCGTCAACACACAAGACCTCTGTGGCTTTCTGGAACTCCTGCTCACTGGTCTCGACATCATCCATGTCTTCGTCATCGTTGTCATCTTCATCCTTGTCGCGGCCGCGGGGAGGTCTGTCTCCTTGCCGCTGCTTGGCTTTGCCGCGGCGTCCTCCCCGGCCGGCGCGCTTCTTGCCAGATTCTCCAGCGCCTCCTTGGGCCCTCTCCTTGTCTCGTCGTTCGTACTCAGCCTTTTGTTGCTAGACAAGCTACTCGACCTTCTTGCAGCTCTGGAGGTCATGGCCCTTGGTGCGGTGGATCTTGCAGTACTGTTTGTCGGTGCCGTCCTGCTGGTCGGCGACCGCCACAGCTTGGCAGTTGGTGCATGCGGCAATCTCCTTGTTGGAGCTACCAACTTTGGCTTTCTTGGCGCCACCTTCGTTGCCGGACTGCTCAACGACTAGCACATCTTTGCCTTTCTTCTTCCTGTTCCGCCACCGGTTTTTCTTTGCCGGGGCAGCATCCTCACTGTCAGATCCTCCCGCACCTATATTCTCTCCGGGGAGTTTCCTTCCTTCTTCAGCACGTGCACACTTGTCGGCCAGGGCATACAGCTCACTGACATCTCTGATGTTGCACATCGCCATCTCCTCCCGCATCCTACGGTTACGCACGTTCTGATGGAACGCGCTGATGACTGCGGCAGGGTGGACATCTGGGATGTTGTGCTGTACACGGCTGAATCTCTGAATGTACTTGCGCAGGGGCTCTCCTTCCTTCTGGGCGAGCAGATGAAGGTCACTCTCTTGGCCATGAGGTTTGTGGCCGCTTGTAAAGGCGCCGACAAACTGATGGCATAGGTCTGCCCAGGAGGATATGGAGTTGTCTGGCAAGTGCATGAGCCAGGACCTGACGTTGGGCTTGAGCACCAGCGGGAAGTAGTTGGCAAGGATCTTGTCGTCCCGCCCCCCAGCAGCCTGCACCGCGATGGTGTAGATGCTGAGGAACTCCGACGGATGCGACTTGCCGTCGTACTTCTCTGGTACGTCTGGTTTGAAATTCTTCATGCTGGGCCACTGGACTTGCCGCAGCTCACGAGTAAACGCAGGGCAACCTACCGCGTACGGCAAGTCGCCTGGTTCCCCTGGCGCATGCATGTCGACAGAGGGCCCAGCGCGCTGGTCTGATTGATGTCGCGCTTCTCTTCGGCGCTCGATGCGAGTACGAGCGTCTTCTTGCTGTCGTTCGTGAAGAACTTGGCGCTGATCGCGGCGAGCTCGTGGATCTGATGACGCGGTGGAGTCGCTGTCGAGGTGGATCCGGCGAGTCGGCGATCTTGGCCTTCGGGGTGGAGAGTGCACAGAGGTTGCACCTCCACCGGTCTTGTCGCCACCGGCTCGTGCCTGGCTGACTAGCTGCGGCTGCGACATGCTCGGCTGCCGTTGAGTGTCGCCGTTGGCGAAGCCGATGAGACTCTAGATGGTGGCCCTCCAGTCATCGATCTTGTCCGCCGTTGGAGGGTAGTCTAGGAGCAGTTGAGCTCGCGCCAAAGCTTCTGCTGCAGTGGCGGGTGGCGGTGGCGAACGGTGCGAGGAGCGGGGTATGCTCGGACTTCTAACTATGTTAGAAGGAGCAGTATCCCGTCCAGGCGACCGTGCCTCGCTCGTGCCAGCATGTTGGCATGCATGCTGGTCTTGAGCACTCCGAGATCCACCAGCTCGATCTTGGTCCAGCAAACGCATGGTACCGTGAGTACCATGACGCTGCCGGTCCCGCGCCTCCTGAGATGGGCGCGGTGCATGTACGGACACCGAGGTCTTGGAGTGCGCCCGGTCATTGTGGGAGCCGGCTACGCCGCCGATGGGTAGTGCAGCCTTGTCCTTGGACCTGGCAGCACCATGAACTCCCTCGTCGACGCCCGTTCTTCCGCTGGCATCCGCCCCATCAGCCGTTTGCTCCGGTGGTAGCGGGGCGGACGGGGCAGCCGCTTCCGAAACCTTCTTCTTCGGCGGCATGTCGATGAAGTTGATGAAGATCTAGCTCGCATGAACGCCGGATCTGGTTCACAGAACCTCAACGCCCCCTACCTAGCACGCCAAAGATGTCGGGGTACTGATCCACGAACACCTATGGGACCGGCGGGCTGAGTCCCTTTCGGTTCGGCGGGGGCGGAGGTCGTGCAAAGAGCGGATCGAGGCGAAGCACGCGAGCAGTTTACCCAGGTTCGGGCCGCACGGATGCATAAAACCCTACTCCTGCTTTGTGGTTTGTATTGATTTCTTGCTCGGGAGCGCGGAGTGTTACAGTACACACCAGCCGCTAACGAGACCGAGCGTGAGTGTTCTCCGAACTAGCTAACCCCCTCTACGTTGCGCATGGGACTCCTTTTATATGCTCAAGGGGTCACCGACAGGTGGCAACGGAGACGAAGGGTAAAAATGGAAAGGTGCTGCGGTAGGTACAGCTACCCGCTACAGTGTATCATACCTAACCCTGACGGCAGGGGACAAGGGCATTAAATGCCCGTCTGCGTCGCCTAAACAGTGCAAAAGGGACCGTCCGGGACGCCACTGCTTGCCACGATGGCAATCTTGTCAGCGCCGCTTGCCACCACGCACCGCTGGCTGCACAGCCTCCCGCCACGCACGCCTGGAAGGGTCCCAGAGCGACACGTTGGTGGATGTGCTGGAGCGTGGGCACAGAGTGGTGGCTTGCCGCGGCAAGCGCCTTGCCGCGGTCGTTGTCTTGTCGCGCCCGGGAGGTTGTCGCTCACCGGGCCTTGCCAGGACGCGCGGCGCGCCGTGGCAAGTTCCTTGAGGTGCCTTGGTTGGCCTTCCCGGCAAGCTCCTCTTGCCGGGGTCTTGAGGTGCCTTGGTTGGCCTTCCTGGCAAGCTTCTCTTGCCGGGGTCTTGTCTCTTTGGCTTGGATACTTTGTTCTTGAATGGTTCCAAAGGAACCACGGAGGACCTTGGCGGTCACCCGACAAGCCTTGCCGTGGGATGCTGCGACTGCCCGTGCACAAGTTCGGGATACAAGAGTACCCCTACTCTAGTACACCGACAATCAGGAAGCACACTTTAGAGCATGAAAACTACATGCTACAGGAACATAACAGGGCAAAGCAAGGCATGGCATGAAGCTAATCAAAGTACTTAACAAAAGTCCCTTAGTGACCTTGAGCCAAAAGGGATCAGAAAATACAATTGCAAGCATGTGAACATGGCAAAAACATAAAAAGATTCAGACTTGGTGAAAAACTGGAGCATGCAAAACAGATTAACAAGTAGGCATGTTTACAAGCTCGATGCACTCACTACATAGCATGGCATGACAAACTAAGCATACACCCATCGAGAATACATGGCATAGAAGCTAGACATGGTAATAACAACATCATAGGATGCACGAATCAATAGAAACATCCTCGGAAAAATTGCTAAACATGTCAACAATCTGCCAAGATCATTTTATAGAAAAAGTAGAGCTCGACTGACTCAAGCTAAGTTGCTCCATGATTGCAAACAAAGACATTGATCGATAGAGCACCACAATATTAAAAAAACATCCTTACTGATCATCCTCAAAAGAGGCACGGATAACTAGGAAACAACATAAACATATGGCATAAAGACAAAAACAGGACAAGGACTTAGTGAAATTCTAAGTCCTTGAAATCAGCATTAACGATTACGCTACTTTGCAAGCTTGTGCTAGTCACCACAAATATCACAAAAATACAAGGTAAGCACCCCTGTAAATATGGCATGGCATATAACAAAACACATGTAGAGCTCAGGATCATAGCATGCACACATTAATCATGGCAAAAATGACAAAATGCCATTTGCTGAAACAGATCTGACAAATTCATCACATAGCCCTCTTCCAACAATATTTTAGGCATCAAGATGAGCTCAAATTAAAATGATGCAATGAGATGAAATGATGTACTCATTGAGACGAACATTTTGATATGCTACATGCAAGAATCGGAGCAACGGGTGATGAGTTATGATGCGATAAAAAGCCAAAAAAATACTAGGGGAAAAGGACTTAGAGATATTTACCCACCCAGATCTAGGGTTCTTGGCTTGGATCTCGAGGTTGACCGGATCCCTCGCCGGAGTTGGGACGGAGTCAGAGGAGATGACGTTCGGGGAGGTGCAGGTGTGCGGGATCCGGCGAAGGAGGTCATCGGAAGGCCCCAGCAGGTGCGGCAGCGAGCACCTGGGCACCAGGCAGGGGCGGCGGGCGCGCTCTCCGGCCGGTGAGGTCTGCCGGCGTCGGGGGCGGCGAGCCCGAGCCGGAACTGAACCTGGCGCGGGGAGGCGCGGTGGTGGCGCGAGCGGGCGGCTCGCCGACGGGAGATGCAGTCGCCGGCATGTGGCGGCGGGGTGATGGAGCAGGTGCGGGCCGGGCGGGGCAGTGTCCGGGCCGCAGCGGGCGAGCGAAGGTGGCGCGCGGGCCTGCGCGGGCCCGCGATGGGCTCCGCGGGCCGCGGCGAAGTGGGCGGGGGCGAGCGGCGGCGGCGCGCGGGCCTGCGCGGGCCCGCAACGGGCTCCGCGGGCCGCGGCGAAGTGGGCGCGGGCGAGGCTGATGTGGCGCGCTATGAGTGGCCCAGGGCGGCGGCGCGGGCTGACGTGGCGGCCGCTGATTGGCCGGGCGACGTGGAGGGCGCGGTGGACATGTCCGGCGCGGGATGGACATGTCCGGTGGCGCGAGGAAGAGTGTCGTGGTTTCATCATGGCAGATGTCCTAGAGAAAGGACTTAGTCGTGGAGCCATCGCGATGGGTTAGCTTGAAGGGGTTAAAGCGGACACAGGGACGCAAGAGAGTTATACTAGTTCAGCCGCTTCAATGAAGGTAAAAGCCTACGTCTAGTTGTGATGGGATTGATGGGGTTTCGATGACTAGGGAGCAAACAAGCTTCGCCTATGTCTTGAGTTGTTATCTCTCCTTGAACCACCGCCGGGTCGTCCCCTTATATACACGGGTGACGCCCGTCGGTTCACAGAGTCCCAACACCGGTCAATATTCGTATCCGAGTTGGTCTCTCCTTATTCCTAACTTATAATACAAGTTTATATACAAATACCGGTTTACAGCTACATGTCTTGAACCGACTACGGGCCTTAGGCCCTCATCCGCCTTCTTGGGCTTTAGCACTCTTGAACTACTGATGAAGTTGACCCGGCCCAGATAGGCCGGTTTATGCCGAGCAGTAATATCCCCAACATTAGGCCCCAGATTGATTTGAACGGGTTCATGTCAATCCTTTAACAAAAGCTTCATCTTCAACATCTTCTCATAAATTGGTAAACCGCCATGATGTCATCTTCTCTGATTGCTGTAAACCGGAGTGACGTCACCTTTCATAACGAAGCTATCCATTATGCTTCTTTGTTTAATAGATCTTCGGAAATCGAGGCGACAACTCCGTTTTGTGGCCCCTTGATTGTCGCGCCTGACACCTGTTCTTTCGCCTTATAAATAGGACCGAAGGGTCATTTCTTTTCTCCCCTTCGTGCCTTTCTAACTCATATTCCTCGCGTCGCCAGCCTCGGAGCTCCGCTGCCACCGTCGACCTCTGCCTCAACCTCGGCCGCTGCATCAACCTGGGCGCACCAGAGCATCGCGCAACCTTCCGTGTCTTCCTCCGCTCCGGTAAATCTTCTATCCTTTCCCCCGCAGATTTGACCTAGGGTTTCATAGTTCTTCAGTGTTCATCGTCTGCCTCTTGCTCATACGATAGATCTTTAGATGACTCCGCAAATCTTTATTCTGTGAAATGGTAGCTGTTTACCCTTCGCCTTCACTTACACATCTCAAAACCATGGATCTGTATGTACGTCTTGCTCATTGATTCGGTATTGCTCCTTTTGGACCTCTGAATATTTATCTTTTTTCTGAACTAGCTTCAGATCCATCGCTGTAGAGAAATCTTGTGAAATCTGTTTCTGCATACTTATCCATCCGTAATCTCAGCTGTTTCAAATGCTTAGATCAGGCGGTTTTAACCTTGTAAAAAAATTTGTCAAACCGGTATATACCATTAGTCCCCTTGTTGAACCGCCAGATGTTGTTGCTTCATAAAACTCCGGTTCAGATAGACCTGTCTCCGGTTTAACATTGCACATACCAATGTACCTTGATCAATGCATTTTTGAACCGGGATTTTCTACCTTGTAGATTTCGTCATGGCCAAGCAAGTATATGAGTGCAATTGGGTTCCTTCTCGCGTCACAGAGGCTCAGCTGGACGATTTAGTCCTGATCGGCGCTTTAGGTAGCAAAGATACCATCCATTGGAGGGCTCCTGGCAAAGAATGCCCTCCCACAACTTAGGAAGGAGAGGTCGTTGTTTTCGTAGATCACTTAGCCCGGGAATTTAAGCCGCCCGGTTCTAAATTTTACCGGGATGTTTTAGCCGATTTCCAACTCCATCCACAAGACACTGGCCCCAACTCTGTTACAAATATGTGTCACTTCCAAGTGCTCTGTGAGGCGTACTTTCAAGAGGAGCCCACAGTGGAATTGTTCAGAGACCTTTTCCATCTAAACCACTGTACTGAGTTTACTGACGGCTCCAATATGGAGTTGGGTGGCGTGGCGATCCAGAAAAGGAAAGAGGTCACATACCCTCACGCCAAACTGCACATCCACCCCAAAGAGTGGAATCAGACATGGTTATATTGCAAAGACACCTCCCCTGCTGGTGAGAATCCCTTGCTTGGCTTTCGTCCGGAGCGGCTCGGCAATACACACCCTTTTCTGCAAAGATTGACTGCCCAGGAGAGATGCAAATATGCTCCTCAACTATCGAAGCTCAGAGCCTTTATGGCCAACGGTTTAACTGGGGTTGATCTCGCACGCTGTTGGATATCATGGAGCATACTGCCCCTTAGTCAGCGCTCCGGTTTGATGTGCGAGTATACTGGCAGTGTTGATGACCCACCGTGACATTCCAAAATCCAGCTCACCGATGAAGAAATCACAGAGGCTGTGAATAAGATGCTGAATGAACCGGAACACATCTGTGCTAAAAACGGCCTGCTTCCCTTCTGTGCCACCAACAAACCGCCAGTTGTAAGATTTTGATTTTTCTTTTTGCTGAATCTGTTATTGATATATCTGGTCATTGTTTAATATCAGTGTCTGTGTAATCAGGGCAATGATCAGTTTTGGAGCAAGAAACTGCCGCAGGAGAAACCAGAAAAACCAGACAAACCGGAAAGAGCAACCCGGCAAAAGACTAAAGCTGTGAAGAAGACTGCCCACGGGAAAAGAACCACTGCATCCTCTAATCCAGCCCCTGATGATGATGTGGATAATCCGGACCTTGAGGTAGAGCTTGACTCACTTTGGCTTATTTTTCATGCGTCTTATTGATGATGATATTTGTCAGGATGATGCCGAAGCCAGCCACGCTGATGCTGCAGAGGTAATTATTCTCTCTTCCGACTTAGAACCTTTGCCTTCACTAAAAATCTGTCAGGCAAACCGGAAAGTTAAATTTTCTCATCCTCTTGCTTATTTGGATCCCAAATTTCTTATGAAGACCCAACAGCACGAAGCTCGTCGCACAACCCGGCACAGCGGCCAGGTAGTTACCTCCGCCGGTTTACCGAACAGTACGGTTTGGAAACGCCGTTCAGAGGTCTCTAATTTGCTTGTCAATGCTTGTCCTAAAGCGGGCTGCTTTCGTCAACCTCTTAATCCATCTAACTCCGATTACCAGGTTACTTCCCACTCATCTTCTGGCGAGTCATCGGCTACTCAGCTGCCACCACTCAAAACGGTGCTTGGGTAAGCTATACTAATCATAATATTTGCAGCACATTGCCTTGGAACATATGCTGTATTTGATTTTGTTATTCCTTTCAGGGCCAAACCTAGGCCAAGCAAGAAGGCTCGCCTGGACAAAGCGGCCGAAGGAGATGCCGTCCTTGAACCGGGAAAGACACCAGATCTTGAAGCGGCTATTCCTGAGGATATACCCAATGATCCACCGCAGCAAGACGACTATCTTATTGCTGAAGAGAGACCAATTGATGCGTCAAGCCCTGTCAATCAGCCCACAAGCTCCATCCGGATTGAGAAATCCATCGGTCCAGCAAAGCCTACTGACAAGCCAACAACCCCAGTGCAAACCAGCGATTCCAAGGACGATCAGGTTGTCATTACTGGCACTGGCCATACCAAGCCAAGCAATCCTGTCGCTTTGTCCAAACATTCTGCCAAGGAAGAATTCGCTGCCTTTAGCAAAGGCAAGTGGAATGCTGATCTGGCGACTTACGCTGCTCTGAACGCCCAGGATATCCATTCCGGCTATCTGAACCGGCTGTATACCAGTCATGACTATGAAGCCGGTCTGGTTAATATGATGAAAGATAAATATGAGGTAACTTCCATATGCTCTTTCCTGCTTGTATGCTTCAATTCGCGCTGACTCTCCTAGCCCCCAAGGGCCGGTTTGTAATCTTCTTTTAAACCGGGAGTTACTAATATAAATCTTAATGCTTTGAAATTTTCTGATGTAGCCCCCAAGGGCCGGTTCAAATTAACGTAGTTAAACCGGTACTTTAAGTAATTGAGATTGCCGCATCAGAATATATACGAGCAAATAGCCATTAGCCCCCAAGTGCCAAGTTGAATACTTGTATTGAGCTTGGGACTTTATAATCAAGTGAAATCTGAAGATCAAATATGCATTAGCCCCCAAGTGCCAAGTGCATAACTTGTTATTTGATTGGTACTTCAATCCTTGCACCGTTTTGTTGAAGCATATAACTGTCTGCATGCAGGCTGAGCTGAAGAAGAAAGAAAGCCGAGTCACCGATCTCCAAGAAAACCTGAAAACCCAACAAGCTGAAACCTCCAAAGCAAAAGAGGAATTAGCCAGCGCTTTAAGCGCCATGGAACAGCTTAAGGAGAGCTTCAAGAAGAAGCGGGCGGATTGGGCCACTGAAAAGTCTGCTGTAATCAAACGAGCAGAGGATGCCGAGGCCGCACTAAAACCGGTGGCGTATGAACTGACCAGCATAAAGCGGCACATGCATGCCATGACCACTGCTATATTTGGTAAGCCAGTTTGACTTCTGAATTGACTCGGACTTCTTACAGAGCTGCCGGTTTAACCCTTTACGATATTTCAGGGACACGCATTGGTCACTTGGGGTTAGATGTGCGGAAGAAATTGAAAGCCGCCTATACGTTGGTCGAACAACTGTACCCTTGCGCACAGCGGATCATCTGTACCGCATCCCACAACAAACCGGCACCAACTTTGATTCAAGACACTCTGATGAAACTGTCAGTGCTTCCTGCCCGGGTTGAAGAGCTGAAGAAATCTGATGCTCGAACCGGTGCGATCACTTCCTTAATCCGGGCAAAAGCCTGGGTGCCAGATTTTGATCCTATTGAAGCGGCTCAGGGCTACCCCAGCTTGAAGGAAGATGAGTCGGAATTTGGTGAAGCGGATCTACGAGCAATAAACCGGGAGGTGCGTCCGCTAGCTTGCCAATTGGCTAAAGAAGCAGACTTGTCTCATTATCAAGCCCAATACGACACTCAGAACAAGCGAATAGCTGCACCAATTCATGAATCGGAAAATCTTATCCCTCCAATCCGTAAGCATACTTACGCTCCCGATATTGACCCGTCATTGCTGATCCATGATGAAGCTGTTTTTCAAGCATTAATGGGAATCGACTGGACAACTGTTGATTTACAGCTGCTGGGTAGAGAAACTGAGGCTGAAGCGGCGCACGATGACCCACAACCATCAGGCCAGGCTGGTGACCAAGCTTGAACCGGAAGCCGGTTTAAAACTGCTTCTCCTTTGCAAAAAACAATAATCTTATTGTGGGCACCGTGTTGCCTTGTAATAGGCTAGCTGATACTTTTGATGTTGATATGCCTTCGTGCATAATTTGTTCTTCCTATGACGATGAACTTTTCCAAAGCACTTTCTGCAATAAGAAACTCCTCAAGTGCCACCGCGGTTGTACCGTCAGGCGGAATATGATGTCTGCATATATGAAGTCAAAACATCCAATTTTTTTTAAGTATATGACCAAATTTTTGAGATACATAATACCTGCCATCGTTGAGCGTGAAGTTGGCTTGGCCAATCTTGAAGCGGAGTTTTGCAAACCCACACTGTTGGAGGAGATAAAAGCTCCTGTATATATATGATGCTGGTTTACCATGTAAACCGTGCCAGGTTATAATAAACACCGTGTTACTCCATAAGAGGATGTTAACAACAAGGATCAAACCGGTCAAATAGTCTCCCGATTGACGTGAACTGTGTTCCGTCAATTGATTGGTTGAAAACTTTGTCGGTTTAAAAGAAAACGCAATAAAAAAGAAAAAAGTATCTTGCAAAGAAAAGTGCGAAGCAAAAGCAATGACACAACCGTTTGCAAAAAAGGTTTATTTGAGCTGATCAAATGGCGTTACAATGGCCGAACACGACCAAGCTCCCGTTAGGTGTAACTATGGTTCTAGTCAGCCAGGTCCCCAAATGAAACTGTGGGATTTATGCCGACCAAGTGGCATGGCAATGGTTCGGGTTCGACCAAGCCCCCAAGTGATTCTGTGGCCTTAGGCCGATCAAGAGGCATGACTGGTTCAGACGTGACCAAGTCCCCAAGTGATCTGGTGGCTCTCGCCTATCAAGAGGTATGGTATTGGTTCAGACACGACCAATCCTCCAAGTGCTATAACATGATGCTTTTAAAAAGCGAACTCAAGGGGTAAACCGGAGGCCGCTTTAGAACAACTCCGTGTAACCACACATGATTTAAAAGAACAGATACCCCGCTTTAGCTGAGGTCCCGGTTTATTATATTTAATCATAATATATACATCTTTGTAATATGTACATAAGTAGAACCAATGGCTCAGGTATAATAAGGCCGAGGATGAGCTATGTTCCACGGCCTATTGGTCTCCTCCTCTGATGTACGTGAGTCCTTATGCTCTCGAATATCGATCAGATAGTATGACCCGTTGTGCAGATTCTTGCTGACCACAAAAGGCCCCTCCCAAGGTGGGGATAACTTATGCATATCAGTCTGATCTTGGATGAGCCGAAGCACCAAATCTCCTTCCTGGAAGGTTCTGGTTCTGACTCAGCGACTGTGATAACGACGAAGATCCTGTTGGTAAATCGCCGATCGGGCGGCTGCTATGTCACGCTCTTCATCCAACCGGTCCAAAGCATCTTGCCGTGCTGTCTCGTTGTCCGCTTCAATATAAGCCGTCACACGAGGTGAATCATGACGGATATCACTTGGGAGAACCGCATCCGCTCCATAAACCATGAAGAACGGTGTGTGTCCTGTTGACCTTTTGGGTGTTGTATTGATGCTCCATAACACAGATGGTAATTCCTCTACCCAACAACCCGGCGTTCTCTGCAAAGGAACCATGAGCCGGGGCTTGATGCCTCTCAAGATCTCTTGATTAGCTCTTTCTGCTTGACCATTGGACTGTGGGTGTGCCACTGATGAGACGTCAAGCCGGATGTGCTCCTGTTCGCAAAACTCCTTCATGGCACCTTTGGACAAATTGGTACCATTATCTGTGATGATACTGTGTGGAAAGCCAAACCGGAAAATCACTTTTTCGATGAACTAAACTGCCGTGGTCGCATCACACTTACTAACAGGTTCCGCCTCCACCCACTTTATAAACTTGTCAACCGCCACCAGGAGGTGGGTCTTCTTATCTTTGGACCTTTTGAAAGGCCCCACCATATCCAGCCACCAAGTCGCAAACGGCCAAGTAATTGGAATCATTCTCAATTCTTGAGCCGGTACATGAGCACGTCTTGAAAACCTTTGGCAACCATCACATCGTCTGACCAGATCCTCCGCATCAGCATGAGCAGTTAACCAATAGAAGCCATGGCGAAACGCTTTAGCCACCAGAGACTTTGAACCGGCGTGGTGACCACAATCTCCTTCGTGGATCTCACGCAAAATTTCACGGCCTTCTTCGGGAGACACACATCGTTGAAATGCTCCTGACACACTGCAATGATGCAACTCGCCGTTGATAATAGTCATGGACTTCGATCGCCGGATTATCTGTCGGGCCAGAGTCTCATCCTCTGGTAACTCGCCCCAGTTCTTGTACGCCAGGTAAGGAAGCGTCCAATCCGGAATAACATGAAGAGCTGCCACCAATTGAGCCTCCGGATCAGGAATAGCCAAATCCGCTTCACCAGGGATCTTGACCGACGGGTTGTGCAACACATCCAGAAAAATATTGGGCGGGACCGGTTTGCGCTGGGAGCCCAGCCGGCTTAAAGCGTTCGGCGCTTCATTTTTCCGCCAGTACACGTGGTCCACCTGATAGCCTTTAAAATGACCTACAACAATATCCACCTCACGACGATATACTGCCATGAGTGGGTCCTTGGAGTCCCAAGTGCCGGACACTTGCTGAGCCACGAGGTCCGAGTCGCCGAAACACTTAACTCGACTTAGATTCATCTCCTTAGCCATCCGAAGACCATGGAGCAAGGCTTCATACTCAGCTGCATTGTTAGTACAAGGGAACATTAAACGGAGAACGTAACAAAATTTATCACCTCATGGGGAAGTTAATACGACTCCAGCCCCCGAGCCTTCCAATTGCCTGGATCCGTCAAAATGGATGGTCCAATATGTGTGATCTGGCTTTTCTTTAGGTGCTTGCATTTCCGTCCAATCATTGATAAAATCAACAAGTGCTTGAGACTTAACCGCCGTCCGAGGCACATATTTCAAATCGTGCGGCCCAAGCTCTATAGCCCACTTGGCAATCCGGCCAGTTGCTTCCCGGTTCTAGATGATATCCCCCAAAGGAGCAGAACTGACCAGCGTGATTGGATGCCCTTGGAAGTATTGTTTAAGCTTCCGGCTTGCCATAAAAACTCCATACACCAGCTTCTGCCAATGCGGATACCTTTGCTTGGACTCAATGAGTACCTCACTGATATAATAGACCGGACATTGAATCGGATGCTCCTTACCTGCCTCCTTTCGCTCCACCACAATAGCCACGCTGACCGCCCGAGCATTAGCAGCAACATATAGCAGTAATGGCTCCTTGTCAATGGGAGCGGCGAGCACAGGCAGATTGGCCAATTGCCGCTTTAAGTCCTCAAACGCTTCATCAGCAGCCGAACTCCAGACAAACTGATCCGTCTTCTTCAACATCTGATACAAAGGGATTGCCTTCTCACCAAGACGACTGATAAACCGGCTTAACGCGGCAATCCGGCCTGCCAGGCATTGAACATCATTGATACACTTCGGTTTAGCCAGGGAGGTGATGGCTGTGATCTTCTCCGGATTAGCCTCAATTCCCCTATTAGACACCAGAAAGCCCAATAACTTGCCCGCCGGTACACCAAAGACGCACTTGTCGGGATTAAGCATCATCTTGTATGTCCTCAGGTTATCAAAGGTTTCATTCAAATCACCAATCAGAGTCTCCTTCTCCCTGGATTTAACCACGATATCATCCACGTAAGCATGTACATTACGGCCAATCTGTTTGTGTAGACAATTTTGCACACAACGTTGATAAGTTGCCTGGGCACTCTTCAGCCCGAAGGGCATAGACACATAGCAGAAGGCTCCAAAGGGAGTTATGAATGCCGTCTTCTCCTGGTCCTTAACTGCCATTTTGGTCTGATGATAGCCAGAATATGCATCCAAAAAACTTAAACGCTCACAACCCGCCGTAGCATCAATAATTTGATCAATACGGGGAAGGGCAAAAGGATCTGCTGGACAAGCTTTATTAAGATCTGTGTAATCCACACACATGTGCCAGGTGCCGTTTTTCTTAAGGACCAGCACCGGATTGGCAAGCCACTCAGGGTGAAAAACCTCAACAATAAAACCAGCTGCTAAGAGCCTGGCTACCTCTTCTCCAATTGCCTTGCGTCTTTCTTTGTTAAACCAGCGGAGGAACTGTTTCACCGGTTTGTATTTGGGATCCACATTAAGGGTGTGCTCAGCGAGTCGCCTTGGTACACCTGGCATGTCAGAAGGCTTCCATGCAAAAATGTCCCGATTCTCACGGATGAACTCGATGAGCGCGCTTTCCTATTTCGGATCCAAATTAGCACTGATGCTGAACTGCTTGGACGAATCGCCAGGTACAAAGTCAACAAGCTTAGTTTCTGCTGCCGATTTGAACTTCAGGGCCGGATCATGCTCCGTAGTTGGCTTCTTTAATGGAGTCATGTCCGCCGGATCAACATTGTCCTTATAACACTTCAGCTCCTCGGTGGCACAAACCGACTCTGCATAGGCCGCATCACCTTACTCGCACTCCAAAGCAATTTTGCGGCTTCCGTGAACTGTTATTATCCCCTTGTGACCTGGCATCTTGAGCTGCAAATACACATCACAGGGCCGTGCCATAAACTTGGCGTAGGCCGGTCGCCCAAATAGGGCGTGATATGGACTTTGGATTTTCACCACTTAAAACATCAATGTCTCCGACCTGGAATCATGATTATCCCCAAAGGCCACTTCCAGAGCTATCTTACCAACAGGATATGCTGATTTGCCAGGTACTACACCGTGGAACACTGTATTAGACGGTTTAAGATTTTTATCTGTCAGTCCCATACGACGGAAGGTCTCATAGTACAAGATGTTAATGCTGCTACCTCCATCCATGAGCACCTTGGTGAACTTGTAACCTCCCACCTGAGGCGCCACCACCAGAGCCAACTGACCCGGATTATCGACCTGGGGAGGGTGATCCTCTCTGCTCCATATGATTGGCTGTTCAGACCAACGTAGATAACGGGGTATGGCCGGTTCAACAGAGTTGACCGCCCGCCTCTGAATCTTCCGGTCTCGCTTGTCCAAGCTAGTGGTGAAGACATGGTACTGCCCACTACTCAACTACTTTGGGTTGCTCTGGTAACCTGACTGTTGCTGCTGTTGGTTGTAACCACCCTGGTTGTTCTGACTATTTTGACCATTATGTCCGCTCGGATTACCATTAAATCCTGAACCGGAACTTCCTCCACCGTAACCCGGCCCGGATCCTGAGCCACCGCCAGATTCGTGGTCATACCGAAATTATTAGAATTCTTGAACTCCTGCATAATAAAGCAATCCTTCCAAAGGTGGTTTGCTGGCGCCTCCTTCGTCCCATGTCTTGGACAAGGCTGGCTTAGCAGATAGTTTAGTCTGTCTGGGTTAGGGTTGGGCGCCCCATTACGATTTTTCGGTTTACCCTTGCGTCGCTGGCCATTGTCCTGTGCGTTGGTATTAGCCACAAAGTCCATGTTACCATCCGCTTTACGATTGCCTCCACCACCATTGCCTATCCAGTGATGCTGTTGACCTTTGGAGTTGTTGTTCCTCTTTCCCTTCCCTGTCTTGTCATCATCAGATTCGGGATCCTTGGTACTATCAGAATCAGCATATTTCACCATAGCGGCCATGAGGGTCCCCATGTCAGTGCAATGACGCTTCATCCGTCCCAACTTCAGCTTTAGGGGCCCAAACCGGCAGTTGCCTTCTAGGGTTAATACTGCGATGTCAGCGTTGATGCGGTCTGATGAGTGCAAAACTTGTGAAACCCGGCGCACCGAATGAGTCGTTGACTCTCCTTCCTCCTGTACACAGGCAGCTAAGTCCACTATCGACATAGGCTGTTTACATGTATCCTTGAAATTGCTGATAAACCGGGCTCGTAATTGGGCCCATGAACTGATAGAATTAGCCGGCAAGCTTTTTAACCAAGTATGGGCCGTTCCTTCAAGCATCATGGTGAAGTATTTCGCACACGCCGCATCATCCACATCAAGCATCTCCATGGCCATCGCATAGCTCTCCACCCATGTCTCTGGAGGTTGATCCGCCATGTAATTTGGTACCTTGCGCGGGCCTTTGAAATCCTTGGGCAGGCACACATTGCGTAAAGCGGGGAACCAGGTTCGATCGAGATAGTTGGACCAACCGGCGTGAGCTGCCGAGCGTGATGCTGTGCGGCTAACTCGGCCTCCCTGCGTGCTCGGGCCCGGTCCACCACTTCTTGAGCGTTATCAGCACAGTCCACCGGGTTGTTGCCACGGGGTGCTCCACGTCGTTCATTACTCGACACTGCCGGTTCATCCATATGTATGCTATAGCTCCGGCTTGGACGGTGGGTCGAGTGGATCCGGTTGCGGCTGTACGAGTACGCTTCCTGTTGGACCAAA
The DNA here is from genome assembly GCF_056163025.1 of Triticum urartu. Taxonomy (NCBI): domain Eukaryota; kingdom Viridiplantae; phylum Streptophyta; class Magnoliopsida; order Poales; family Poaceae; genus Triticum; species Triticum urartu. The sequence continues at coordinate 644,757,715 of NC_141874.1, forward strand.
GCTGTCCTCAGAAGCTCCTTGACCCGTCGCGTCTCTATTGCCTGCGGCAAATCACCTTCAATTGGAATGGCCTCCAGCCGTGCAACAGCGGTGACGAGATTGTCCATCGGGTTGGAGTAGTGACCCGGAGGTGTTAAAACAGCCTGAGGTATGACGGTGTTTTGACGAGGTGGGTCCATCTGACGAGGCTGAACCAGAGCACCGGTCCCGGGAGCTTCCGCCCAGTTTCCCTCCAGCGGATTGCCGGTTCCTACTCCTGGAGTGTTGAAAAGGTCTCTGGCCTCAAAAACCGGAGGCAAACGAGATCGGTACTTCCTCCTCATGACTTCCTACGACGCACTCTGGTCCAACATGAGCCTGTAGGCTTGTGCGTCTAAAGCGGCCTGCTCCGTGGCCATCCTGGTGTCCTCAGCTGCCAGATCTGCCTTGGCCTGGGTGATCTGTTCCTTCACTTTTGCAATCTCGGCGTTGCGAACGCCCTGATCCGCCGGATTAGCCTCCGCCATAAGCACAGCCAATGCATCAAATAGCTCAGATAGAACTTGAGCCGGCGGGCACAAAGGGCCTCCTGCTGTCGGGTGGTAGGTGCGACATATGCCAACGGGTGGCTTATCATTGTGGGAGCCAGTAAGACATCGCCGGTGCCTGGAAACGGGATAAGGCGAAGACATGCACGCCGGCGGATCTTAGCCAGCTTCAGGGCTCTCCGTGGAGATAACACCCCTACTGCTGCTCTGCGGGGTCTCCGCATGATCACTAGATGGACAAGTAGCTACATAATGCTCCTTGAGCTGTTTGGTGGGAGGAGGAAGAAGGGCACGGCTAGCCTGCTTCTTCTCCTTGTGCAGTGTCTAGGACTAGCAGGGGGTCCAACCCTTTGCATGGGTGCCCCGGGGGGTTTATATAGGCCCACCCCTCAGGGGTACAATGGTAATCCGACTGGGCGCGGGGCCCAGCCGTCTGTGACCGCGCTCGCCGGCTTCCGCGCTGGCTGCTGGGGCCCGCCGACTGGCGGGTCCCGCCGGCTGCCGGCCCCTTGGTCGACAGGCAGGCCCCACTGTCCAGGGCCTGGTCGGCGGCTGGTTACTGTGGCTCCATGTTGGTGACGTGGGCTTCATCATGGTAGGCGTGGCTACAGTGCCGCCGCCCGTCGGGTGATCGCTCTAGCCTCACCGCGTCTTGTCTCCTTAATGAGGCGTCTCCTTCGAGGGAGGTGGCAGGCCGGCTGCGGGGAGCCGGCTCTGTCTTGGGCCGACTGGGGGGAGGCATGGCCGCCTTCGGGTGTCTCTCTGCTCGAAGGGGCCCACCGTCTGTGGGCCGCGCTGGCGGTCCGTCGTGGGTGACATCAGGGTCAACGTGGCAACAGTGTCACGCTGGACGGGTCATGGCTACTCCATACGGCGCACTGTGCCAGGCGTGCTCCGGGATTCGGGGGTGGCAGGCTTCACTGTAGCCACGCCCCGTCACACCGCCGTTAGGTGGGTGCAAACTTTGAGGGTACGGTCTCGACCGCTTTATGGGAGCCGGCTTCTTGGAGTCGGCCTTCTCATGGCCGGCTTCCCGAGGTCGGCCCTCCCGTGGCTTTCTTCATGAGGGCTAAAGTCGGGCCGCCTTCCGAAAGCCGGCCTGGATGACTGCCAGCAAGGGGAAGGCGGCCCCATGTCTTGGGCTCTCGAGAGCCGGACGGGCTCGTAATTTTTTCAGAAGGGCCAGGGAATCCGGCTAGGCTACCCATGGCTATTTACTCTGACAGTAGTCCCCGAAGCTGATCGAGCTCCGAGGCGGACAAAGGGACGAGAAGCTTGGTCAGCTTCCCATCCTGAAGAGCCGGCTTTGCGGGTGTATGCCGACTTCAGAGAGCTCCGCGTCTTGCAGGCGGGAAAGGGGTCGACCTGCGTGCTTACCGCGGGCCCTCCCACGGCCACGTGGCAGCGAGATCCTGCCAGCGCACGCGCGCGATGGGACGCCGCCGCAGGCCCGGGCCCGCCACTCGCAGGCCTTGGTCCGAGCGCGGATCTTCCGTGGCCCACATGGACCGCTCGCCTTCCCGCGGCGGTTTTATTTCGCCGTTAAGGCACAATAAGCGCGGGACGTGGGGGAGTGGGCACGATCGGTGCCCACGTTTCCCCATGCCGCGCCTCCTCAACTCCGCCACGCGAGCCTATAAGTAGGGGGAGGAGGGGGAGCGGCAGAGGTTCGGACGCTCTCTCTCGCTCCGCCCCTTCTCGCCCTTGTTTCTTCCTCTTGTTGCCGCCGCAACCTCCCGTCTCAGCGCCATTGCGCCTCCACATCGTCTTGCTCCCATGGCACTGTCGAGCTCGTGGGACGGCTCCAACGTCCATGAGGACCATGTTGAGTTCCTCCGCCAGACTCGGCGCCTGCCCGACGTCAACCTCGTGCGGGTCCGCCTGGCGCCAGAGGCGGAGGTCTCGCCGGCGCCGGAGGAGGGCGAGCGAGTCGTCTTCCGCTCGCACTTCCTGGGCGGCTTCGGCCTTCCAGCGAGAGGATTTCTGCGCTCCTTCCTCGAGTTCTACAACCTTCAGCCGCATCACCTCACGCCCAATGCGGTGATGCTACTGTCGGCCTTCGTCTCCCTCTGCGAAGGCTTCTTGGGGCTGCTCCCCACGCTGGAGCTCTGGGGGGAGTTCTTCCAGAGCAAACTCGGCACTGTCGTCGCAGGCGTGCCCGCCCCCTGCGGGGCCTTCATCGCCATGAGGAGGGCGGGCGAGAACAACCCGTTCCCGCCCATCCCCCTGATCCAGTCGGTGCAGATCTGGAAGAAGTTATACTTCTACGTGAAGAACGTCACCGAGCAAGGAGACCATGTCAACCTGCCGGCTTACGTAGCCGGCGCGCCGGCTGGGAGGCAGCCTTCATGGATTTTCCGGTCCTGGTCACTGTCTCAGGCCGGGAACGCCGCCGTCTCCCGGCTTCGGGTGATGATCCAGTCGGAAGGCCTGAGCGGGGCCGACTTGGTGGCCGCCTTCGTGGAGCGCCGGATATCTCCTCTCCAAAGCCGGCCCCACATGATGTGCCAGATGAGCGGCCGCTTCGACCCAAGCCGGCTGAGCACCAGGGAGATGCCTCATGCGGAGGTTTCGTACATGGTAAACTATATCTCCAACTGCAAGCTCGCCGAGGACTGGCGATACGGCAAGGTGCTGTATTCTCGCGCCAACCCTCCGCCCGTGGTAATTTTTCTTCTCTTTCTTCTTTTTGTTGGTAGCCGACTTTATGATGGCCGGCTTCTGATCAGTCGGTTCTTCTTAGCAGAACCCCCTTCTCCCGCCGACGACCGGGGTAGCGGGGATAGAACGTTGGTATGCTCCCGACCGCACGGCGGACGATGTCGACGATCCAGATTTGGGGGCGGCCGCCATGGAAGACGCCGTCGTGGGGGACGACGCCGAGCCCGGGGGCTCAAGGCTCACCGCGAGCTTCGAGGACTGGCCGGATGATGCTGAAGCGAAGTCATCCCGCGTCGCCAGCCGGCGGCCGACCATCAGGCTCGTCCATCGCGCCGGCTGCCGGCGGTGGCGCACAGAAGCGCCGGGCCACTTCAGGCCTCTTCGGCAGTCGGCCGAAGAAGTCCAAAGCCTCCACCGCGGCGACCAAGCGAGATGAGGCGGCTGCGAAAGCGGCCCGCTTCCGCAAGGCGGTGAAGCAGCCTAAGGCGGTCTCAGCGTAAGTCGTCAATTGCCCTGTCGCATGCTTTTCATCATTCTCTTCTTGTTCGAGCATTCTTCTTAATTTCTTCCGCTTGCTGGACAGGGTGCCGCTTTCCCTTGAGCGTGGTCCGGGCGGCTCCGTAGTTGGGCCGACTGGAGGTTCTTCAAGCTCCCGCCGCGTGGACCCCCGCGCCAACCTCAGGGAGGCCACAGAGTGGAACGCCCGTGAAGCGCGGGAGGAGCGCGAGGCGGCGGAGAAAGCGGCCGCCCAGGCGGCGAGGGAGCAGGCCGACGCGTCAGCCAAGGCCCAGACGGAGGCGGCGACCGCGGAGACGGAGGCGGAGGGTTCGCGCAACCAGCCTCCGCTGCTCGCCATTCCCCTCCGAGCCGTGGCCCCCGACACCCCATTGCCCTTGGTGGAGGAGATCGTCCAAGACCCGCCGCTGATGGAGAGGGGGGAGGACCCCGTGGCCTTTGCGAGGAGAGCGCCGCCAGAAGAGCCAACCGGAGCGGGCCAAGGCGGCCAACCGTCAGCGGCGCCAGAGGGGCCGACCGGGGGTGAGCCGGAGGACAGAGCCGGCCTCGAGGTGCAGCCGGTGACGGGCCGGCGCGCAGGGGGAGGCGCTGCTCCGCCGGAGTTGCGCCGAGTCGCGGGCACAGGCCAGTCGGCGGAAGATCTGGAGGCGGCCAGCACTGCCACGTCCGAGTGGACTCCCAGCGGGGGGACTGGCGAGCTGAATGTGGCGGCTCAAGGGGTCCGGAGCCGGCTGCAAGCTCAGGCCGCCCTGCTGCAACAGTTCACCCAGGAGTTCCTGTCGACGCAAGCCGCCATCCGGGTGAGTCCTTCATTCTTGGCCGCTTTGCTCTCTTGATTTCTTCTGTGGGGGCGCGTCAGCGCACCCACTGGGTGTAGACCCCGAGATTCGGGCCGACTGCTGCGCAGTCGGGTCGGATGTTTCTTGACGGCTACCTTATTTTTGCCTCTTGTCTGAACTTCCAGGAATATCACAACCTCTGTGCTGCCGCCTTCAACTCCCAGGCTCGGGAGTTGAGCCGGAGGACCGATGACCTAGCCAACAGCCGAAGTAAGTACTCGATCTTGTCTGTCTCCTGTGGGGGCGCGTCAGCGCACCCACTAGGTGTAGTCCCCGAGATTCGGGCCGACTGCTGAGAAGTCGGGTCGGATCTTTCTTGACGACTCTTTCCTTATTGGTTTTTCTTTTTCTTTGTCTTCAGGGGCCAACGCCGACTGGAGGAAGGAGCTCGGCGAAGCGAAGGACGCCCTTCATGCCAAGGATGCCGAGTACGCTGCCTTGGTCCAGGAGCGTGATCGCCTGGCCAAGAAGCTGGCCGACCAAGAGAAGAGCCACAAGGTGGCCTTGCAGAAGGCGCAGGATAGCGAGGCCGCCCTGAAGGCAGAGTTTGAGACCGAGGCGGCGAGCTGGGCTGAGACCCGGCAGGCACTGGATGAAGGCTTCGGCCGTATCGAGGACTTGATCGACGGTAAGCCGCCTTCCTCGCTCCTCTCCTGCCCCTTGCCGCCTAGGTTTTTGGCTTAACTTGTGCTACTGCTTATTATTTTTTGTGCAGACTACTTCCCCGGCTACTCCGCCTTCGCCGCCCAAAGCATCGAGGCCCATCGCGAGGCGCGCTGTCAGGCGGGGGCCAGCATCGCGCCGGACGCTTGAGGAGCAGCTCTTGGCTGTCCAGGCGCGGTTGCAGCCGGCTCATCGGATGCTTCGCCGGCTCCAACGTGCCGGGGCGCAAGTGTTGGCCGCCCTCTGGCCCGGCGAGACGTTCCCCCGCACCCCAAGCCGGACTGCCGACTGGCTGGAGGTCGCAGTCGGTCGCTTTGAGGCTTGGAAGGCGTCGGCGGCCCGCCTCGGAGCCGGGCGGGCGTTGGAGTTAGTTCGGGCTTGGTACCCAGGGCTGAGCCTGGACCAGCTGCGCACTTGGCGGATGGAGGCCGACGCGGAGCTGGAGGAGGTGAGGCCGGCTATCGCCCAGCGGGCTTTGACGATCGCCGAGTGCACCGACATCAGCGTTTTTGCACCCGAAATCGATGATGACGGTGTTGCCCAGCCGGAGGAGTGGTTCGGGCTGAACCCGGCGGTGGGCGAGGACTCGGCGGAGGAGATCGCCTCCAGCGACGAGGGCGAGGATGATGAAGAGGAGGACGGCGAAGACGTCGAGCCGGCTGGTGGAACAACCGGCCGACCTCAGGCCGACCGTGCCTCCAGCAATGAGGCGCGTGCAAGCGCGCCCTCTGCGGGAGGCGGTGACCAAGCCGAGGTTCGCCAGCCGGCCGCTCCTTCAGCCAGCACAACCGTCTCCGCCAACCAGCCCGGCTCGTCGGTCGCTCCGCCAGCTTGACCTACCGTCTTTACTTTTCCTGCTTGTTGTCTTTTGAACAATCTTCATTAAGTTTTCGCAGTTCCACCCATTGGGGGTGTATCCAAACTATGTTGAATGCTGGCCTCTCGGAGGTCTTATATGTAAATATTGTTATGTGCATGTTTGGTTTCCATTCGCGTATGCTTTTTATCCTTAGGCCTTTTCCTTTGCCGCCTTCCCTCTTTGGGGAGGCAAGTACTTGAGCTTTCTTGGATTGAAGTGAAGTGAATGGAAACCGGCTGGCCGGCTACTCTGGTAGCCAGTCGGCGGTGGGAGAAAAAACCGGCTTTTATTATATTAGTCCGTTAGTCCCTAGCCGTTTTTCGTGTGGGCGCCCGTTCCTGCCTTTAACTCTTGCCAGCCAGACAGCCGGTTCTTCGAACTGCGACTTTTGGCAAGAGAAGGCTTGGGAGCCGGCACACTACTTGTCTGACTGCGGGTAGAACTTCTAATATAACTCCAGTCGGCCAGTCCCCGAGCCGACTAGTCGAACCCGGTGCCGGACGGAACAAGTGAATGAAATGACAAGGTCATAAGCATGATACTTTTCATTCATAGATAAGGGATGGCAGTCCCCGAGCCCTCCTCGGGGGGCCTATTGTCTCGTACTTAATACAAAAGTTAGCGTGATACATACTGGATTTCAACTATAAAATCTTCGAAGGAGGTTGGCGTTCCATGGTCGTTCCGACTCCTTGCCGGAGTCGTCTCTCTTGCGTGCCTTCGGCTTCTGTGCATCGATCAGGTAGTAGGAGTCGTTGCCTAGAGCTCTGGTGATGACGAAGGGGCCTTCCCAAGGGGCCGAGAGCTTGTGCTGGCTGGCTGTTCGCTGGATCAGCTGGAGCACAAGATCACCCTCTTGGAAAGATCTTGGCCTGACCTTCCGGCTGTGGTAATGGCGTAAACCCTGCTGGTAGATGGCAGACCGGCTGAGGGCTAACAGCCGGCTTTCTTCCAGCAAGTCGATGCCGTCTTCTCGTGCTTCCTTGGCCTCCGCTTCCGTGTACATGGTTACTCGAGGCGAGTCGAACTCGATGTCAGTTGGGATGACCGCCTCGGCACCATACACAAGGAAGAAAGGGGTGAAGCCGGTTGACTTGTTTGGTGTAGTGCGCAGACTCCAGAGGACGACTGGCAGCTCATCGAGCCAACAGCCGGCTGAACGCTCCAGAGGTACGACCAGTCGGGGCTTGATGCCGGAGAGGATGAGGCCATTGGCTCGCTCGACCTGGGCGTTTGACTGCGGGTGGGCGACGGACGCTAAGTCCAGTCGAATACCTTGGCCTGCGCAGAAATGTGCCAAGGCTCCTTTGGCAAAATTCATGCCATTGTCGGTGATGATGCTGTGTGGCACGCCGTACCGAGTTGTTATGTCTGCGATGAATGTCACAGCAGTCGGCCGATTCAGCTTCTTGATCGGCTTTGCCTCAATCCACTTGGTGAATTTCTCCACGGCAACGAGCAAATGTGTCATGCCGCCGCGCGCCGTCTTGAATGGGTCCACCATGTCCAGTCCCCAAACGGCGAAGGGCCAGGTGAGGGGAATGGTATTGAGTGCCGAAGCCGGCATGTGTTGCTTGGAGCTGAAGAGTTGGCACCCCTTGCAATATTTAACTAATTCTTTGGCGTCATCCAAAGCGGTCGGCCAGAAGAAACCATGGCGGAAGTCTTTGGCGACAAGTGATCTTGAGGCCGCATGGTGGCCGCATTCTCCTTGGTGAATGTCTTTGAGGATTGCGATGCCCTTCTCTTGCTCGACGCACCGTTGGAGGACTCCAGTGACACTGCGTTTGACGAGTTCTCTGTTGATGATTGTGTATGCTCCGGCTCGACGTTGGACTTGTCTTGCCTCCATTTCGTCAGTCGGCAGATCTTGGTTTACCAGGAAGTTGAGGATGGACTGAGCCCATGACGGAGCCGCGACTTCTCCTACTGCCAATGTGGCTACTGCCACCAGGGTGGGCGGGCTGGGCAGTGAAATGCTGGAGTCGGCCGCCGGCTGTTGTGTTGGTGCAGTCCCTGGGCCGGCTACTGCAGTCCCCAAGACGGCTACTGCAGTCCCCGAGCCGGCTGCCGAAGTCCCCGGGCCGGCTGTGGGAGCCTCGGGGTCGCCTGCTTGGTTCCTCGAGCCGGACCCGGCCGCATCGGGGTCAGGCGGCACAAAGATGGAGTCGGACTCTGGAGACGGCTTGATAGATGGCTTGAGGAGGCGTTGTAGAGCGACGCCGGTTGGTATTGCTTGCCGAGTAGAGCCTATTCGAGCCAGGGCATCGGCTGGCTCGTTGTCGGCTTGTGGTACGTGGAGGAACTCGCATCCTTCAAAGTATCCGCTGAGTTGTTGGACCAGGAAGCGGTAGCTCGCCATATTTGCGTCCTTGGCGTCCCAGTCGCCGGATGATTGCTGGACCACCAGGTCCGAGTCACCATAACATAGGATCCGGCGAATGCCGAGTTCTTTGGCAAGCCGGAGCCCGTGTATGAGCGGCTCGTACTCGGCCACGTTGTTGGAGGCGGCAAAGTGGATCTGTAGCGTGTATCTGAGCTTGTCGCCTTTGGGAGAGGTAAGGACGATGCCGGCACCCAAGCCGGTGCGCATTTTGGACCCGTCAAAGTGCATGCGCCAATGGGTGGAGTCGGGAGCCGGCGGCAGGTACTGGGTCTCGGCCCAGTCGACGAGGAAGTCGGCCAGTGCTTGGGGCTTGATGGCGGTGCGGGGCTGGTAGAAGATCATGTAAGGGGCCAGCTCGATCGCCCATTTCGCCACCCGGCCGGATGTGTCCCGGCCGCCTATGATCTCGTCCAGCGGGGCGGTGCATACGACCGTGACGGGATGCTCTTGAAAGTAGGGCTTCAGCTTCTTGGCGGTGAAGTACACGCCGTAACACATCTTCTGGTAGTGCGGGTAGTTCTGCTTTGAAGCGGACAGCAGCTCGCTCAAATAATACACCGGCCGGCCTCTGGACCGGCTGGGCTCGGCCTTCTTCTGGGCGTTGGACTACGATCACGGTGCTGACCACCCGGCTGGTTGCGGCGATGTAGAGGAGCATGGGCTCTTTCTCAGTCGGCGCCGCCAGAACGGGCGGCGTGGCCAGCATCTTCTTCAGCTCGTGAAAATCTTGGTCGGCCTGGTCGTTCCACTCGAAGTGAGTGCTCTTCTTCATGAGGCGGTAGAGGGGGAGAGCTTTCTCTCCGAGCCGGCTGATGAAGCGGTTCAAGGAGGCCAAGCACCCGATGAACTTTTGAATGTCTCGAAGCTTGGTGGGGATCGCCATTCTCTCGATGGCCTTGATCTTCACCGAGTTGCATTCGATGCCGCGTTCGGAGACCAGGAAGCCTAGGAGCTGGCCGGCTGGCACTCCGAACACGCATTTCTCGGGGTTGAGCTTGATTTGGAACCGGCGTAGGTTCTCAAACGTTTCCTTGAGGTCTCCCAGCAAGGTGCCGCGCTTCTCCGTCTTCACCACGATGTCGTCCACGTAAACGTGAGCGTTTCTGCCGAGTTGCTTGAGGAGGCACTTCTGCATGTAACGCTGAAAAGTGGCACCGGCATTTCTCAAGCCGAATGTCATAGTCAGGTAGCAGAAGGCTCCAAATGGCGCGATGAAGGCGGTCTTCAGGCGGTCGTCCGGATCCAGCTTTATCTGGTGATATCCTGAGTAAGCATCCAAGAAGCTCAACAGCTCGCATCCGACTGTGGAGTCTATCACTTGGTCAATCCTTGGCAGGGCAAAGGGATCTTTGGGGCAGGCCTTGTTGAGGCTTGTGTAGTCTATACACATGCGCCATTTGTTGTTCTTCTTTAGCACGAGGACTGGGTTGGCGAGCCATTCTGGAAAGAAAACTTCCATAATGAAGCCGGCTGCCAGAAGCCGGGCTATCTCCTCCCCTACAATCCTGCGTTTCTCCTCCGACAGTCAGCGAAGGGGTTGTTTGACTGGCTTTGCGTCTTCTCGGACGTGTAGTTTGTTCTCGGCGAATTTCCTAGGAACACCCGGCATGTCCTTGGGGGACCATGCAAAGATGTCCCGATTCTCACGGAGGAAATCGGCGAGCTCGCCTTCCTATTTGCTGTTCAGGTTTGCCCCGATGACGGCAAACCTCTCTGGGTGCTCGGGGTCAAGAGGTATCTTCTTCGTCTCCTTGGCCGGCTGGAAAGATCCTTGAGCATCATGCTCCTTAGGGTCGGGGGACACGGACGACTGCTTGCCGGCTATGGCCACGACTCGGTCCAACATCTTCTTTTCTTCGGCGATCACAAGGGACTCGGCCAGCCGGCTGCTGGCTGCCGCGCACTCAGAGGACTTCTTGTAATCGCCGGCTACGGTGATGACGCCTTTGGTGCTTGGTATCTTCATCTTGAGGTATGCATAGTGGGGAACTGCCATGAATTTGGCCAAGGCAGGTCGGCCAAGTAATGCATGGTAAGGGCTCTCCAGGTCCACCACTTCAAACCAGATCGCTTCCCGGCGGAAATGCTCCTTGTCCCCAAAAAGTACATCAATCTTGATCTTGCCAATGGGGGCGCAGGACAGGCCGGGTATGATGCCATGAAACACTGTCCGAGTCGGCATGAGCTGCTTCGTCTTGACATTTAGCTTCTCCAGGGTGTCATGGTACAGGATGTTGATGCTGCTCCCGCCATCTATCAGCACGCGGGAGAAGCGGGCGGCACGTCTGTCCGTTGCAAGGGTGGCTTCCAGGACCAATGCATAAGAGCCGGGAGACGGCATCACCTCTGGATGGTCGGCCCGACTCCAGCTGATGGGCTTTTCTGACCAATGCATGTGTCCAACGGGGTTGGCAGTGACCACGCTGACTTCCTGGTGCTCTCGGCGCTTGCTGCGCCGGTCTTCGGGCTGGCTTGTAAAGACGATGTAAGTTGCTTGCTCGTTGGGGAATTCGTCGTGCACGGCTCCGACTGCGGGCCGAGCGGCCAGAGGCGGCGGGGCCGGAGGCGGCGGGCCGGCAGGCGGAGGCGGCGTGAGCCCCTCGTCTTTGGAGATTCGGGTGAGCCAATGGCACTTCCGGGTTGTGTGGTTGGACGGCTTCGTGCCGCTGTGGAACTTGCAGGGGGCGTCGAGAGTTTGCTCGTAGGAGAAGGCCGGCTGCCAAGCCGGCCTGCCACCCTTGGGCTTCTTGGGCGCAGGTCGCCCTTCGGGCGGCACGTCTTCAACTGTGGCCACCTGCCGAGTGGCGGGAGGCGGCGCGGGGCCCTTGCGCTTGTGGTCGTTCGAGTGTGGGCGTCGGCCGGAATCCCCAGCCGGCATCTTGGGCGCCGGGTTAAGTACTTTCCCGGACACGTCTACCCGAAGCTCGGTCTTCATCGAGGAGTCGGCAGTGGCATACTTGTCCGCTATGTCCAGAAGCTCGTCGAGGGTAGCCGGTTCGTCGCAGAGGAGCTTGTGCTTGAGGAGGGTGCCTTCTCGGCATCCGGCTGTGAAGTATTCTATGGCTTGCACCTCGTGCACCCCTTCGCAAGAGTTGCGGAGTTCAGCCCAACGCGTGAGGTAGTCGCGAGTGGACTCGGCGGGGCCTTGTACGCACAAGGAGAGCTGTCTGGGCTTGGGAGCCCGCTTGTAGGTGCTGTTGAAGTTGCGGATGAAGGCTTCTGTGAAGTCCAGTCAGCTGTTGATGCTGCGTAGCTTGAGGCTGTTGAGCCAGGTCCGCGCCGTGCCTTGCAGCATGAGGGGCACGTACTTCACGGCAATGCGCCGGTTGCCGTTGGCTATGCTAACCGCTGTGGAGTAATCGATCAACCAATCTTCCGGCTTCACGGAGCCGTTGTACTTGGGCGTGTCTCTTGGGAGCGAGAACCCTTTGGGGAAGGGCTCGTCGCGGATGCGGGGGCCGAAGCAAGGTGGACCGACATCGTCTTCTTCTTCCAGCGCCTGGGATCGCGCCAGGCGGTTGATCCGATGGCGGGCGTCGTTCTCGCCGACTCCTTCGCGGCGGCCTAGCCGGCCGCTGAGAGTCGGGTGCGCCACTGGCGGCGGGGCGGGATATCTCTCTCCACGGGGTGGAGGCGGAGGCGGGTTGCCCCGCCATTCCATGGCTCGGGGATGGCCGTCCGCGTCTCGCTCGATGGAGATTCGGGTCCGGCTGCGGCTGGCAGCCGGCTCTTTCTCGCGCCGCGCGCGGGTGTTGCTCGTACTCGGTGTCCGGGACGTCGCGTCGTGATCTCGGCGCGGGGGAGGGCTTTCCGCGCGGGCGTCGGCTTCATGTCGCTGCGCGGCTGCGTCAATCAGTTGCTGGATGCGCCGGGTCATGTGGGGGAGGTCTTCGGCCTCCAAGCCGTCCAACTCGTCTACGGCCGCCTGGGCGGCACGCAAGTTCTCGAGCAGAGTGGTATAGACCGGGCGGTCGACTCCCAGCGTGTCGGCGATGACGGCGCCGCGTTACTTGACAAGGCCGGCCCGGCTTGGCCCGCCCGGGGCCGGCGTGCCGAAGGCGGCGCGGTCAGCTTCGCGCTGGTAGGCCTCAGTGAGGCGTCTTACGGAAGCCAGCCTTCGGCCCTCTGCGAGGAGGGTGAGGCGGCGTGCCTCCAGTGCTTTGTCGTCGGCATTAGCCGGGAGGGGGGCGGACAAGTCGTGGGCCACCGCGTGCCAGGCGTCGTGGGCGCTCTCGTCGGTCGGGCTGCCGTGGCCGACAACCATCACTTCGGTGGCGACAGCGTCGCAGCCACCGGCTCGGGGAAGCGGGTCGTTGTAGATCATGACGTTGGTGGGGAAGGTGTCGAACGAGGCCGTGTCGGAGATGAGGGTTTCGTCGAGGAGATCGGCGAGGCTGCTCCCCGCGCAGACACTGGTGACGCCTTGCAGCGCGTCGTGGCAAGCGCCATTGGGCGTGCCAGGCTGGCTACGCTCGCAGGGGAGGAAGAAGGTTCCCGTCCAGAACAGGTCTCCGGACGACGGTGCACCTGGCCCCACTGTGGGCGCCAAATGTCAGGTGGTAGGTGCGACATATGCCAACAGGTGGCTTATCATTGTGGGAGCCAGTAAGACATCGCCGGTGCCTGGAAACGGGATAAGGCGAAGACATGCACGCCGGCGGATCTTACCCAGCTTCGGGGCTCTCCATGGAGATAACACCCCTACTGCTGCTCTGCGAGGTCTCCGCATGATCACTAGATGGACAAGTAGCTACACAATGCTCCTTGATCTGTTTGGTGGGAGGAGGAAGAAGGGCACGGCTAGCCTGCTTCTTCTCCTTGTGCGGTGTCTAGGACTAGCAGGGGGTCCAACCCTTTGCATGGGTGCCCGAGGGGGTTTATATAGGCCCACCCCCCGGGGGTACAATGGTAATCCGACTGGGCGCGGGGCCCAGCCGTCTGTCACCGCGCTCACCGGCTTCGCGCCGGCTGTTGGGGCCCGCCGACTGGCGGGTCCCACCGGCTGCCGGCCCCTTGGTCGACAGGTAGGCCCCACTGTCCAGGGCCTGGTCGGCGGCTGGTTACTGTGGCTCCATCTTGGTGACGTGGGCTTCATCATGGTAGGCGTGGCTACAGTGCCGCCGCCCGTCGGGCGATCGCTGTAGCCTCACCGCGTCTTGTCTCCTTAATGGGGCGTCTCCTTCGAGGGAGGTGGCAGGCCGGCTGCGGGGAGCCGGCTCTGTCTTGGGCCGACTGAGGGGATGCGTGGCCGCCTTCGGGTGTCTCTCTGCCCGAAGGGGCCCACCGTTTGTGGGCCGTGCTGGCGGTCCATCGTGGGTGACATCAGGGTCAACGTGGCAAGAGTGCCGCGCTGGACGGGTCATGGCTACTCCGTACGGCGCACTGTGCCAGGCGTGCTCCGGGATTCGGGGGTGGCAGGCTTCACTGTAGCCACGCCCCGTCGCACCGCCGTTAGGTGGGTGCAAACTTTGAGGTTACGGTCTCGACCGCTTTATGGGAGCCGGCTTCTTGGAGTCGGCCTTCTCATGGCCGGCTTCCCGAAGTCGGCCCTCCCGTGGCTTTCTTCATGAGGGCTAAAGTCGGGCCGCCTTCCGAAAGCCGACCTGGATGACTGCCAGCAAGGGGAAGGCGGCCCCGTGTCTTGGGCTCTCGAGAGCCGGACGGGCTCGTAATTTTTTCAGAAGGGCCAGGGGAAGCCGGCTAGGCTACCCATGGCTATTTACTCTGACACCTGCCATGGCAGCCGTCGCCGCTACTGAACCGGAGGTTGTTGCCGCAGCTGTCGAAGAATGAAACGCTGCTTGTGTGCCAGTCATGAATATTCCAACCCGGTTGGGCAGATCAGAGGGGTCCGGAATACTGTCGCCATCGGAACAGCCCCCAATCCGGCCGTCTTGTAGCTGATAAAGAGATTCGGTTTCTCCGGTCGATGACTCGTCATCGGAACAAACGACGGTCTCGCCGCGAGATTCTGATCCATCCTCATAACTTCCTCCATGGATGACCCCCATGAAGGCACGCTTAAATGCCGGTTTAACCCTGGCGGATCACGCACGCTGAGCCGTCTCGACGAGGTCGGTGCAGATGTCCGGCTCAGGGCCCGGTTCACCAATCTTGCCAAGGAAAACGTGAATGCCACCAAAGGGGACCCGGTACCCGTACTCAACTGAGCCAGCCTCGAGGCCCCAGCCTGCGTCGTTGATGTAGAGCTTGCCGCGACGACTCTTAGTCATCCGGCCTACAGCGTAGCCCTCGAGTCCTTTAAAGCGGCCCTCCAAGAACCTGAAACCATCGTGCGATAGCCCCACGGTGGGCACCAACTATCGTGGTTTCGTCACGGCAGATGTCCTAGAGAAAGGACTTAGTCGTGGAGCCATCGCGACGGGTTAGCGTGAAGGGGTTAAAGCGGACACAGGGATGCAAGAGAGTTATACTAGTTTGGTCCCTTCAATGAAGGTAAAAGCCTATGTCTAGTTGTGATGGGATTGATGGGGTTTCGCTGACTAGGGAGCAAACAAGCTTCGCCTATATATGTCTCGAGTTGTTATCTCTCCTTGAACCGCCGCCGGCTCGTCCCCTTATATACACGGGTGACGCCCGTTGGTTCACGGAGTCCCAACACTGGTCGATATTCGTATCCGAGTTGGTCTCTCCTTATTCCTAACTTATAATACAAGTTTATATACAAATACCGGTTTACAGCTACAAGTCTTGAACCGACTACGGGCCTTAGGCCCTCATCTGCCTTCTTGGGCTTTAGCACTCTTGAACTACTGATGAAGTTGACCTGGCCCAGTTAGGCCGGTTTACGCCCAACAGTAATATCCCCAACAAAGAGGGAGGCTAGGGTGTCGGGGAAAAAGACCCGAAAATGAAATGGAGGGATCTATTTATAGATGTAGATGGAGCTAGGAAGCTCCAAATCAGGTGCGGTTTTCGGCCACGCGATCGTGATCGAACGACCGAGATGATGGAGGAGGTTTAGGTGGGTTTTGGGCCACTTTGGAGGGGTGTTGGGCTGCAACACACACGAGGCCTTTTCGGTCCTTCGGTTAACCGTTGGAGTATCAAACGAAGTTCAAATGGCACGAAACTTGACAGGCGGTCTACCGGTAGTAAACCAAGGCCGCTTGGCAAGTCTCGGTCCAATTTGCAAATGTTTAACACCCGCACATGAAAAGAGGTAGAAAGGGGCACCGGGTGACATAGGAGCGCCGGAATGCAAAACGGACAACGGGGAAAATGCTCGAATGCATGAGACGAACATGTATGCAAATGAAATGCACATGATGACATGATATGCAATGCATGGCACGCAAGCAATGACAACACAACAACAACGAATAACTGGAGGACACCTGGCACATCGGTCTCGGGGCATTACAACACTCCACCACCACGAGAGGATCTCGTCCCGAGATCTAGAATGGCACCGGAGGGGAAAACGGAAGAGAAAGAGAAGAGGTAAAACTAAGTTTCTTCTTTGACGAACGAGTGAACCCAAAGAACCTTGAAAAGGTTAAGCCATTTCGAGAAAAGAATACAACAGAGATAAATGAAGTAGAAAGCACTCTGTTAGCAAAGAGGAACAAGGAAGAACAAATTTATGTAGCACTCCGGTTGAGAAGGGATGCAAGACTTAATAAGATGAAAAGAACTAGACGAGATGACACAACACTCCGGTTAGATGGATAAGCACAGGAAAGAACATGATCTTAGATGAAATGAGATGATGGTTGAAGAAATTAACATCACAAAGCCTCCGGAAGAAAATAATAGAAGATGGATCATTGAAATAAAAGAATGGAGAAGAAAATGCCAACTTCTGTCACAAAAGAGTTTGAGAAAGCATCCTTAGGAGAAGGTTCGGACGGAGTTGTTGGAAAACCAACAAAGAAAGGATAAGCTTGATATGGTCTTATAGAATACATCTCAAGATTATCAGGTGACATCCTGCCATTCCCGGAAAAAGATTGGATTGATATGAACAAGGAGACGACGATCTTATTTCACCGGGAGGATAAATGAAGAACTTGTGTCATTTAAGAGCACCAATTATAGCAACAATCCTTAGGGAAAGCTTTAGGTGAAATATGACACAAGATAACTCCAACGAAGAGATTGATGGATTTAAAATACCTCATTCTTGACAACATGTGAATCATGAAACACGAAGGAAAATTATCAAGAATGACATAATACCACCCCCAATGATAAGGTAAAACGAATTGCACTCTGGATTGCAAGATGAAGAATACTTGATCTCCTTAGAAAAGAATCTCGATGAAAACTTCGAGAAGGAATTAAATCCTTTATGAACCATCATGTAGAGCCTCCATGAAGAACTCCGTTAAACAAAAGAATGATCAAACGGAAGGAAAAAGAAGTTGAAAACACAAGGTGAATCCTTGGAATGATTGGAAGAAACTTAGCGATGAGATAAAGTGGAAACTTGGGGCTCCGGAAGGAAAGATAAAGCATCTCGAACCGAGAATGTGATATGATGAACCACTCCGGAAAGCAGAAATTGATTTAACTTGATGAAACAAGAATAAGAATTACATTATGCTTATCCTTCACCGATTAAATTGATGACAAACAATGGATTTGGCATACTACTTACTCCCTTAGAAATGATTAAGATAGATATTGTGCAAACTTGAAGAGGTCTTCAATGAACCACCGATAGGATTTGAAAGAACGAAAGAATTGCTATGATAACGAAGGAAGAAGAAATCTTGAATGAACCACCATAAGAATTGAACAACGAATGAAGTAAAAGGATGAATCACCGGTAAGAATTAGTAAATGAACAAACATACATTAGAGAGTTTAGATACAAAAGAACGAAGAGATCATGAACTGATTAGAGGGTATTTGATCGATGCATCGGTAAGATTTGGAAAACCATAGCTGAAAGCCGAGAATGAATAAATCTTAGATGATGGGCTCTGGATAATTAAACTGAAAAGACTCCCGAATTGCTTCGGATGGGTGAAAAGAATTCTCACAAACGAAATAAATTATGAGATGATGGCAACAAGCTACAATCATAAAACATGAAGAGAATGGAGTAAGATATGGAGGAAAACTCTTCTTTGGTCTTCAAATGTTGAAAATGATGATGCGAAACACCAACATGGGTTGTTGAGATGCTTGGGGATGAATATTAGAAAGGTTGAACCGATGATGAAAAGAATTCTAAAGATCTTGGAGAAAAACACATATGACTGATGAAAAACATTCTTACGTCATACTTAAAAAGAATTTAGGATAGCTCTGGGAAAATAAGAAGAGTTAGGTAAGATCCTGGGAAAAGACCTGTGGGTTAGGGCCCACTCAAAAGATACACCGTTGAACGGTTTAAAGGAGAGATTGCACCGGTTGAATTAAATGGCTTGAATAAGATAGGACCTCGAAATAGCTTGAACGGATGCAAAGTGGAAACACAAATCTTCAAAATATCTTCAGCACTCCGGAACAAATGAATAGCAAGAGGTGAATGATTAAGAGGTGCACCGGTATGAGAAGGCATTCAGAACGAGGAAAAGATATGATCGACAAGGCTTGACTTGAATCCACCGGAGAAGAAAAAGAATGAAGAATGATGAGCTTGAGGCTCCGTTAGTATCTTCATGAGAAACACCGGATAAGAACATTGATGGAAAAGGATGGAGAGACTTCCATCGATAAAATGGATAGTTGATTAAGAATTCCGAGTCCTTGAAGAAAAAGGGTGGGAGGTTGGGAAAAACAAAGGCAACTTGGAGGTGGAAGAAAGAAACAACATTGAGAAGACTTTAGTTGATCTCGCGAAAATTGGAATCATCGGACCCACTTGAAGAGAAACACGCTGGTAGAGAAGAAGTTTAGATGACAATCTCGATGATCAAGAAGGATTAGTATTCACATAGGAATATGAGAACACCACTTAGACAAGGGATGGAATCCACATTTGTCTCTGAAGCAACTCGAATACCACAACTCAAAACAAAACAAAGGATTGGCTTGCAGAATAAGCCAGATCAAACATATGATAGAGATTTCGTCCGAAGTTTTTGTGGTGGGGCCTACACGGGCTCGATCGTACAGCACCATCATGTACAAGGCAGTGCACATGACATACGAAGCGTGCCCAAGTCGGCATAGCCAAGGACTCTTTAAGACACAACGAGACCACTGTAAAACCAACCGTGGATAGGCGGACCACTAGACGTCGAACCCCAATTTCATATCATACATCTGTCGGAAAGATATCCTAAGAGCTACTTGAATTCCCACTTATAAACTCCCAAAACTTTCCGGTTATGCAATCAGGTGTTGGGGAGACAGGGGAAGCATAATATCTCACCCAAAACTAGCAAATCCAACATCCAGCTATATCCATCCTTCAACACATAACCAAGAAACCTTCGGAAATCGTTTACCTCAACCTTCGAAAAGCATCCGTTATACGAGTTATGGCAATACTCCCGAACTCCTGCCCCAGTATTGGGTGGCGTAGAGGTTATCTCACCAACAACTCCATAAAAGAGATTTTCGATGTTGGCGAAACTAAACTCAGGTATTCCAGAACTGCAACGATAAAATTGTGACGACAACACCTCGGAGCTCAACTCCCCGGGACACTGCCACAACCCCTAAATGACAGGAGGCACCAAGAACAATGTTCTCGTCACAAATCGATCGAAACGATTCCAAGATACCCGCGTGATCCTAAATTTTTTTAGTGAAATTTGAAGAGAAGAGTCAAAACTCTACGTCAGGATGCCTCACCAGAGCGATGAAGGGACTGGGGAGTAAAAAGAATTCCTAACTCTCCGATATATATAAACCTAAATGACTCAAAACAATTTTGTAGACTCAACAACGCCAACGATTTGATCAAGCAGGGGGCTCCTAAGGTCGGGGAAGGCTCTGATACCAACTTGTAACGCCCTCGATGTGGCTATATCTCCCATGTCTCGAAGCACGACTTAGAGGCATAACCGCATTGAAAGCAATGTCGCAAGTGAGGCAATCTTCACACAACCCATGTAATACATAAGGGAGAAAGATACATAGTTGGCTTACAATCGCCACTTCACACAATTACATGAATAAAGCATTACATCAACCAGATACCATCAAGGTCTGACTACGGAACCAAAATATAATTAAGAAGACTACCCCGAAAGCTACACAGATCCCCGATCGTCCCGACTGGGCTCCACTACTGATCAACTAGAACGAAACAACACAAAGGACAAGATCTTCATCGAGCTTCTCCTTGAGCTTGGTTGCATCACCTGCTCGGTAACATCGGCACCTGCAAACTGGTTTTGGAAGTATCTGTGAGTCACGAGGACTCAGCAATCTCACACCCTCCCAATCAAGACTATTTAAGCTGATAGGAAGGGTAAAAGGTATGAGGTGGAGCTGCAGCAAGCGACTAGCATATATGGTGGCTAACATACGCAAATGAGAGCGAGAAGAGAAGGCAAAAGCACAGTTGAACAACTATGATCAAGAAGTGATCCTAGAACAACCTACGTCAAGCATAACTCCAACACCGTGTTCACTTCCCGGACTCCACCGAGAAGAGACCATCACGGTTACACACGCGGTTGATGTATCTTAATTAAGGTCAACTTCAGGTTTTCTACAACCGGACATTAACAAATTCCCATCTTCCCATAACCGCGGGCATGGCTTTCAAAAGTTCAAATCCCTGCAGGGGTGTCCCAACTTAGCCCATCACAAGGTCTCACGGTCAACAAAGGATATTCCTTCTCCCAAGACAATCCGACCAGGCTCGGCATCCAGGTTACAAGACATCCTCGACAATGGTAAAACAAGTCCAACAACACCGCCCGAATGTGCCGACAAATCCCGATAGGAGCTGCACATATCTCGTTCTCAGGGCACACTCAGATGAGACTAGCTACGAGTAAAACCAACCCTCAAGTTTCCCCGAGGTGGCCCCGCAGGTAGCTCGGTTTAGACCAACACTTAGAGAAGCACTGGCCCGGGGGGGTTAAAATAAAGATGACCCTTGAGTCTGCAGAACCCAAGGGAAGGTGGTAGGTTGTTAGTGCAAATGGTAAAACCAAGGTTGGGCATTACTGGAGGAGTTTTATTCAAGGCGAACTGTCAATGGGTTCCCATTATGACCCAACCGCGTAAGGAACTCAAAATCCGGGAACATAACACCGATATGACGGAAACTAGGGCGGCAAGAGTGGAACAAAACACCAGGCATAAGGCCGAGCCTTCCACCCTTTACCAAGTATATAGATGCATTAATTAAATAAGAGATATTGTGATATCCCAACCAGTAAACATGTTCCAACAAGGAACAACATCTCCATGTTCCAACAAGGAACAAGCTTCATCTTCACCTGCAACTAACAACGCTATAAGAAGGGCTGAGCAAAGCGGTAACATAGCCAAACAACGGTTTGCTAGGACAAGGTGGGTTAGAGGCTTGGCTTAACAATATGGGAGGCATGATAAGCAAGTGGTAGGTATCGCAGCATAGGCATAGCAAAAGAGCGAGCATCTAGCAAACAAATATAGAAGTGATTTCGAGGGTATGGTCATCTTGCCTAAAATCCCGCAAGGAAGAAGAACGAGTCCATGAAGAAGACAAACGGACGTAGTCAAATGGGTCCTCACAAACGTGACGTTATCGGAACCAACCCGAAGAAGCAACACCGGAAAGAAGCACACAACATAGTAAACAACCAACACATGAACATGGCATGATATGCGGGATGCAGTATATGATGTATATGCATGATTTGGAAAGGAATGATTGAACCTGGCCTCAACTTGGAAATCCAAGAGTGCCACTGGAAAGGTGAGGTGATTTCGGTTGAAATCTATATAAAGATCACCGGAATCGGATGCACGGTTTGGAAATGGCAAGCAAAACAAATATGGCACCGGTCTGCGACAAACAGCAAGTGACCATATAAATGCATCAAGATAAATAAGCTACTTCACTCAAACATGGCAACAAAATACATGATAGGGATCCACTCATGATTCTTGACAAAAGATGAACACTGAGCTATGGCTAAATCACTCATTAACAGGTTCAAACAAGCATGGCAAAAGTGCAAAAGATAACAGGTTTCAGACTTAGTGAAATTAACACAAGTCTGGAATTTGTCATCAGGAAGCACACTTTAGATCATGAAACCTACATGCTACAGGAACATAACATGGCAAAGCAAGGCATGGCATGAAGCTACTCAAAGCACTTAACAAAAGTCCCTTAGTGACCTTGAGCCAAAAGGATCAGAAAATACAATTACAAGCATGTGAACATGGCAAAAACATAAACATATTCAGACTTAGTGAAAAACTGGAGCATGCAAAACAGATTAACAAGTAGGCATGTTTACGAGCTCGATGCACTCACTACAGAGCATGGCATGACAAACTAAGAATACACCCATCAAGAAGACATGGCATAGAAGCTATACATGGCAAGAACAACATCATAGCATGCACGGATCAATAGCAACATCCTCGGCAAAATCGATAAACATGTCAACAATCTGCCAAGATCATTTTATAGCAAAAGTAGAGCTCGATTCACTCAAGCTAGGGTGCTCCATAATTGCAAACAAGGACATGGATGGATAGAGAACCACAATATTAAAAAAACATCCTTACTGATCATCCTCAAAAGAGGCACGGATCACTAGGAAACAACATGAACATATGGCATAAAGACAAAAACAAGACAAGGACTTAGTCAAATTCTAAGTCTCTGAAATCAGCATTAACGATTACGCTACTTTGCAAGCTTGTGCTAGTCACCACAAATATCAAAAAAATACAAGGCAAGCACCCCTGTAAAGATGGCATGGCATATAACAAAACACATGTAGAGCTCAGGATCATAGCATGCACACATTCATCATGGCAAAAATGACAAAATGCCATTTGCTGAAACAGATCTCACAAATTCATCATATAGCCCTATTCCAACGACATTTCGGGCATCAAGATGAGCTCAAATTAAAATGATGCAATGAGATGAAATGATGTACTCGTCGAGACGAACATTTTGATATGCTACACGCATGAATCGGAGCAACGAGTGATGAGTTATGATGCGATGAAAAAGCCAAAAAAATACTGGGGAAAATGGACTTAGAGATATTTACCCACCCAGATCTAGGGTTCTTGGCACGGATCTCGAGGTTGACCGGATCCCTCACCGGAGTTGGGCCGGAGTCAGAGGAGACGACGTTCGGGGAGGTGCACGTGTGCGGGATCCGGCGGAGGAGGTCGTCGGAAGGCCCCGACAGGTGCGGCAGCGAGCACCCGGGCACCAGGCAGGGGCGGCGGGCGCGCTCGCCGGCCGGTGAGGTCTGCCGGCGTCGGGGGAGGCGAGCCCGAGCCGGAACCGAACCTGGTGCGGGGAGGCACGGTGGTGGCGGTGATTGGCGGTGGAGCGCGGCGCGCAGGGCGGCGCGAGCGGGCGGCTCGCCGGCGAGGAATGGCGGAGCTGGCGGCGGGGCGACGGAGCAGGTGCGGGCCAGGCGGCGCGGTGTCCGGGCCGCAGCGGGCGAGCGGCGGCGGCGCGCGGGCCTGCGCGGGCCCGCAATGGGCTCCGCGGGCCGCGGCGAAGTGGGCGCGGGGGATGCTGATGTGGCACGCTGTGAGTGGCCCGGGGCGGCGGCGCGAGCTGACGTGGCGGCCGCTGATTGGCCGGGCGACGTGGAGGGCGCGGTGGACATGTCTGGCGCGGGATGGACATGTCCGGCGGCGCGAGGAAGAGGGAGGCTAGGGTTTCGGGGAAAAAGACCCGAAAATGAAATGGAGGGATCTATTTATATATGTAGAGGGAGCTATGAAGCTCCAAATGAGGTGCGGTTTTCGGCCACGCGATCGTGATCGAACGACCGAGATGATGGAGGAGATTTAGGTGGGTTTTGGGCCACTTTGGAGGGGTGTTGGGCTGCAACACACACGAGGCCTTTTCGGTCCCTCGGTTAACCGTTGGAGTATCAATCGAAGTCCAAATGGCACGAAACTTGACATGCGCTCTACCGGTAGTAAACCAAGGCTGCTTGGCAAGTCTTTGTCCAATCTAGAAATGTTTAACACCCCCACACGAAAAGAGGTAGAAAGGGGCACCGGGTGACATAGGAGCGCCGGAATGCAAAACGGACAACGGGGAAAATGCTCGGATGCATGAGACGAACATGTATGCAAATAAAATACACATGATGACACGATATGCAATGCATGACACGCAAGCAATGACAACACAACAACAACGAATAACTGGAGGACACCTGGCACATCGGTCTCGGGCGTTACATGTTCTGCTGCTTTCAGTTGCTGATTCTTTTTAATACTTTGGTTGATGATCTTCCAATTTGATTCGTGCAGAAAAGGGAAGATTCGTGTGATTTTTATTTCTGGGAAGTTGCTGATGTGGGGGAATGCAATTATGCTGATTATTTGGTTAGACGAGGAATCCCAATACCAGCAGGTTGGGGTGTTGGGCAAGTAACTGAAGGAACGACAGAAGAGGAAGATGCAGAGCTGAAGGTTAAAGATGTAGTTCCTCTGATCATGGCCAAGAAACAGTTGCTGAACATCCTTGACAGCAATGAGGAGATGAAAGAGCTTGTGAAGATAATGGGCAAATCGATGTGCTCTGTAGGATGATTGTCTCTTTATGTGCAGTGTATGTAGCACTCGTGATGTATTCTGTGGCTACGACATGAGCACTTTGCTGAAACTAGTAATGAATGAAACCTGTGTAGCAGGCTGGGCGTAGTGTTGTGAACATCTAATGATTTCTATTAACAAAAATTAGGGGGTATCCCCTTTTTCTCATATAAATAAATAAATAGCAGAGGCCCTATCGGGTCAGCTTTGTTCTCATTCGAAGACGTCGAGCAAATTGCACTCCAACAGCAAACTATGTCATCAAATTCAAGTTTCACAGCCAAATATGAGTACAACTAAACAACAATGTCATCATGTTTTAGTTGTCATACAATCACCAAACACAAATCAGCATACATAACAAGTGATGTTCTCACAACAAAATACTAAACAACATGTTCATCAGGTTTCAGTTGTCATAGCAAACACAATTTTAGATAGTAGATAAAAAACGTCTTCTAACAAGCAAATATGACAAAAGCAATTTAATCATCATCCGCAGCAGCAACATCAACATCTTCGCCATGTGTATCAGTCTGAATCGTAATTCCCCACGGTGTCATCTTCTTCTTCGTCCTCAACATCCTCGAACGTTGGCTTCTTCTTGATCAACTCTTGTATGTCCATAGCACGACAGGCAATCTTTTCGCTGGCGTCATTGACGTGATGGTTCTCAAAGATATTAGGAACATCTGTGTTATCTTGTACATCAGGAGCAGTGTAAGCATCATCTTGTTGTGCAACTTCATTAAACGAATTCCTCTGCTCAAACCTTTGCAATACTCTCCAGTCATCGCTACGTGCAAATGTGTCTTCCAAGAAAAATATCTGTGTTGCTTGATTTTCCAAAATAAAAGGCTCGTTGGTCTAGTACGCCGCCTTGACATTGATGGATTTGACCTCCTCATCAGCTCTGGGTTTTGCGATCCTGGAAAACAGGTTATACCAACGACAGCACAACAGAACCACACACCGATGATCCTCGAAACTGGAGATATACTGCAACTAAAAAATGTCTGTTATGTTAGCATACATTTCAATTGTCTCTTTGTCATACGTATCCGTGCTCATGATGGCACTGTTTTGTGTCTTCCTGCCTTCGTCTCGTGCAAGGGTGTTGTAGCGCACATCTCCAACAACGCAAGATTCATAATGTCTTACCCGAGTATCAGGACCCATTGCTAGTGAGTAAAGGGCATCATCAACTGCCTGCCCATCCTCCCGCATCTTCTTAACCTATGGTTAGAAAATAGACAAGCTGATCATCTTATGTACTCAATATATTAAAAAAACTAACAGTGCACTTCAAAAGCTTACATGGTTCTTGAACCATTTCGCAAATCCTGCCATAACCAGTTTGTCAATGTTTCTTGGATTTTGCGGCAGTAACTCCTCTTTGTAGATGCTGCACAACATAGTGATCGCGTCAAACATCTAAATATATAAGAATGTGCTGCAAGGTTAGTAGATTACGACGTACTCCCTCCGTTCCAAATTACTCGTCGAAGAAATGGATGTATCTAGAACTAAAATACATCTAGATACATCCATACCTGCGACAAGTAATTCGGAATGCAGGGAGTATAAGCTGCAGTACTGCACTTACTTGATATAAGGTACTCCCTCCTTCCATCTATATAGGGCCTAATGCGTTTTTCGAGGCTAACTTTGACCAAATGTTAGATCAATAATATATGACATGCAACTTACACAAAGCACATCATCAAATTTGTATGTGAAAGGAGCTTTCAATGATATAATTTTCACATTATGCATGTCATGTAGTATTAATTTTATCAATAGTCAAAGGCGGTCTTGAAAAACGCATTAGGCCCTATATAGATAGAAGGAGGGAGTAGTATCTCCGGACAGTTATTCAACACATACCAAACCATTTTGTCCAAATCTTTAGGTTTGTCCTCTTGTCGACTCTTCCCTGTAACTCGAACAGAATAATCAAAAACATTGAGCCCGGGATTGTCTTCACCCACCTCTTTGCTAAGCTGATTAGCTATTTTAATGTATTTTGAGCAGAATGTCAACGCTTCTGTAGCAATGTAGGCCTCTGCAATGGAACCCTCAGGTCTAGCTCTGTTCCTAACATAGCCCTTGAAAGTGCCTAGCCCCCTTTCAATAGGGTACATCCAGCCATACTGTATTGGACCTCTAAGTAGTGCCTCATCAGGTAGATGAACAGTCGAATGCACCATCACATCAAATAAGGCTGGAGGATATATCTTCTCAAGGTCGCATAGGATAGTTGGTATCTTGTCTCTAAGACACTCCAAAGCATCTATCCTGACATTCCTACTGTAGAGTTCCCTGAAGAATTGTCCCAACTCTGCAACTGCTCTGTATAAGTCAGGGCGGCCCAATCCTCTAAGGATAACAGGTAAAACCCTTTGAAGTAGGACGTGGCAGTCAAGAGTTTTCAACCCTTGTACCTTGTTTCCATCTGCACTGACTCTCCTTTCAGGGTTGGAAGCAAATCCATGTGGGAATCTCACACGTGACAGGACCTCGCAGAATTCTTTTCTTTTTACCTTGTCCAAGACGTACACAGCTGGTGCCATATCCTGTGGTTTACCTTCATCTTGCACCTGGAAATCCATTCTGATACCCAAGTGTGTCAAATCAATCCTAGATTTTAAGGTATCTTTCGTCTTGCCTTCAATATAAAGAAGTGTGCCGATAATGCTGTCACATATATTTTTCTCGATGTGCACCACATCAAGATTATGCCACAGATCCAAATCTTTCCAACACTCCAAGTCCCACAAAGTGGACCTGCGGGTAAACAATAATCTCTCTTCTACCCTGCCACACTTCCTTTTCCTGCTACCATTACCAGGATGGTTTCTTGGTGTAATATGCCTGACCTTCTCTAATTCCACTTGCAACTCATCGGCGGTGAGCCTCTTTGGCGCATCACGGTTTTCATGCTTTGAATTGAACACATGTCTTCAGTATTTTCTAGGATGCGGCTTGTCCTTGGCAAGGAAACGGCGGTGTCCAATGTAACAGATCTTGCTAAGTATTGCGTATGACAGTGGATTCCTGTCACAGCGAACATATGCATTGTAACCATGTGTCGTTCGCCCTGACATAGTGCCCAAAGCCGGATAATCATGGATGCACCAAATTATAACACCACGCAGAAAGAAATCAGCTGGTGGGCTGCTATATAGGTCTCGAGTGAGAACACCCTTCCATAGCTGTTGAAGTTCCTCCACAAGAGGCTCCATGAACAAATCAAAATCCTTTCCAGGACTTTTTAGACCTGGGATGAGCAAGGCCATCATGTAGTTTGATTCTTTGGTGCAGACATTTGGAGGCATGTTGTAAGGGATAACAAGCACTGGCCACATGCTATATGTGGCGCTCTGGTGGCCAAATGGGTTAAATCCATCTGAAGCTAAGCCAAGTCTAATGTTTCTCGGGTCAGCAGCAAACTCTTTGTGTTTATCATGGAAGCTTTTCCACTCACTACCATGAGATGGATGGATCATTACATTCTAATCTCTGTACTCCTGGTTCCTAGAATGCCACAGTACATCCTCTCTGATTTCAGCATCATGAAACAACCTCTGCAATCTTGGTGTAATTGGAAAATGTCTCAGAACATTACGAGGAATCCTCTTCATAGCATCGTCATATTTCCATCTTGATGATTTTCATTTCGGGCATTCACTTAAGTTGGCATAATCCTTCCAGAACAGAACACAATTATTCTTACAAACATGGATCATATCATATCCAATTCCAACTGCACGAAGGAAATTCTTCATTTTACTGTAGGTGTGTGGCAGCTCAGACGCATCTGGGAAAGATTTGCGGAAAGCAGCCAACATCGCATCGAATGATTTGTTGGTCATCTGCTTAGATGTCTTCACCTGAAGAAAGGTGACCATAGCTGAGAATACTGACAACTTGTTTCCCGGGGTGACAGCAACATTGCATTGTTCCAACATACGAGCCCACCGTGTTTCTTCTGCAGGTGAAAGTTCATAGAATGCATGGGCATTTCGTAGCATTGTTTCAATGTTGGTCAAACTCACTGGCTCCGCCATCACCACCTCCTCCTCCTCTTCCACCTGAGCATCAGGCAGATCAAGATGGTGATCTGCTACTTCCACGTAGCCAATAACATTGACGTTCACAGCTTCACCATGATGAACCCACCTAGTATATGTGACCGACATCCCATACAAGTGTAGATGATTTTGCACAGTTGACTAGGGTCTTGTAACTGAATTCATACAACTGCTACATGGGCAGAGCACATCTGATTTCGGACCACCGTACTCAGCTCTGATAAAGTTCATGAAGTTTTCAACCCCTCGACATATGCAGCGGAGAATCTTCGAGCAGAAGTTATCCAAGTCATGTCCATCTGTTAGACATACAAATTAGTTCTTCTACTAGATATTACCGGAAAAACATATATGCTTTTTTATGAAGTCTAGAAAAAAATTACCTAGGTCGATGTCTAAAGCTATGGCAAGATATTTGGACGAGCAGATCTAAGTAACGAAATATATGTAAAGCTAATTCAGCAAACAGATTTGAGTGCCAAATTATGGCAGGCTGTTTCAGTAGTCAATGAGGCCGAGCACACAACCATCGAACTATCGAAGGCCATCGCAGCAACAAAGATCGAGTATAAAACGGTGTAGAGCTATTTCACCTAACAGATTGGCTACTAGACCATGGCAATCTATGTCACAATAAATATATGGCAGGATATTTTAGCAACTAATCAGCCTTGGCATGCCATCTCAGCTAAGCAGGTTGAGTGCAGAACAGGGCAAGGAAGCTTCTTAAGCAGAGCATATTGACAGTAAACTACTTCGACAAACAGTGAGATTAACAGCGTCTATCAGCTAACATTCAATGCTACACCAACATGAACGGGGCCTCAGTCTAGAATGCGCGTACCGTGGGAGAAGCTGACCGTCGTGCGTCTCCACACAAACGTCGCCAGCAGTGGCGGCGTTGACCGCCGTGCGCCTCCACAAGAACGTAGCCAGATGTGGCGGTGCAGCTAGAGGACGGCAGTCTACGAGAGCGTACTGTGGGAGCAAGAGGATCGCTGAACCGCGGCGCCGATGTATTGGCGCGGCGGGGAGGGCGGCTTTGGTGGAGCGAATTGAGTGGAGGGGGACAGGGGAGAGGGGTGTTTGGGGAATATTATTGGCTAGTTGGCCGAAGGGCGGTTGAATCGGATTTGGGGGGAAATTTTTGGGTGTGGGGGGGGGAGGATTTTCGCGCGATGGGCGGGGGGAGTTTCGCATGGTCGGTCTCTCCAAGTGTAGTCCCACCTGTCAGTGAAGAGGAAAGCCGAAGCGCGTTCCGTTTGCGTGAGCCGTGTGCAGGACCGAACATGTGTGGGGTGCAATGCAACCGCGACAGGAGTGCTGTGAGTGTACCGCCTTTTTTCCTTTTAAACTAGGTGCTTCGCCCCCTAAAAAAAATTTGTTGCTTCGCGCGATCCATCGATACTACTACTAGTAATCCGGTAATCCCGACTAAAACGGCACGACTGGGTCTTTTCCCGCGCGATATGCTGGGAGGTTGGCTTAGTTGGGTTTTTTAGGACGAGTAATGCTACACCTACGTAATCCCAGTTACGTAATTAACGTAATGTGAAACGTGTGAGCTGTTGATTGTAGATTGGGGGAGGGAGGGCCCACCACCATGAAAATCAGGGGAGGAGAGAGAGGCAATTTACGTTAACCCTTTTGTAGGTTCCCGTAGATGTAGAAAGATGTGAAATGCGTGAATGTGTAGTGGACGTACTATTGGAGTGCCTAAGATAATTTGTGTATGTATAGACCCTATGTGTTTATTTTACTTCGCATGTTAGGTTTGTCTCGGTTCAATAAAAAGAAGAGTTGCACTACAAAAAAAAGACACATCTGTGACATTTTGGGTCGAACGAAACTTTTTTCTGTCATACATATGACACTTCTATGACGATAATTGTGACAAAACCCGGTATCAACATAGATGTGGTGGGCTCCTACTTCTATGACAAAAAATCATGACAGAAAATGGGCTTTTCGTCCTGGGCGGGCCGGAGACGCAGCTGCATGACATTCTTTGGGCCATCCATGACGGAAAAAACCGTGGTAGAAGCGAGGGGGAGGAAAATTTTGGGGAGTTCCCGGTTACGGTGGGAGGTCGGGGGCCGAGCGATGCGCGTTTCTCTCGTACACGTACGCGCGAGTGTGCGAGGCGTTGGCTCTAACTGAATCCGAGCGAGGCGTTGGGCTCTAACTGAACCTGAGCGATTGCACTGCAGGCTACGCGTTACTGAACCCGAGCAATCAATCGATGGTTGTTAACTGAACCCGATCGAGCGATTCCTTCGCTACTGCTGCTAACTGAAGCCGATCGATGGGATGAATAGTGAGTGTTGCGGGGGGTGGGGGGTTGGATGAACAGTGAGCGGTGGCGTTGCCTCTGGATGAACAGGACCCCGTGGTGTGGTGGAGGGCTGAATGAACAGTAGACGGTGGAGGGGTGCCCATGGAGGGGTGGATGAACAGGACCCTGTGGTGTGGAGGGCTGGATGAACAGTAGACGGTGGAGGGGTGCCCATGGAGGGGTGGTTGAACAGGACCCCGTGGTGTGGAGGGCTGGATGAACAGTAGACGGTGGAGGGGTGCCCGTGGCGGGGTGGTTGAACAGGACCCCGTGGTGTGGATGGCTGGATGAACAGTAGATGGTGGAGTAGCGCACGGTGGAGGCTGGATGAACAGGAGCCCGTGGAGGCTGGATGAACAGGAGCCCGTGGAGGCTGGAGGAGGTCGACGGTGGAGATGAACAGTATCCCGTGGAGTCCCGTTTTGCGGTACGCCACACCCCTCCCGATGAACAGGACCCCCGTTTTGACCATAGCGCTCCAACACAAGTCTGTTTCCTCCGTTTTGCGGTACGCCACACCCCTCCCGATCAACAGGACCCCCGTTTCGACCATAGGAGGTCCGTTTCCTCCGTTTTGCGGTACGCCACACCCCTCCCGATCAACAGGACCCCCGTTTCGACCGTCGGAGGCCTGTTTCCTCCGTTTTGCGGTACGCCACACCCCTCCCGATGAACAGGATCTCGTTTCGAATGTGGCTGGTCGAACACAAGGCCGTTTCCTCAGTTTCCATCGCCTGTTCCGTCCAAGCCCTCCCGATGAACACGACGCATTCTGTTGCCTCCCCATGAACACGACGCATTCTGTTGCCTCCCCATGAACACGACGCATTCCATTGCCTCCCCATGAACACGAAGCATTCCGTTACCTCCCCATGAACACGACGACGACGTTGTTTCTCCGTTCCGACCCAGCCATGTACACGAGCCCTCGCCGTACGTATGCGCGAGTAGGCGTTCGAGACCCCGCCCATATGTAGACATACATGGCCGTATTTTCTTTCTTGCACCCTGACCGCTGTACGTACGTGTACATGCTACGTGCACGCCTCTACTACGACACATGCGCGCCTCTACATCGACTAGTATATATGTACGTACACGTTCGCGACCAGAATGACAACACTACGTACGCTTCGACCAGGTGGGTCCCGACTGTCACGCACTTCCTTGCGTGCGAAGATGTAGCTGGTGGGTCCCAACAGTTAGGGGGGCGAATCATTTTGTTTTTTTTTTGCCCGGACGCTCTTCCTTGCATGCGAAGGTGTAGCTGGTGGGTCCCAGTAGTCAGGGGGGAAACATTTTTTTCGCGAAATACGGTGGCCCGTCCGGTGGGTCCCCGCTATCAGGTGGAGGAATAATTATTTTTCACGTAATAAAGAGGCACTTCCCTGCTGCGGCCATGGACCCAACTGTCAACCTCTCCACGTACAGTCCACGTCCGATGGAAGTCGTTCCTTGGCCACGTTGACCATGCCGCGCCGAGAGCACCAGGGCGGTGGACGATGGCGAGGACTAGGAAGGGGACGACGGGGAGCCTGGGAAGACGCGGCAGTGGAAGCCCGCGCGGAGAGGAGTACGAGGGTTCACTAGTTCGGCTGCGGTGTGAGGCTGCCGTCGCCGCAGGGCCTGGCCAGCGGTGGGAATAGTAGGGGGCGGTGAGGCCTCCACGGTAGCACAGCCGGCCACGGGAGGCAGGAGCATGCATCACAACCGGCGCTGCTTTGGGCGGCTGGATCAAGAAGACCAGAGGTTGAAGAAGCACTACGGCCGTTGGACGAACATCGTACGGTCACTGGAGCTAGAATCGTTCATATTGACTAAAGTTGACAAGGGCCCCCGTCCCAGTCAACTTAGTAGGCCCACAAGTCAGCCTCCCACCATGGTGGGTCCCAGCTAGCAAGGGGAGTATTCATTTTTTTTGTGCGTAATAAGGAGGCACTTCCGGTGGGTCCGAGCTGACAGCGGGGGGAACGTTTTTTCGTGAAATACGCTGGCCCGTCCGGTGGGTCCGAGCAGTCAGGGGGAAACGTTTTTTCGTGAAATAAGGTGGCCCGTCCGGTGGGTCCCTGCTGTAAGGTGGAGGAATAATTATTTTGCGCGTAATAAGGAGGCACTTCCTTGTGACCGCCTGGACCCAGCTGTCAGCCTCTCCACATACAGTACTCTTCCGATGGAAGTCGGTCATTGAACACGTTGACCACGCCGCGCCGAGAGCACCAGGGCGGTGGTCTGGACAACAGCGATGCCTAGGAAGGGGACGCCGCGGTGCCAAGGAAGACGCAGCAGTGGAAGCCCGCGGGGAGAGGAGTGCGAGGGTTCACTGGTTCGGCTACGGTGTGAGGCTGTCGTCGCCGCAGAATAACAGGGGGTGTGGGTGAGTGGAGGGATGGTCTGGCCAGCGGTGGGAGTAGTATGGGGGCGGTGAGGCCTCCATGGCAGCACAGCCGGCCACGGGAGGCAGGAGCAGGCAGCAGGACCGGCGCTTCTTTGGGCGGCTGGACCAAGAAACCAGAGGTTGAAGAAGCACTACGGCCGTTGGTTGGACATCGTACGGTCACTGAAGCTAGAAACGTTTATTATTGACTAAGTTGACAAAGCCATTGGTACGCTCCAACTTAGTAGGCCCACAGGTCAGCCTCCGAAACGGTGCACCCCAGATGTCAGGGGGAGGAATCATTTTTTGGGCGGCCGAAGCTAAGAATATCCGAGATTGAAGAAGAAGCACGACATTCGTTGGATAGACATCCAACGGCCACTGCTGCTAGAACCGTGTGTTGACTATAATAAGTTGGCAAAGCCTTGCATACGCATGAACTTATTTTTTTAGGGGATGCGTCACTTAGTAGGCCCACAAGTGTGTGGCAGAGAACTTATAGCCCATTTGCGTTTTGTAAGAATGTACAAGCCATTTTGCAATTCTAATGGAATTTACAACATCCAATTTAGAGTTTGTTAAAAGTACAGCCCATTTTCTAGCTAGGACAATGATCAATAATTTCAACCAACCATTGAAGACAGAATTCAATAAAATTTCCCACATTTTGATGGGCTTCGGAATATTTTTTCCCGAAATTTCTAGTCAGATTAAATATAAATTTGTATTACGTAAAAATCCAATGAAACATTGCGCATGCAACAATGAAAATTTAAGATTTTCAAAATCCACAAATAATATTTTATAAACTAATTTCGTGTTTGGTGCATTTTTTATAGTTACTGCCCAGTTTTTATAATTACATCCCATTCATTATTTTTTAAAGCCCATTTTCCTGTTAAGCCTAATGCGTCCCTCCTAGGAAAGATTTGCAGCCCAGCGGGGCGGAGAATAACAAGTTGACGTTGCCTGGGTATTCCTCAAAAAGACGTATAGCTGGGTTAGCCATTTTCATCTTGAAAAAATTAGTATTTGAGCTGGATATCTGGCCTGGGCTAGACGGGCCACAGCCCGCCCAGTTAATACCCTTCTCTCCTCTAAACAACAACAAAATCATCGCCAAGAAAAACTCTGCAGTGCTCACGCCTCAAAAACACAAATACTACTCGAGCTGCTTGGTCCCAGCTGTCGGCCGCACCTTGTGCAATTCTCTTGTTTATATTGACTACATAGCTTGACAATGGTGTGGGACCGTGATGTCAGGAAACCAGGAGAAAGCAAAAAAATATTTGTACATAATAAGGAGGCACTTGCGTATGTACGGCTATGGCCCTAGTGGGTCCCTGTTGGGGAACGTAGCAGAAAACAAAAAAAATTCCTATGTTTTCACCAAGATCCATCTATGAGTTCATCTAGCAACGAGTGATCGGAGAGTGCATCTACATACCCTTGTAGATCGCTAAGCGGAAGCGTTCGAGTGAACGGGGTTGATGGAGTCATACTCGTCGTGATTCAAATCACCGATGATCCTAGTGCCGAACGGACGGCACCTCCGTGTTCAACACACATACAGCCCGGTGACGTCTCCTACGCCTTGATCCAGCAAGGGGAGAAGGAGAGGTTGGGGAAGACACCATCCAGCAGCAGCACGACGGCGTGGTGGTGGTGGAGGAGCGTGGTACTCCAGCAGGGCTTCGCCAAGCACTGCAAGAGACGAGGAGGGAGAGGGGTAGGGCTGCGCCAAGAAGGAGATTGAATCGTATGTTGGGCAACCCCAAAACCTCAAGTATATATAGGGGGAGGGGAGGGGCTGCGCCCCCACCTAGGGTTCCCTCCCTAGGGGTGGCGGCAGCCCCCAGATCCCATCTGGGAGGCGGCCAAGGGGGGAGAGAGGGGGCGCACCACTAGGTGGGCCTTAGGCCCATCTGAGCCTAGGGTTTGCCCCCTTCCACTCTCCCTTGCGCCTTGGGCCTTGGTGGGGGGGGGGGGGCACCAGCCCACCTGGGGCTGGTCTCCTCCAACACTTGGCCCATGCAGCCCTCCGGGGCTGGTGGCCCCACTTGGTGGACCACCGAGACCCTCCCGGTGGTCCCGGTACATTACCGATAAAACCCGTAACCTTTCCGGTGACCAAAACAGGACTTCCCATATATAAATCTTTACCTCCGGACCATTCCGGAACTCCTCGTGACGTCCGGATCTCATCCGGGACTCCGAACAACATTCGGTAACCACTTATATCTATTCCCCATAACCCTAGTGTCATCAAACCTTAAGTGTGTAGACCCTACGGGTTCGGGAACCATGCAGACATGACCGAGATAACTCTCCGGTCAATAACCAACAGCGGTATCTGGATACCCATGTGGGCTCCCACATGTTCCATGATGATCTCATCGGATGAACCACGATGTCAAGGACTTAATCAATCCCGTATACAATTCCCTTTGTCTAGCGGTATGATACTTGCCCGAGATTCGATCGTCGGTATCCTGATACCTTGTTCAATCTCGTTACCGGCAAGTCTCTTTACTCGTTCTGTAACACATCATCCCGTGATCAACTCCTTGATCACATTGTGCACATTATGATGATGTCCTACCGAGTGGGCCCAGAGATACCTCTCCATTTACACGGAGTGACAAATCCCAGTCTCGATTCGTGCCAACCCAACAGACACTTTCAGAGATACCTGTAGTGTACCTTTATAGCCACCCAGTTACGTTGTGACGTTTGGCACACCCAAAGCACTCCTACGGTATCCGGGAGTTGCACAATCTCATGGTCTAAGGAAATGATACTTGACATTAGAAAAGCTTTAGCATACGAACTACATGATCTTGTGCTAGGCTTAGGATTGGGTCTTGTCCATCACATCATTCTCATAATGATGTGATCCCGTTATCAACGACATCCAATGTCCATGGTCAGGAAACCGTAACCATCTATTGATCAACGAGCTAGTCAACTAGAGGCTTACTAGGGACAAGGTGTTGTCTATGTATCCACATATGTATCTGAGTTTCCTATCAATACAATTCTAGCATGGATAATAAACGATTATCATGAACAAGGAAATATAATAATAACCAATTTATTATTGCCTCTAGGGCATATTTCCAACAGTCTCCCACTTGCACTAGAGTCAATAATCCAGTTCACATCGATATGTGATTAACACTCAAGGTCACATCCCCATGTGACTAACACCCAAAGAGTTCTGGGTTTGATCATGTTATGCTTGTGAGAGAGGTTTCAGTCAACGGGTCTGCAACATTCAGATCCATATGTACTTCGCAAATTTCTATGTCATCTTGTAGATGTAACTACTACGCTACATTTGGAGCCATTTCAAATAACTGTTCTACTTGGAGCTATTCTAAATTGTTGCTCCATTATACGTATCCGGTATCTCTACTCAGAGCTATCTGGATGGGTGTTAAGCTTGCATCGATGTAACTCTTTATGTCGAACTCTTTATCACCTCCATAACCAAGAAACATATCCTTATTCCTCTAAGGATAATTTAGACCGCTATCTGGTGATCTACTCCTAGATTACCTTTGTACCCTCTTGCCAGATATGTGGAAAGGCACACATCAGGTGTGGTACTCAGC
Organism: Triticum urartu; assembly: GCF_056163025.1. Classification (NCBI taxonomy): domain Eukaryota; kingdom Viridiplantae; phylum Streptophyta; class Magnoliopsida; order Poales; family Poaceae; genus Triticum; species Triticum urartu. Next base: position 644,794,267 of record NC_141874.1, read on the forward strand.
ATGGCATACCGTATGGAGCCTATGACAATAGCATAGGGGACGACTTTCGTCCTTCCTCTTTTTTCTACCGTGGTCGAGCTTTAAGTCTTAACTTCATACCTTACATCTCAGGCAAGAACTCCTTCTTTGACTGATCCATCTTGAACACCTTCAAGATCATGTCAAGGTATGTGCTCATTTGAAAGTACCATTAAGCATTTTGATCTATCCTTATAGATCATGATGCTCAATGTTCAAGTAGCTTAATCCAGGCTTTCCATTGAAAAACACTTTCCAAATAACCCTATATGCTTTCCAGAAATTCTACGTCATTTCTGATCAACAATATGTCAACAACATATATTCATCAGAAATTCTATAGTGCTCCCACTCACTTCTTTGGAAATACAAGTTTCTCATAAACTTTGTATACACCCAAAATCTTTGATCATCTCATCAAAGCATACATTCCAATTCCGAGATGCTTACTCCAGTCCTTAGAAGGATTGCTGGAGCTTTGCATACTTATTAGCATCTTTCAGGATTGACAACACCTTCCGGTTGTATCACATACAACCTTTCCTCAAGAAAATCATCGAGGAAACAATGTTTTAACATCCTATATACAAGATTTCATAAATAATGCAGTAATCGCTAATATAATTCCAACAAACTCTTAGCATCGCTACGAGTGAGAAAGTCTCATCGTAGTCAACTCCTTGAACTTGTCGGAAAACATCTTAACGAAAAGTCGAGATTTCTTAATGGTGATACTTACCATCATTGTCCGTCTTCCTTTTAAAATCCATATGTACCTAACTGCCTTACGACCATCAAGTAGTTCTTCCAAAGTCTACACTTTGTTTTCATATATGGATCCTCTCTTGGATTATATGGCCTTGAGCCATTTTGGAATCCAGGCCCACCATCGCTTCTCCATAGCTCGTAGGTTCATTGTTGTCTAGCAACATGACTTCCAAGACAGGATTACGTACCACTCTGTAGTAGTACGCATCCTTGTCATCCCACGAGGTTTGGTAGTGACTTGATCTGAAGTTTCATGATCACTATCATAAGCTTCCACTTCAATTGGTGTAGGTGCCACAGGAACAACTCCCTGTGCCCTGCCACACACTAGTTGAAGAGACGGTTCAATAGCCTCATCAAATCTCCACCATCCTCCCACTCAATTCTTTCGAGAGAAACTTTTCCTCGAGAAAGGACCCGATTCTAGAAACAATCCCTTATTGCTTTCGGATCTGAGACAGGAGGTATACCCAACTGTTTTGGGTGTCCTATGAAGATGCATTTATCTGCTTTGGGTTCGACCTTATCAGCCTGGAATTTTTCACATAAGCGTCGCAGCCCCAAACTTTTAAGAAATGACAACTTAGGTTTCTCTAAACCATAGTTCATATGGTGTCATCTCATCGGAATTACGTGGTGCCCTATTTAAAGTGAATGTGGTTGTCTCTAATGCCTAACCCATAAATTGTCATGGTAATTCGATAAGAGACATCATGGTATGCATCATATCCAATAGGGTGCAGTTATGATGTTCGGACACACCATCACACTATGGTGTTCCAGGCTGTATTAGTTGTGAAACAATTTCCACAATGTCTTAATTCTGTGCCAAACTCGTAATTCAGATATTCATCTCTATGATCATATCATAGATATTCTTGTCACGACGATCTTTCAACTTCACCCTAAAATTACTTGAACCTTTCAATAATTCAAACTCGTGATTCATCAAGTAAATATACTCAACATCTACTCAAATCATCTATGAAGTAAGAACATAACGATATCCACTACACGCCTCAGCACTCATTGGACTGCACACATCAAAATGTATTACTTCCAACAAGTTGCTTTCTAGTTCCATTTTACTGAAAACGAGGCTTTCAGTCATCTTGCCCATGTGGTATGATTTGCATGTCTCAAGTGATTCAAAATCAAGTGAGTCCAAATGGTCCATTTGCATGGAGTTTCTTCATGCATATACACCAATAGACATGGTTCGCATGTCTCAAACTTTTCAAAACGAGTGCGCCCAAAGATCCATCAACATGGAGCTTTTTCATGCGTTTTATACCGATATGACTTACGTGGCTGTGCCACAAGTAGGTGGTACTATCATTACTATCTTATATCTTTTGGCATGAACATGTGTATCACTACGATCGAGATTCAATGAACCATTCATTTTAGGTGCAAGACCATTGAAGGTATTATTCAAATAAACAGAGTAACCATTATTCTCCTTAAATGAATAACCGTATTGCGATAGACATAATCCAATCATGTCTATGCTCAACGCAAACACCAATCTCGATGGTAGAGGGAGCGTGCGATGCTTGATCACATCAAGCTTGGAAAAAATTCCAACACATATTGCCAGCTCACCTTTAGCTAGTCTCCGTTTACTCCGCATCCTTTTATTTCGAGTTTACTAACATTTAGCAACCGAACCGGTATCTAATACCATGGTGCTACTAGGAGTACTAGTAAAGTACACATTAACACAATGTATATCCAATATACTTCTATCGACCTTGCCAGCCTTCTCATCTACCAAGTATCTAGGGTAATTCTTCTCCAGTGTCTGTTCCCCTTATTACAGAAGCACTTAGTCTCGGGTTTGGGTTCAACCTTGGGTTTCTTCACTAGAGCAGCAGCTGATTTGCCGTTTCATGAAGTATCCCCTTTTGCCCTTGCCTTTCTTGAAACTAGTGGTTTCACCAACCATCAACAATTGATGCTCCTTGATTTCTACTTTTGTGGTGTCAAACATCGCGAATATCTCAAGGATCATCATATATGTCCCTGATATATTATAGTTCATCACGAAGCTCTAGCAGCTTGGTGGTAATGACTTCGGAGAAACATCACTATCTCATCTGGAAGATCAACTCCCACTCGATTCAAATGATTGTCGTACTCAGACAATCTGAGCACAAGCTCAACAATTGAGCTTTTCTCCCTTAGTTTGCGGGCTAAGAAAATTGTCGGAGGTCTTATACCTCTTGACGTGGGCATGAGCCTGAAATCCCAATTTCAGCCCTCGAAACATCTTATATGTTTCGCGGTGTTTCAAAACGTCTTCGGTGCCTCAACTCTAAACCGTTTAACTGAACTATCATGTAGTTATCAAAACGTGTATGTCAGATGTTCGCAACATCCACAGACGACGTTCGAGGTTCAGCACACTGAGCGGTGCAATAAGGACATAAGCCTTCTATGAAGCAATGAGGACAATCCTCAGTTTACGGACCTAGTCCGCATAATTGCTACTATCATCTTTCAACTAAATTTTCTCTAGGAACATATCTAAACAGTAGAACTGAAGCGCGAGCTACGACATAATTTGCAAAGACCTTTTGACTATGTTCAGGATAATTAAGTTCATCTTATGAACTCCCACTCAGATAGACATCCCTCTAGTCATCTAAGTGATTACATGATCCGAGTCAACTAGGCCGTGTCCGATCATCACGGGAGACGGACTAGTCATCATCGGTGAACATCTTCATGTTGATCATATCTTCTATACGACTCATGTTCGACCTTTCGGTCTTCCGTGTTCCGAGGCCATTTCTGTACATGCTAGGCTCGTCAAGTCAACCCAAGTGTTTCGCATGTGTCCCGAGGCCATGTCTGTACATGCTAGGCTCATCAACACCCGTTGTATTCGAACGTTAGAATCTATCGCACCCGATCATCACGTGGTGCTTCGAAACAACGAACTTTCACAACGGTGCACAGTTAGGGGGAACACTTTCTTGAAATTTTAATGAGGGATCATCTTATTTACTACCGTCGTTCTAAGCAAATAAGATGTATAAACATGATAAACATCACATGCAATCAAATAGTGACATGATATGGCCAATATCATATTGCTCCTTTTGATCTCCATCTTCGGGGCTCCATGATCATCATTGTCGTCGTCATGACACCATGATCTCCATCATCATGATCCCCATCATTGTGTCTCCATGAAGTTGTCTCGCCAACTTATTACTTCTACTACTATGGCTACCGGTTAGCAATAAAGTAAAGTAATTACATGGCGTTGTACAATGACACGCAGGTCATACAATAAATAAAGACAACTCCTATGGCTCCTTCCGGTTGTCATACTCATCGACATGCAAGTCGTGATTCCTATTACAAGAACATGATCAATCACATACATCACATATCATTCATCACATTCTTCTTGGCCATATCACATCACATAGCATACCCTGCAAAAACAAGTTAGACGTCCTCTAATTGTTGTTGCAAGTTTTTTTACGTGGCTGCTATAGGTTTCTAGCAAGAACGTTTCTTACCTATGTCAAAACCACAACATAAATTGCCAATTTCTATTTACCCTTCAAAAGGACCCTGTTCATCGAATCCGATCCGACTAAAGTGGGAGAGACAGACACCCGCCAGCCACCTTATGCAACTAGTGCATGTCAGTCAGTGGAACCGGTCTCACGTAAGCGTACATGTAAGGTTGGTCCGGGCCGCTTCATCCTACGATGCCGCCGAATCAAGATAAGACTATTAACGGCAAGATAATTGACAATATCGACGCCCACAACTACTTTGTGTTCTACTCGTGCATAGTAACTACGCATAGACCTAGCTCATGATGCCACTGTTGGGGAACGTAGCAGAAAACAAAAAAATTTCCTACGTTTTCACCAAGATCCATCTATGAGTTCATCTAGCAACGAGTGATCGGAGAGTGCATCTACATACCCTTGTAGATCGCTAAGCGGAAGTGTTCAAGTGAACGGGGTTGATGGAGTCGTAATCGTCGTGATTCAAATCACCGATGATCCTAGTGCCGAACGGACGGCACCTCCGTGTTCAACACACGTACAGCCCGGTGACGTCTCCTACGCCTTGATCCAGCAAGGGGAGAAGGAGAGGTTGGGGAAGACTCCATCCAGCAGCAGCACGATGGCGTGGTGGTGGTGGAGGAGCGTGGTACTCCAGCAGGGGTTCGCCAAGCACCGCAAGAGACGAGGAGGGAGAGGGGTAGGGCTGCGCCAAGAAGGAGATTGAATCGTATGTTAGGTAGCCCCAAAACCTCAAGTATATATAGGGGGAGGGGAGGGGCTGCGCCCCAAATAGGGTTCCCTCCCTAGGGGTGGCGGAAGCCCCCAGATCCCATCTGGGAGGCGGACAAGGGGGAGAGAGGGGGCGCACCACTAGGTGGGCCTTAGGCCCATCTGAGCCTAGGGTTTGCCCCCTTCCACTCTCCCTTGCGCCTTGGGCCTTGGTGGGGGGGCGCACCAGCCCACCTGGGGCTGGTCCCCTCCCACAATTGGCCCATGCAGCCCTCTGGGGCTGGTGGCCCCACTTGGTGGACCACCGGGACCCTCCCGGTGGTCCCGGTACATTACCGATAAAACCCGAAACCTTTCCGGCGACCAAAACAGGACTTCCCATATATAAATCTTTACCTCCGGACCATTCCGGAACTCCTCGTGACATCCGGGATCTCATCCGGGACTCCGAACAACATTCGGTAACCACGTATATCTATTCCCCATAACCCTAGCATCATCGAACCTTAAGTGTGTAGACCCTACGGGTTCGGGAACCATGCAGACATGACCGAGATAACTCTCTGGTCAATAACCAACAGCGGGATCTGGATACCCATGTGTGCTCCCACATGTTCCACGATGATCTCATCGGATGAACCACGATGTCAAGGACTTAATCAATCCCGTATACAATTCCCTTTGTCTAGCGGTACGATACTTGCCCGAGATTCGATCGTCGGTATCCCGATACCTTATTCAATCTCGTTACCGGCAAGTCTCTTTACTCGTTCCGTAACACATCATCCCGTGATCAACTCCTTGATCACATTGTGCACATTATGATGATGTCCTACCGAGTGGGCCCAGAGATACCTCTCCGTTTACATGGAGTGACAAATCCCAGTCTCAATTCGTGCCAACCCAACAGACACTTTCGGAGATACCTGTAGTGTACCTTTATAGCCACCCAGTTATGTTGTGATGTTTGGCACACCCAAAGCACTCCTACGGTATCCGGGAGTTGCACAATCTCATGGTCTAAGGAAATGATACTTGACATTAGAAAAGCTTTAGCATACGAACTACATGATCTTGTGCTAGGCTTAGGATTGGGTCTTGTCCATCACATCATTCTCCTAATGATGTGATCCCATTATCAACGACATCCAATGTCCATGGTCAGGAAACCGTAACCATCTATTGATCAACGAGCTAGTCAACTAGAGGCTTACTAGGGACATGGTGTTGTGTATGTATCCACACATGTATCTGAGTTTCCTATCAATACAATTCTAGCATGGATAATAAACGATTATCATGAACAAGGAAATATAATAATAACCAATTTATTATTGCCTCTAGGGCATATTTCCAACAGTCCCTAGTGTCATCCAGTCAAAATAAAGTCATCTCCTGAATCCTCATGTTCGTTGACGATGTTAACAATGCTCGGCGCCACGGCGAGCGCAACAACTCGAAGGACAACGGAGAGGGCCTCGCGGGCCCTACGGATGGTCTGATACAACACCCGCTACTCATTCAGGAAGCTAGGATCATGAGACACCTATGATGACCTTCGAGAAACTGAGACGTCATGAAACGGTAAGGCCGCGCTTGGGAGCTCTGGTTTATTTCAAACCTTTAGTAACATACAAGTGTAATTTACTCGTCATCGAAAACAACGCGTAAAATACAGGCGTAATGAAACCGAGGGCCCGAGGTCTGTAAGTAAAACCGACGGGTTACGTGTGTAATTTGAGAGACCGATGTATATTTTACGAGCACTGCTATATGGACGACAGTACCAGACGATACATGCACGATGTGCGTATCATGCCATCCATGGGCAAGGCTAAAACAGCAGCTAACGACTGTATTAGCAATTGTCTGAGTGTCGTTCAGCGTTTTTATCGTGTGTCAAGTACTTCCGATATTTTACTAGTCGAAATCGACCAACCAAGCGCCTTCGCCCGAGACCATCTGCTTTAATTTACAAGCATCAGTTTTACAAGCGGTTTTGGTTGGAAAACGACGATCCAATCATGGCCTAATATCATGAGTTGGTTGGAAGATCATATGGTTTCACGTCTAACCTACCCGACTTGTCATATAGGCTATGAATGAAACATCAGACGATGAACTTCTTAAGCATGGAAACAACCAAAGAGGATGATCTTCTTAACAAGCAAATCACTTGCATTAGATCGACATGCAAAACAATATGAAGCATTATTCTCAGGAGGCATGGTGAACAGCTCGTGATGCCGCATGCCACAACATTCCAAGCTCAACTTTGCAATCAAACACAAGGCCTGGCATTACATAGACAATATTCAGAACAAACTCTTAACACAGGAATATCTCAGCAGAGTAACTATTTACTTCTAAACTGAACACAGGAATAGGAAAAAACACTCGACGCTGCTCACAGCAAGGGCGTCCCACTAAAAAATATCAAATGCATGTCTTCTGGCTAACATCAATGAGCAAATTTTGACAAGGTTTTCCAATTCCAATATATTAAACTAACGTCTTCTTGCTAACATCAATGATTAAACTTTGACAAGCTTTTCCCATTCAAAATATGCAATGCCTATGATCATGGAGTCCTGTCGCTTCTTGCTAAGATCAATGATTAAACTTTGACAAGCTTTTCCCATTCAAAATATGTAATGCCTATGATCGTGGAGTCCTGTCGCTTCTTGTACTTGTTTGGGCACTTCTTGCCCAGGGCACTCCACGTGTTGTTAAATTGCCAATGGTCTCTGCAGACTAGTCATGTCACCGGTGTCTAATATTTATGGCACCGGCTGTAGCAATGGAGGGATTCGGTGCCAAACTAAGAAAAGGTGAAATTGGCACCTCTTTTGGCCTACATAGTGGAAGCCCTAATACTCTGTAAAGCTTCTCGATCATTCCTTCTGTAATGTAGCGCAAACAATGACTGCTTCTTTCTACAAAGTGGAACGACCAACTGGACCCAGTAATGCAGCAGTTTGCCTTGGACACATTGGCTCCTTTTGTGCAGTTGAACTAAAATTGAAGTCAGAATAAAGCCGAGCTTTAATTTTGATATCCCTGTAAGCAACAAAAGGTATAAGGGAAACAATTACTGAGAAATAACGGTTGATGACTTGTACTGCCAGAAGAAAAACATCTACTGATCTACCTTTTCTTAATGGGAAACAAAGCAAGAGAGTAGCAATTCTCAATTAGTGTGATTCATTCATATTAACTGAGACATTATCTTAACAATGCCTTGTTTCAAGATGTATAAAGAACAAAAAAGCAGAAAAGTATCATTCCTAAAACAATGCGACTGATTCATTTTAATAGAGACATTATCTTAACAATACCTTGGTTAAACATGTAGAAAGAACTACAAAGCAGGATACTACCATTTGTAAAACACTATAAGTTTGTAACTGATATATAATAACAGAGACATTATCTGGACAATACATTTGTTAAACATGTACTCCGGCCGATCCCTAACGGAAATGGTACTCCTGCCGATCTCTAACAAGTGTTTGCAGTTTTGAACTAAGATACAGTTCTAGGGTAGAGTGGGCGCAACAACAGTATGTGCTTCCAACTACTTATAAAGGGGGTGATGCAGAGTTTGTTGTAACAAAGCAACAAGCATCATGTCTGGGTTGGTTCCATTTTTGTTCACTACTTAATGGGAAAAGACAGCAATACAATAGCTTCATTTCAACATTTATTTAAAATAGTACCAATACAAGTAGCACAACATCTCAAAGCACACTGCACAATCATGTGGATGAAGGCCTGTACTAACCTTTCATGAAACCGACAACGATAAAATACGAATCTGCCAACACAAATAGGAAATCCAATCTCGTTTTGTGCAGTTGCACTAAAATCAAGCAAAGTGTTTTTCGTAGCGAAGCAAAATGTCACAATAGCAACAAGTTGAATAGATATCCCTGTATAAACAGAGGCAAAAAAGGAATCAATTACTGGCTAATAAAGGAGGATGAAACATGCGGCCGCAAAAATCCAATCCCTAACAAGTGTTGCAGTTTTGAAATAAGATTCAGTAGTTAATTCTGAGAGTGGCATCAATTACTGTCTTATAAAGGGGGTGATGCTGAATTTGTTGTAACAAAGCAACAAGCATCATGTCTGGGTTGGTCCCATTTTTGTTCACTACTTAATGGGAAAAGACAGCAATACAATAGCTTCAATTCATCATTTATTTAAAACAGTACCAATACAAGTAGCACAGCATCTCAAAACACACTGCACGATCATGTGGATGAAGGCAAGTACCAACCTGTCATGACGCACACAAGATCACATACGAATCTGCCAACATGAATAGGAAATCCAATCTTGTTTTGTGCAGTTGCACCGAAATCAAGCAAAGTGTTTCGCGTAGCGAATCAAAATGTCACAATAGCAACAAGTTGAATAGATATCCCTGTATAAACAGAGGCAAAAAAGGAATCAATTACTAGCTAATAAAGGAGGATGAAACATGCGGCCACAAAAATGGTAATCCCGCCAATCCCTAACAAGTGTTGCAGTTTTGAAATAAGATTCAGTAGTTAATTCTGAGAGTGGCATCAATTACTGGTTTATAAAGGGGGTGATGCTGAATTTGTTGTAACAAAGCAACAAGCATCATGTCTGGGTTGGTCCCATTTTTGTTCACTACTTAATGGGAAAAGACAGCAATACAATAGCTGCAATTCATCATTTATTTGAAATAGTACCAATACAAGTAGCACAGCATCTCAAAGCACACTGCACAATCATGTGGATGAAGGCCTGTACTGACCTTTCATGAGACGACCAACATAAAATACGAATCTACCAACACGAATAGGAAATCCAATCAAGTTTTGTGAAGTTGTACTGAAATCAAGCAAAGTTGCCGGTGTGACATTTAAGTTTTCTATAGCAGCAAGTTGAATAGATATCCCTGTTTTAAGAGGCAAAAAAGAAAACAATTACTGGCCAATAAAGGAGGATGAAACATGCGGCCACAAAAAAAGCATCTACTTTATCTTGATGGAAAACAAAGTATAGGACAGTAGCATTTCTAAAACGGTTGCATTGATTCATATTAACAGAGAAATTCTTTTAAAACAGATCAGTAGTTAATTCTGAGATTAACAACAGCAAAATAGCTGCATGGGACATGCCAGCACCATGTGCGTCCACACGTATAAATGGGTGATGCAGAGTATGTAGCAAAGCAGCATATATGCGCTGGTCCCATATTTGTTCTCTTTGAACCTTCTTCCTATGTGAGGGCAGCAAATCTAGTCATGCACAAACTACCCGACACCCTAGTTTCTTTCCCTTTTCAACAAAGAGATGGGTTCCTTAGAGATGTGTGTACAGGGTTACCCCCTTTTTCCCTTTTCGACCTACAAAGCGGCTGGATAGCCAGTCTATACTACTTTCCGCCCCTCCTTTCCTCATTGAACCACGTCCTAGATTCTTGCTCCAGCCCACCACAACCTTCTTTCCTCTTTGAACCAAGACCTAGATTCGAGTACAGATCGAAAAAGATCCACATGCAGCTAGAGCAACGACGGTTTCAAATAAACTTATACCTTAGGGTCGTCGGGATGTGGCAAGGCGTGCGGCGGGAGGCCGGATCTGCCCACACTACGTAAGGCAGCGAGGAAGAAGGGGTCGGTGGCCCTCCCGCACAGGCGCTGGGTGAAAGAGAATAGCGCAGCCGGCAGTGGACTGCCTCCCTCGCCGAAGGCGATAGAGTGAACGTTGCACCTCCTCCCCTTCCCGGTGCGACGGGATACAGACGCCTCCTTCACCAGCTGTGAGGGGGGAGAGAGACAAGAGGCCAACGCAATCTTGTTTAGATCTGGTGAAGAGAGGGTGAGAGACTGTGAATATAGCAAACCCTAGCAAATGAACGCTGAGCCTCCAGCGTGTAACATATATGTAGTGCGGCGAGCGCGTGGAGAGTGCAAACCCTTGCGAACAAGTGATGAGGCTCCCGCTTATATATATATATACTACTGTAGTACAGACTAAGCTCCGGTGCCTTCACTGCACCTTCTTTTGGCTGTATGACAGGTGAGCCAGCCACATTTTGGGCCCACCTGTCGTAAAACCCTAGAGAAAATTGCACCAACGTGAAAGACGACTGCGTCTCCAATGCAACCAAGGTGAACTGACAAAGGATATCATCTTTGTGCGTAACAAGCAAAGAGCACTCATGGAAAACAACTTGTTTTTCATCGAAAATCGATCAGCTTCACCAGCTGATGCAACCATGAGGCGCAACCATGAGCATCGATAGGTCATCGTGGTGATGCATCATCCATTTGGCATCAAGTTTGGGTGAGGCACCTAAGAAGTTTGATAAATCCTCACTGTGGTCTGTTTCTTCTCAGTAATCAAGCTCGAGGAAGGAAGAACCATGTGGCAGAGGACAGTGAGGCGGAACAACAATGGCCATCCAATTTTGTGCAGTTCCACTAAAATTGAGGAAGACATGCCCGGGTATGGAGACACGCATCGCTGTTTCCAAAAATATAAAAAAGGGTTAGCAACGACATCTCAATTGTCAATAAGAATTAATGATAAGTACACCAACAAACATAAGCATCATAATTATCTTGATGGGAACTAAACCAGGATACCCGAGAAAAAAAGCATTTCTTCATTTAACCAGTGATAGTACTACCACCATATGGACAATGACCGCACAACCACCATGTACTTTTTTGTCGAAACAACATGTATACCTCCACCGAGGCATAAATCAGGACAACTTTTTGAGTGGCATTTCCTCTATAATAGTACTAGTAGGTGATGTTGGACCAGCCGACGAACCCTAGCTACTATGCATGGGGAGCTGGGGAGTAGTCGCATAGAAGAAAACCCGCACGCAGCAACCTAGGAGCTGGACCAGTACAAGAAGTTATACCTCATGTGGGCGAGATGTTGTTTAGGCGGGCGGGCGGGATCTTCCCACACGACGGCAACGAACAAGGGCACAGAGTATCTTCGTCCGCGCCAGCGCCGGCTTCGAGAGGACGGTGCGCATCGGCTTCCTCCGTCGCCGACGGCGACAACCTCAATGCTGCACCTCCTCACCTCCCGCAGCGGACGGGATTTGGCCTGATATGTGACCACCGATGAGGAGAGAGATAGAGTGGACACTGTCATCTTGTTTTGATATGGAGAGGGTGAGAGAGCGAGACGCGAGAAACTCTATCAAACAAGAAGCTATAATGGAGTAAAAAATCTCTCCATAGTAGTGGTTTTAAATAGAATACGCGCGTTCCCGGAAAAAAGAAACAAAAACTGGCGAACAATTTTTTAAGGGTCTGTCTAGGACACATCTAGATGTGACATAGTTATGTCACATATAAGTTGATGTCCACTCTGTTTGTGGTCTTTTCCTAGTTTTTTTTGTTTCTTGTTGCTACATTATATACTTGTGGGTGGTTAGATGTGATATCCTTAAATAACATCTAGATGTGAATTAGACAAACTGATTTTCTAACGTACCAAGAAAGAAAACTTGATCAAAAACACGCCCCCGCTTCCAGGTCGTGAGAGTCGTCATGCACACACACATCGACATAGACATGCATATCCGTGGTTACATAAAATTCCATTTGCATCTCCATCTCCAATCATATTTTTCCAACTGGCACATTATTTACGTTGTTAATTATATACGCAACAATATTAACGTACAACATCTCTTGTTTGCGCACGTCCGGACCACTGCCACGGCCAGTCCTGACCAACCCGAACCCTCGTCATCACCCACGTGTGCTACCCGCCCGAAACTGTCAGTGCCGCATTCATGCCCGGCCAAAGCGGACGTGACCTCTCACTGGCACCGGCATTGAAGTGGTGCGCCGGCCGAGAGAGTGTCGCCTGCGCGATCTCTTCCAGTAGTAAGTTCTTGGGAGTCCGTGCTACAGCTAGCTGTCCTCCCCCAACTCGTCAATATCTTCCAGTAGTGCTAGTACTCCATGGCACGATCCATCGACAAGCAGGCAGGAAAGTTATGGTATACTACTCGGTTTGCGGTGAGTGGCATGCCAAGCGTCCGTGTGGGGTCAATCCGTGGAGGAGGGTGAGACACGAACATGACAGACGTGATTTAAACATTGGTTTTGCTCGATGGCGCGATCCAACGAAACGAAACGTTGGTTTCTCTCCGTTTCCATTTTTTCTCCGGAAAAACGGAAACTTTTCCACTCCATTTTCATTCCTATTCCAAGGTTGCCCCGTTACAACATTCCATCAAATACAAAGGAAAACTAACACGCATGCTGATGCATCTCAATGATTCACAGATCATAGCCAATATTTACTTCTCAACTAAAGAAAAAAGTTGTGAGAGCGTGTATGATAGAAAAACTACTGATGGGGTCACTACGACTTAAACCCTAAACCCTAAACATGATTTAATTTCCTGGCCAGATAGAACCTATCGAAGGAAAGACGGCTGGAACCCTCGGATCATACGATGCTTTTGTGTAGTTCCACTAAAATCAACCTGAGCATCCCTGATGGAAAAGATATTGAAGAAGTGTGATTAGAATAATAGTACTGGCACTAGTTCATGAGACATAAACTCATCACAAGTAGAAGCCGGTAGAAGTAGAGAAAGATCGACATGGAGATGGAGCTACGGCAGTGGAGCAAGCCGGCTCCAAAAGCAAGATGGACTACCTGGGACGTCGGGCTGTAGCTAGAAAGGCGGTTGGGACGCGGCATCGGCCCATACCGTGGTGAACCCCGATTGGGACGCACCGACTGTGGGTTTTCTCCCTCGCCGATGTCGACCGCGTCTATGCAGAACATTGTTCCCTTCCCCCAGCTGCGGTATCAGGCCCGTCGTTCTATGCTTGTGAAGAGAGCAACCTGAGCAAGCAGGCTTGTAGCTTAGGCTCCTTCTAGTGTATATATAGTGGTTTTCTTTTTCTCTCCATATCAACCATTTTATATTCCGTACGTGTCATTCAAGGGTGAAATGATGGTTGCTTCTTCCGACTAACTTACTGTGTGATTTGACTGCTCCTCAGTGGCCCCTACACGTACTCCCCCTACGTGTATGCAACAGTCACACGTACACATGGACGCAAAAACGCGCGCGACGCCCTAATGCATGCATGTCCGAGCACACGACGGAACACACACGGTCACGCTCAAGTGCTCAACCTACACGTGCATGCACACACATACTCAGTCAGGGTGAGCTAGTGACCGTATGAACACCGGAAAATATATATATTGAGCGCAATGAGCGTATTATGAAGTCCATTGACTGTATTTTTACAAATATACAGTGATAGACAGTGTATTTATCTCGTTTGAAATTAAGCCATATTAACCGGAGAGGAGGCAGCATGGACTAGCATTACTTTGCTGTGTCCCATCAACTTGCCGAACGAGGAGAAGGTTGCAGGACGGGAGAAGCTTGTGTGCGGTGGCTCGCAGGACAAGAAGAAACTTTTGACTAATGCAAGATCTCCCTCGCTCAGGCGGTGGACGTGCAATAGTTAATTCGGTGTCATATTGCCAGAAGCATACACTATACTACTAGTGCTATTATTATTCGACTTCTCGAACAGCCAAGCGCAAAGTTTACTAGTACTACTACTATAGTCCATAAAGGTACGTACTATACTAGTACTAGGAACTGGATGGAGGAGCGCCTGCACTCTTATTATAATTTTAAAATGTGATAAAGCAATCTTCAACACAGTTGGTTCTCTTCGAGGGTTCTCGCATGTGATAATGGAAGTTGATTGCATGGAACACTCGCCACAATTCTCGCTTAATTCTGGCTCATATCCTGTTACAAATAGTAGCGCTCAGTAATATTTCCTCTTTTTTTGTTATTCAGCATGTAAACAGGTCAGCAAACCTTGTGGCGCATCTTCATGCGAACCGTGCTTGCTGCACTTTGAATGTGGTCGAGAGCTGGCTTGATGAAACACCTCGCTTCCTACTTCTTTTTTGCGGGGTACCTCGCTTCCTAGTGACCAGTGTCTTGGCTGATCGTCCTAAGAATGCTTATATATGAATAAAGCTCTCTAATTTACCTGCAAAAAAGATTAAGCCATATTAACCGGAAAGGAGGGAGTATGGACTAGCACTACTTTTTGGTGTGTCCCGTCAACTCGCAGAACGAGGAGAAGCTTGCAAGACAAGGTGAAGCTTGCTTACGCCTTTTGACTAATGCAACCTACCCTCGGTGGACATGCATCAGTCCATTCGGTGTCAGATTGTCAGAGGCATACACTATACTACCCAACATGTGGAGTACCATCATTGTTCGACTTCACGAAGGGGTGAAGAGCCAAGCGCAGTAGTACGCGTACTTGGTTTTGCACCTTCATACTACTCCACCCTCTGTCACAGTTTACAGGGCGTGCTTCATTATGATGCATTTCTCTCAATTCATTTCCACCACCAGAGAGACTTTAGACGCGTTTGGTTTAATGCTCAATTAATTAGGGTGGGGTAACCGCAATCAAGTCCACAATTTTCTCTCCATGTACTATACTACTACGGAGTGCATGCATGTGTGTACCTGGGGTGGAAGCACTGCATGCATGTGTGGACGCATTATTCCCTCTAGTAATAGACGTCGTGCTATAACTACCAATGCTATTTTTCAGGCCGATCGCTAGTCTCCTTGGTCCCACAGATTTTTTTTCTTTTTTCTGAAGCGCGTTGTATAAATAGTGACTGATGGAGTAGTATGAGCGGATTCAAAGAAGAGTGTATTGAAGGTTGCTTCTTCAGAGCAACTTACAGTGGGAAAGGTGGGGCTTATGATTTGACTGCTCATTACTCACTATTAATGCGGCACAACGACCGGGCTGAGTATCCCATGCGGTTGTGCACTACCCCCTCGGTTCTTAAATATACTCCAGAGTATTTGTCTTTCTAGAGATTTCAATGAGTGACTACTCAAATATTTGTCTTTTTGGAGATTTCAAATGGACTGGCACATACAGATGTATATAGACATATTTTAGACTGTAGATTCACTCATTTTCCTCCTTATGTAGTCACTTGTTGAAATCTCTGTTAAGACGAATAGAATATTTAGG